>NW_026843401.1:232999-556242 GCF_019175385.1 Lycium barbarum
TGAATACGATTTGCATTTGTTTGCTCACGACTCCGCTCGTGCCTTATTATGACTTCGTTCACCGGTTCCCGGGCCGGTTTTGATTCGTGCGTTTTATGATAATTCGGCCGTATGATGTGTTACGGTTCCCAAGGCTTCGCCATAGGGCCGGGTTCCGTTTGGAGTTATGCTGTGATATGGCTCGGGATGCGATACGCTCACCGATGATTATGATTATGTTCGGGGATGTACGGAGATTTGAAACCTTCTGGTGTTATGCTGTGTGTGGTGCCAGCGTCGGAGTGGCGACCACGTTCTTAAGCGTTTGCATGATTTTATTTGCATAAAATATATGTATATGATTCCGATACAGATTTTGACATACCAGTTTGTACCCCACTTTGACATTTGATTTGCTTTCGGTTTTGATCCATAATTCTGTACTCCGTGCTTTACATACTCAGTACATATTTCGTACTGACCCCCTCTCTCCGGGGGCTGCGTTTTATGCCCGCAGGTGCAGACATCGGTGATCCTCCGCAGTAGGCTTCACTTCTTGCTTTTCGGAGTACTCTTACTGGGTCCGGAGTCCACTCTTGGTACAGACTCCTCTACTCTGTATATACTTTGTATATTTGACAGTTTGGGTACGGCGGGGCCCTGTCTCGCCTTATGTTATGTTTTGAATTCGTAGAGGCCTGTAGTCATCTTTGTGGGGCGAGGGTCCTATGTGTTTATTGTCTGATTTTGCTTTCGGGTCTTAAAGCGGTCTGTTTGATATGATGGCCCCAAATGGCCCTTTTGTATATATTTGTATTTTGACCGGCGATGTCTATTCCGCCGCTTTGTTTGAGTTTGATTTGATATGACCGCTTAAGACATATTTTCGATATAAATTATGTTTGATATAACTTCTTGAAAATTCTGAAATAAGTTTGGATTCGGAAATGAATATGCGATTTGGTCTGGGTACCCAGGTAGGGTACCAGTCGCGGCCCACGGGGCTGGGTCGTGACAAAAGTGGTATCAGAGCCAGGTTTGTCCTCGGAATGTCTACAGGCCGTGTCTCGTAGAGTCTTGTTTATCGATGTGTTGTGCACCACATCTATAAACGGGAAGCTACAGGGCATTTAGGATGTCACTTTCTTTGAAATCTTAGATCGTGCGATAGAGCTGTGCTATTAGGATGATTATGATCTGACTCGCCTTTGTGTTTGCAGTGATGCCTCCGAAGAAGGCAACGGCGGCCCAGAAGGGCAAGGCGAGGATTGGAGAGACTAGCCAGGCACAGCGAGCTACCCGGGCTCGTGTCTATGATTTGCCTGAGGATGTGCCTCATTCTGAGGGGTCTGCTACACCCCCACTAGTACAGCCTGGAGCAGGACCTTCAGCAGCTCCAGAGGTCCGTGTACCCGCACCTGAGACTCCAGCTCCTCAGCCAGGGGCGGAGGATAGGACCCTGAGGGAGGCTGTACAGCTGTTGACTACACTGGTAGCAGGACAGGCTCGCAGGCGCGGGCGGAGGGACGACGATGATGATGACAGGCGGGACAGCCTGAGAGTTCGGGAGTTTTTGCTATGTGGCCCTCCAGAGTTCTTCGGGTCTAAGCCCGACGAGGACCCCCACGACTTCATTCGGGGGATGCGACGCTCACTGGACTTGGTCAGGGCTTCAGAGACCGAGTCAGTTGAGCTGGCTTCGCACCGGCTTCGAGATGTGGCTACCCACTGGTACGAGACTTGGGAGCTGTCTAGAGGAGAGGGTGCCCCTCCAGCCACTTGGGATCAGTTTGTGACAGCATTCACCCGCCACTTTTTGCCACCAGAGTTACGGCGGGCACGGGCTGATCGATTCTTACGTCTGCAGCAGAGGGGTCGGAGTGTTCGCGAGTATAACCTTGAGTTTGATTCTCTGGCCCGATATGCACCGGCCGTGGTAGCAGATATGTCCGATCGGATGCACAGATATGTTATGGGATTGGACCGGTATTTGGTTGATAGTTGTATGGCAGTGTCATTGCAGGCAGACATGGACATTTCCCGGCTTCAGGCCTATGCGATGGGTATGGAGGACCGTCGCAGATCTGATCCTGCTGGCAGAGATCGAGACAGGAGGCCGCCCAAGAGGGCTAGATCCGTGGGTTATTCAGGGGATTCTCGAGGCGGACAGCCTGTTATATCCCGCATTTTGTGCAATCGGATAATTCAAGGCAATCGCGGGAAGACAACAAGCAAGGCCACCCTTTATGTGGTATGGTACATGAGTTGCTTATGAAAAGTCTAGAAGTGGAAATACGGAGGAAGACGAAGGGCAATTTGGAAATTGAAAAAAAAAAAATGCTTCATGAACTACATAAACTAGTCAAAAATATAAGTGGGCTTGAAAGTCTTTTTGGGCAAAAATTAAAGGCCCAACCGGCCATTGATATGGGTCCAAGCCCATGTGGGATTATATGGTAAATTATAAAAGATGGATAGGTCATCTTTATCTCATAACACTTCTAGAAAATTCAAGAAAAGAAGAATAAAGAAAGAAGGAGAAAAGCCCTTGAGGCTTTCGGCCATAGTGAAGATCCAAGAGAAAAATTGCTAAAAATTTCTCCAAAAATCACTTTCTACTCCTTGGAGGGTGCATAACAACATGGTGGAGTTATTGGAGTGGTAGAAACAAGTATTTGTTCAAGGTGCCAAGCATAGCTAGCTTGAGTAGCTAAGTAAAAGAGGTATGATTCAAGCCTACTTTTCATGTCTTATGAATGGTTTTTATGTGTTGTAGTATGTTAGAATGAATGAAATTCATGAAAGAGAGAATTATAGTGTATGGCCGTGTATATGAACATGTGTAGGAGCCATGCTTCAATTAATTTAATTAGTGTTTGGTTGTTAGTGTTGCGGATATTATGTCGATAACGAAAGTTGAATGAATTTGGAAAGGTTGTAGTGTGTGTGCATGGTGGCCGTGAGCTTATGGTGAAATATGGAGGAAAATGAGTTAAGTTTATTTAGTGTTTTGGTTGTCGTAGTGTTGTGGATGCCTTGTTGTTAATGAATGTCCAAGGAACTTAATGAAGTTGTAATGGTGGATCCTTACTTTAGAAGTTGTATGAATAGAATGTAACGTTTCTTTGTATGCATGAAAGGCTATATGATTAGTATGATGTTGTTGGAATGTAAATATGAGGTTGTTATTGATTTTCTTGAAGTTGGAAGGTTATGAAGAAAGTGGTAAATTGAGATCATGCCTCTTGAATGGAATATGTGAATTTCTAGTAAAGTTGTTGAAGTATGTTAATAGTTTGGCCGGGTTTGAATTCCCGGATTGTGTTTGCTGAGAAATTGACTAAATTGAATGTCGAGGATGGTATATTTACAGAGGAAATGCTGCCAAAATTTCGGTAGCAAAGTGTTCCCTCAAGATTTCGACTCTAAGTATTCTAATAAGAAGTTTTGGTAAACTTGACCAATTTGCAGATTTGGACGAAATTGTGACGTGAATTTGGAGTAGCTAAAGGAGCGGAAAGAGGTATGTAAGGCTTCGCCCTTCTTTCTATGGCATGTCTTAGATATAATGAGTCGGGCACGAGCCTCGGGGACAACCCGGTTCCCCGGAATCCGTACCTAAAGTTTTCAACTTTTCGTTCAATTGAATTGAAGTAGAAAGTGTGCAAAATGATGAAAAGACCTCCTAGACCCCTATAACTTGCCTAAGTGGGACCCGATTACCCTAAGACTCATACAAGTAACTCTATGACACGTAATATGGGTAAATTGTATACGCTACCTCGTCCGGCCCGAGGTGGGCCCGATACTCTCGGATGTTCCTATAGTCTTGGTTAACGTACTTGAAGTGAATCTAAAGGGGGCCTTTGATCCCGATTCCGTCACCAAGTAATAAGTGCTATGACTACCCCAACGGGAGTGCCCCTATGATGATAATGATAATGACAATGTCGGGCAAGAGAATGTAGCTATGATAAATACGACCGGAACGACCCTATGACTAAGCCAAGTACCTTATGTAAACATTAAATTGATAAACTAATTTTCTAAATCGTATTTATACCTTCTAGTTATAATCTTATTTTCTAAGATTCCAAAACCTATGACTGTCACCTAAAATGCCTGCGATTTCATTTTTGGTTACTGTAACACTATTCTCCGTTAATAATCTCACTTTAAAATACTTGTTCCTTCTAGGTGAGACAAAGCTATCACTAGCATTTCGTACTGTAATCGGAGGTTACCGACCTTACGTCACTCCGATGGATACATGATTTTCCTTGGCTCTCTTGTGTGCTTATAGGATATATGTATATAAAGCGAGTAAACGTGTATGGATATGTATGTATATTAGATAAAGAAATTGTATATGAGACATGTATATGCATAAAAGAGGAGTAAGCGTATATGTATGTGTATATGGGGAAAAAGGGAAGGGCCACTGCTATATCACCACCTGATTCAGCTGGATTCCATCCTGGACGCGGGATGCCCGGACGCGGGATATGGGATGAGCCGTACGCGGCGTCTGTATATATATATATAATGTGTGATACATGTGTGATGTAATATGTTGGGTTATCGTTGGGGAGGGGATTGGGGGAGCCGATTGTATTCGGCGTCTGTAAATGTAAGCAAAAGATACCGTTACTGAAACGTACTGTTTTATTTCTGTACACGAGAATAAGTAAGATGAAAATGTTGAGTCCTATGCCTATGAAAAGAAACGTTTCAAGGATGGAAAGGCAAGTCTACATGACAGCCGGCCCGAAAAGGGGCCTCCCTACTTACAGGTTACGTTCTTGCCTCGTTATACGCGCTATGACTCTGTGATATTATTATTGATCGTACTTTATGTTACTGCTTGAACTGTTTTCCATGCCTTACATACTCGGTACATTATTCGTACTGACGTCCCTTCTTGTGGACGCTGCGTTTCATGCCGCGCAGGTTAGCAGGTATACGGACCAGATTCCTAGTGCCCTATCAGCAGCATTCGACAGCGCTCCAGTTGTCCCGGAGCCTTATTTCACCGGTACTATTTTGTGTATGTATTTTCGGGCGCGACAGTACTCGGCCCTTTCTCTGTATAAATGTACTATGTCTAGAGGCTCGTAGACAGATATACACAGTCAGCTATGTACAGTTTAATGTATTTTATTCCGAATGGTCCGCGTTCTGGTGTAACGCGATATTAGAAAGTTTACTGCAAATGTTAATGTTTAGAAAAAAAAAAATATGGCACTGCTTATACAGGATAGCTAAGGGGTGCTCGGTACAAGTATCGGGTACTCGTCACGGCCCCTGGTCGGGTCGTGACAGAAGTGGTATCAGAGCAGTTCGGTCCTAGGGTTTGTCTACGAGCCGTGTCCAGTAGAGTCTTGTCTATGGGTGTGTAGCGCGCCACACTTATAGACGGGAGGCTACAGGGCATTTAGGAAATGTGACCTTCTTTGTATTCTGAAATCGTGCGATAGAGCTATGTTACCAGGCTTCCATGCTCCTTTTCTAAAACCGATGTTATGGTTTCAGTAATGCCGCCGAAGAGAAAGGCTACGACGGCCGAGAAAGCCAAGGGGGTGGCGGCCCGCAGTGTTGAACAGGAGCTAGACGAAGAAGAATCTCACAATGAAGCTCCCCCTCAGACTGTTCCTGCACCCCCTGCACCGGCAGAGCAGGGAAGAGCTCCAGCTCCAGCCCCCGCACCTCCAGTTCCACCGCCAGCAGCTCCGGGCCAGCAGATGGCAGAGGCCATCCAGTTATTGACCCAGCTAGTCGCCGCACAAGCTCAGCGGCAAGATGTGGACACAGGCGACAGGGCGGTAAGCGCAAGGGCCCGAGACTTTATTACCCTGAAGCCGCCAGAGTTCTATGGATCGAAGCCAGAGGAGGACCCGCAGGGTTTTATAGACGAGATGCTGAGGACTCTGAGGATCATACATGCTTCGGATACGGAGTCCGTAGAGTTGGCTTCATACAGGCTGCGGGATGTGGCAGTTCTGTGGTACGGTAACTGGATATCATCGAGGGGAGCAAATGCACCCCCTCCGGTTTGGCAGGAGTTCACTGAGGCTTTCCTACGACATTTCCTACCGCCAGAGGTTCGACGGGCTCGAGCCGATATGTTCTTGAACCTGAGACAGGGAAATATGAGCGTTCGAGAATACAGTCTTCGTTTCAACTCGCTAGCCAGGTATGCCCCCGCCCTGATAGCTGATAGGGGAGACCATGTGCACCGGTTTGTAAGTGGGCTAGGGCCACATTTGGTTAAGGAGTGTTTGACGGCCTCACTCCAGGACGGGATGACTATTACCCGCATCCAGGCCCACGCCCAAAATCTGGAAGAGCAGTATCAGCCACGGAGGGAGGAGAGCTATCCAGAAAGGGGTTCCAGAAAAAGAGGCAGATTTTCCAGGGCTAGAAGCGAGTATAGAGGGGGGCAAGCACAAGAGCAATCCAGGTATTCAGGCCAATCAGCGGCCAGTGCCCCACCTCGATTTGTGGATAGGGGATTTGATCGCCCTACTTATTCAGGACCAGGTCAGGGTGCCAGAGCTTCGGATTCCCAGTACAGAATTGATTCCGGCAGGACGGGGATTCCCCCACCACGATGTGCTCGGTGTGGCAAGCCACACTCTGGGCAGTGCTACTTAGACACCGGTGGTTGTTTTTCCTGTGGTCGGACTGACCATTTTGTACGTGATTGCCCGCTAAAGGATGGAGGAGGCCAAACTCAGCCAGCCGGATCAGCGATCGGTTCGACGTCGACCGTGCGCCCTCGTGGACAGACTTCTCAGGCTCCAGCAGGCCGCGGCCGAGGTAGGGGAGGAGCACCTAGTTCAGCCGGTCCTCCGCACCGCCTATATGCACTGACAGGACGACAGGACCCTGAGCCTTCCGCAGACGCGGCCACAGGTAATTTTTCAGTATTTTCTGTGATAGACGTGTGTTAATTAACTCAAATTTTATTTTTCCCTATACTGTCCTCTGTATTACTGAACACACTGAGAATTTGGACGAAAAATGGTCATACGCATAGGTAAAAAGGCGAATACGGGAAATTGCGAAGGTCAGAACCGTAAATGAAGGAAAAGACGTGTGACGCGGACGTTTCGAAAACTGCCGAGACCTCAACTTGTTCCATATTATGTGACATAAGTAGTACGAGGAAGCGGAAGTAAAAATATTGACGCCAAGATATCGGAATGCATTAAAGTTCCAAGGTTAAGCGTGCTCAGGTGGGAGTAATTCCATGATGGGTGACCCCCTGGGAAATATGCTGAAAATTTCATAAATGAGGAAACAAGAGACGAGTGTAAAATTAGGCAGCCCAGAGTAAGTTGGGGTGTGGAAAGTGGTTAGAAACCCCATACGAGCCATATAGGCTGAGACGGATGAAGCTAACAGAAAAAGAAAAGCCATGACAACAGAAAGCCTTGGGAATGAAGGAGAAAAGTACAGGTGTCGCAGGGTGGGACCAATATTGAGTCCACACTGTCTAAGGCAAGGAATTCCTAATATGGCGACATACAGTAACATGTCTAGTGAGGGGATAGACGCGGCAGACGCCACGAAAGAGGAAATTGCAACTATAAAGATCGCAAAGGGCAGCCTAAGCTTCTAAAGATGAATATGTTAAGTGACATGAGGCACCTACGAAAGAGACCTCCCCGAAGTATTATACTACGCTATGAGGCCAGTTTAACATTCGAGGACGAATGTTCTAAAGGGGGGGAGAATGTTATATCCCGCATTTTGTGCAATCGGATAATTCAAGGCAATCGCGGGAAGACAACAAGCAAGGCCACCCTTTATGTGGTATGGTACATGAGTTGCTTATGAAAAGTCTAGAAGTGGAAATACGGAGGAAGACGAAGGGCAATTTGGAAATTGGAAAAAAAAAAATGCTTCATGAACTACATAAACTAGTCAAAAATATAAGTGGGCTTGAAAGTCTTTTTGGGCAAAAATTAAAGGCCCAACCGGCCATTGATATGGGTCCAAGCCCATGTGGGATTATATGGTAAATTATAAAAGATGGATAGGTCATCTTTATCTCATAACACTTCTAGAAAATTCAAGAAAAGAAGAATAAAGAAAGAAGGAGAAAAGCCCTTGAGGCTTTCGGCCATAGTGAAGATCCAAGAGAAAAATTGCTAAAAATTTCTCCAAAAATCACTTTCTACTCCTTGGAGGGTGCATAACAACATGGTGGAGTTATTGGAGTGGTAGAAACAAGTATTTGTTCAAGGTGCCAAGCATAGCTAGCTTGAGTAGCTAAGTAAAAGAGGTATGATTCAAGCCTACTTTTCATGTCTTATGAATGGTTTTTATGTGTTGTAGTATGTTAGAATGAATGAAATTCATGAAAGAGAGAATTATAGTGTATGGCCGTGTATATGAACATGTGTAGGAGCCATGCTTCAATTAATTTAATTAGTGTTTGGTTGTTAGTGTTGCGGATATTATGTCGATAACGAAAGTTGAATGAATTTGGAAAGGTTGTAGTGTGTGTGCATGGTGGCCGTGAGCTTATGGTGAAATATGGAGGAAAATGAGTTAAGTTTATTTAGTGTTTTGGTTGTCGTAGTGTTGTGGATGCCTTGTTGTTAATGAATGTCCAAGGAACTTAATGAAGTTGTAATGGTGGATCCTTACTTTAGAAGTTGTATGAATAGAATGTAACGTTTCTTTGTATGCATGAAAGGCTATATGATTAGTATGATGTTGTTGGAATGTAAATATGAGGTTGTTATTGATTTTCTTGAAGTTGGAAGGTTATGAAGAAAGTGGTAAATTGAGATCATGCCTCTTGAATGGAATATGTGAATTTCTAGTAAAGTTGTTGAAGTATGTTAATAGTTTGGCCGGGTTTGAATTCCCGGATTGTGTTTGCTGAGAAATTGACTAAATTGAATGTCGAGGATGGTATATTTACAGAGGAAATGCTGCCAAAATTTCGGTAGCAAAGTGTTCCCTCAAGATTTCGACTCTAAGTATTCTAATAAGAAGTTTTGGTAAACTTGACCAATTTGCAGATTTGGACGAAATTGTGACGTGAATTTGGAGTAGCTAAAGGAGCGGAAAGAGGTATGTAAGGCTTCGCCCTTCTTTCTATGGCATGTCTTAGATATAATGAGTCGGGCACGAGCCTCGGGGACAACCCGGTTCCCCGGAATCCGTACCTAAAGTTTTCAACTTTTCGTTCAATTGAATTGAAGTAGAAAGTGTGCAAAATGATGAAAAGACCTCCTAGACCCCTATAACTTGCCTAAGTGGGACCCGATTACCCTAAGACTCATACAAGTAACTCTATGACACGTAATATGGGTAAATTGTATACGCTACCTCGTCCGGCCCGAGGTGGGCCCGATACTCTCGGATGTTCCTATAGTCTTGGTTAACGTACTTGAAGTGAATCTAAAGGGGGCCTTTGATCCCGATTCCGTCACCAAGTAATAAGTGCTATGACTACCCCAACGGGAGTGCCCCTATGATGATAATGATAATGACAATGTCGGGCAAGAGAATGTAGCTATGATAAATACGACCGGAACGACCCTATGACTAAGCCAAGTACCTTATGTAAACATTAAATTGATAAACTAATTTTCTAAATCGTATTTATACCTTCTAGTTATAATCTTATTTTCTAAGATTCCAAAACCTATGACTGTCACCTAAAATGCCTGCGATTTCATTTTTGGTTACTGTAACACTATTCTCCGTTAATAATCTCACTTTAAAATACTTGTTCCTTCTAGGTGAGACAAAGCTATCACTAGCATTTCGTACTGTAATCGGAGGTTACCGACCTTACGTCACTCCGATGGATACATGATTTTCCTTGGCTCTCTTGTGTGCTTATAGGATATATGTATATAAAGCGAGTAAACGTGTATGGATATGTATGTATATTAGATAAAGAAATTGTATATGAGACATGTATATGCATAAAAGAGGAGTAAGCGTATATGTATGTGTATATGGGGAAAAAGGGAAGGGCCACTGCTATATCACCACCTGATTCAGCTGGATTCCATCCTGGACGCGGGATGCCCGGACGCGGGATATGGGATGAGCCGTACGCGGCGTCTGTATATATATATATAATGTGTGATACATGTGTGATGTAATATGTTGGGTTATCGTTGGGGAGGGGATTGGGGGAGCCGATTGTATTCGGCGTCTGTAAATGTAAGCAAAAGATACCGTTACTGAAACGTACTGTTTTATTTCTGTACACGAGAATAAGTAAGATGAAAATGTTGAGTCCTATGCCTATGAAAAGAAACGTTTCAAGGATGGAAAGGCAAGTCTACATGACAGCCGGCCCGAAAAGGGGCCTCCCTACTTACAGGTTACGTTCTTGCCTCGTTATACGCGCTATGACTCTGTGATATTATTATTGATCGTACTTTATGTTACTGCTTGAACTGTTTTCCATGCCTTACATACTCGGTACATTATTCATACTGACGTCCCTTCTTGTGGACGCTGCGTTTCATGCCGCGCAGGTTAGCAGGTATACGGACCAGATTCCTAGTGCCCTATCAGCAGCATTCGACAGCGCTCCAGTTGTCCCGGAGCCTTATTTCACCGGTACTATTTTGTGTATGTATTTTCGGGCGCGACAGTACTCGGCCCTTTCTCTGTATAAATGTACTATGTCTAGAGGCTCGTAGACAGATATACACAGTCAGCTATGTACAGTTTAATGTATTTTATTCCGAATGGTCCGCGTTCTGGTGTAACGCGATATTAGAAAGTTTACTGCAAATGTTAATGTTTAGAAAAAAAAAAAATATGGCACTGCTTATACAGGATAGCTAAGGGGTGCTCGGTACAAGTATCGGGTACTCGTCACGGCCCCTGGTCGGGTCGTGACACAGCCTCAGCAGCAGCAGCAGTCTAACAGATATTTTCCTCCTTCCGGCCGGGGTACTCAGTCAGGTAGCCGGAGATTCGATAGTACAGGACCGTCTGGGGCCGGTCAGAGCTCCAGAGTGGCAGGTTCACAGGTACCCAGGGGTCCCAGCCAGGCCAGACCACCCAGGCCCCGTTGTCCTCATTGCGGGAAGTCACATCCCGGGGAGTGTTACCGAGCGACGGGAGCTTGTTTTTCTTGTGGCGGTCAGGGCCACTTTATGAGAGATTGTCCATTGGCTAGCGGTTCTGGTAGTGCTGCTCAGCAGACAGGGTCATCCGCCGGTTCTTCTTCTGCTCCATCAGTTGCACGCCCTGGAGGGCGAGGTATTTCAGCACCGGCAGGACGCGGTCGAGGCCGCGGTGGCACTTCAGGTTCTAGCGGTCCCTGGAACCGCATATATGCTTTGGCCAGCCTCCAGGATCAGGAGGCTTCGCCAAACGTCGTCACAGGTACATTGCTGGTTTTCTCCAGATCTGTATATGCATTGATTGACCCTGGCTCTACTTTATCATATATTTCCCCGCTCGTTGCTAGTAAGATTGGGATAGTGTCTGAGCCTATAAAACCATTTGAGGTAGCTACGCCAGTTGGGGATTTTATTATAGCGAGGCAGATTTATAAGGATTGTTCTGTGACCATTTATGATCGTAGCACTAAGGCTGATTTGATAGAGTTAGACATGCTTGAGTTTGACGTCATTATGGGCATGGACTGGTTGTCTTCCTGTTATGCTAATGTCGACTGCCAGAAAAAGGTAGTCCGTTTTCAGTTTCCAGGGGAACCAGTCATAGAGTGGTTCGGATCTACAGCATCGCCGAGGGGTAAGTTTATTTCATACCTCAAGGCTAAGAAGATGATCCAGAAGGGGTATATCTATCATTTGGTTCGTGTGCACGATACTGCCGCTGAGGTACCTACCCTTCAGTCTGTTCCGGTCGTCAGCGAGTTTCCAGATGTTTTTCCTGAAGAGCTTCCTGGCCTTCCGCCTGAGCGAGAGATTGATTTTACTATTGAGTTGATGCCAGATACACAGCCTATATCTATTCCTCCGTACAGGATGGCACCAGCTGAGTTGAAGGAGTTGAAGGAGCAGCTGAAAGATTTGCTGGATAAGGGTTTTATCAGGCCCAGCACATCACCCTGGGGAGCGCCGGTATTGTTTGTCAGGAAGAAAGATGGGTCATTGCGGATGTGTATCGACTACCGGCAGCTGAATAAGGTGACTATTAAGAATAAATATCCCCTCCCCCGGATTGATGATTTGTTTGACTAGCTGCAGGGTGCTAGACATTTTTCAAAGATAGATCTGCGTTCTGGTTATCATCAGGTGCGAGTACGGGAGTCAGATATCCCGAAGACTGCTTTCAGGACTCGGTACGGGCATTATGAGTTCAGAGTTATGTCTTTCGGGCTGACTAATGCTCCAGCAGTATTTATGGATCTGATGAACCGGGTATTTCGGCCTTTCCTGGATATGTTTGTTATTGTGTTTATTGATGATATCCTGATTTACTCGCGATCAGTCGAGGAGCATTCAGATCATTTGAGGACGGTACTTGGCATCCTCCGTCAGCAGAAGTTATATGCTAAATTCTCTAAATGTGAGTTCTGGTTGACTTCTGTGGCATTCTTGGGCCATATTGTCGGCGCAGATGGTATTCGGGTCGACACGCAGAAGATTGAGGCTGTGCAGAATTGGCCCAGGCCTACTACACCGACAGAGGTGCGTAGTTTTCTTGGATTGGCTGGGTATTACCGCAGGTTCGTGGAGGATTTCTCTTCTATTTCAGCACCACTGACGAGGCTTACCCAGAAAGCAGCGAAATTCCAGTGGTCGGATGCCTGCGAGCGCAGCTTTCAGATGCTGAAGGAGAGATTGATTACAGCACCAGTTCTGGCTCTTCCAGAGGGATCTGACGGGTATGTTGTCTATTGTGACGCCTCTGGTATTGGGATAGGATGTGTATTGATGCAGCACGGTCGAGTTATAGCCTATGCTTCCCGACAGCTCAGACCGCACGAGAAGAACTATCCCACTCATGATCTTGAGTTGGCCGCGGTGATTCATGCTTTGAAGATTTGGCGGCATTATTTATATGGGGTCCATGATGATATCTATACGGACCATAAGAGTCTCCAGTATATTTTTAGGCAGAAGGAACTAAATTTGCGGCAGCGGAGATGGCTTGAGTTACTAAAGGACTACGACGTTGATATTCTGTACCATCCGGGGAAAGCCAATGTGGTAGCTGACGCGCTTAGCCGCAAGTCCGTGGGCAGTCTGGCTGATGTTCCATCTGATAAGAGAGATTTGGTTCGTGATATTCATCAGCTGGCCAGCCTCGGAGTTCGTTTGGTGGATTCTGGAGATTCTGGGATTTCTGTCCGTCCAGTTGCTGAGTCATCTATTATTCAGGAGGTAAAGCAGCGCCAGTTTGAGGATCCTCTTTTGATTCAGTACAGAGATGTGGCCCTTAGTAAATCAAAGACTCAGTTTGAGATCTCGCCTGACGGAGTATTATTATATGACGGCAGATTCTGTGTACCGGACGTTGCGGGCTTACGGCGGCAGATTATGGGCGAGGCCCATAATGCACGGTATTCTGTTCATCCTGGTTCCACTAAAATGTATCGGGACCTCAGGTGTTTGTATTGGTGGGACGGCATGAAGAAAGATATTGCTGAGTTTGTTAGTCAGTGCCCGAACTGCCAGCAAGTTAAGATCGAGCATCAGAAGCCCGGTGGATTATTACAAGAGATGGAAATTCCAGCCTGGAAATGGGAGATGATTAATATGGATTTCGTTGTTGGATTACCGCGTACTCTACGCAGGTACGACTCTATTTGGGTTATTGTGGACAGGCTGACGAAATCAGCCCATTTCCTTCCGGTCCGGACTACATATTCGGCTGAGGATTACGCCAGATTGTATATCAGAGAGATAGTCAGACTTCACGGAGTCCCTATATCTATTATTACTGACCGAGGTACCCAGTTTATAGCAAATTTCTGGAGGTCATTTCAGGAGGGATTAGGGACTCAGGTGAGTCTCAGTACAGCTTTTCACCCTCAGTCCGACGGGCAGGCCGAGCGCACTATTCAGACGCTCGAAGATATGTTGCGGGCCTGCGTTATTGATTTCAGGGGCAGCTGGGATGATCATTTGCCGCTTATTGAGTTTGCCTATAATAACAGTTATCACTCCAGCATCCAGATGGCTCCGTACGAGGCCCTTTATGGCAGGAGATGCAGGTCTCCTATTGGCTGGTTTGACGTGGGCGAGACTAAGTTGATTGGGCCAGATGTGATCCAGGAAGCTGTAGATAAGGTAAAGCTTATTCGAGAACGATTATTGGCTGCTCAGATTCGACAGAAAGCTTATGCAGATAGACGACGTCGACCGTTAGAGTTCTGGATTGGCGACTGGGTATTCCTGAAGGTGTCGCCCATGAAGGGTGTCATGAGATTCGGTAGAAAGGGTAAGTTGAGCCCCCGGTACATTGGGCCGTATCAGATCGTGCGAAAGATAGGCGAGGTCGCCTATGAGCTAGACTTACCATCCGACTTGGAGGTCGTACACCCGGTGTTTCATGTGTCTATGTTGCGGAAATGCATTGGTGATCCTGCCAGGATATTCCCAGTTGATGACATTCAGGTGACGGAGCAGTTATCTTATGACGAGCAGCCTGTATCTATTCTGGATCGACAGGTGCGGAGACTATGCACTAAAGAAGTGCCCTCCGTCAAAGTCCTGTGGCGCAACAATAATCGGTAGGAGATGACTTGGGAGGCGGAGGACGAGATGAAGAAGAAATATCCCCACTTGTTTCCGACATCCGCAGGTAATCTAATTTCTTTTTCAGTTTGTTGTGTTGATTGATAAAATGAATTATGTATGTCATCATTAAAAAGGGACACTCCTGCCTTGATCATAAGACCTTATAAGATTAATTTAACATTCGGGGACGAATGTTCTTAAGGGGGGGAGAATGTTATGTCCCGTGTTTTCGTATAATTGGAAATCGTGAAATAATTACGACTTGTGGATTATAAGGACATATTTTGATTTTAGTGAATATGACTATGTTGGTTGTGAAATCTTTAAATGCTAAGACCTCGGGAAAGGCCAAGGGTAAATTTGGAACTTCGTAAATTAGTTTCGGGAATTTCAAAACGGGGCATTTTAAGAATTGGGCCCAAGAAATTACAATGCAAATGAAGCCCAAACAAATGAAGGGGGGGGGGCCGGCCATAGTAGTGGCCCAAGCCCATTTTTAAAGGGGCATGTGCTATGCACATGACCCCTAAAGTAGATATATACATGGATTACACTTGAACTTATCACAAAATTAGAAAAAAAATCAAGAACTCACCAAAAAGGGGTTCGGCCGAAGTGGAAAAAAGAAAAGAAGAGAAAAATTCCAAGCTTGTGTGGTGATTCAAAAATCTTGGTTTCTACATATTTGTGAAGTACTCAAGACGCTCTCCGACGTGGTATAAATAGTTTGGCACGGGGACGACGTTTTCGACAAGTCGGGTTTTCAAGGAAAGGTAAGAATTTTGCCCCTTTTATGTTATAGAATTGATGTGAATGTGTTAAGCATTGGAAGTAGATGGAGATCCCGTAATTTTAACGTAAATAGAAAGTCGTGGGTGTGTGTGTGTAGTGTGTTTGGCCGTGAGTTATGGAAGGAAAGAAATGGTTTGAATTGATCTTGTTTAAGTTGGCATAATGTGTTGTTGTGACCCTTAGATCGTAATTGATTGATTGTTGAATTAAATTGGCGGTGGAAAACGAATTCGGATATTATCGGAAAGTGTATATCCTTGGTATTCTTATGTATATCAATGTATATTTTGGGGTGCTATAGACTTTAGATATGAATCTATATCGATGTTGACGAATTCGGATTGAAACGACGTTAGTTAGAATGTTCGTCGTGAATTTTAATGTTTTGAAGAATTATGGAACTAATGGATTTTGTTATGTCCCGTATTTTCGTATAACGGGAAATCAAGAAAGAAAGAAGACTTGTGTGCGTTGAGGAAATATTTTGATTTTGGTGAATATGAACATGTTGGTTATGGAGTCATAAATGTTAAGACCTCGGGGAAGGCCGAGGGTAAATTTGGAATTTCGGAAATTTGTTTCGGAAATTACAAAACGGGACTTTTAATGAATCGGGCCAAGAAAATTGAATACAAGAATTTAGGCCCAATGAATAAGGTGGCCGGCCAAGGAGGCAAGCCCAAGCCCACTTTTAATGAGTCATGTGCTATGCACATGACTCCTACTTGGATATATATTATACACACTTGAGGGATTTCAAGATAAACACCAAAAAATTTCAAGAACACCCACAAAAGAGGGCATTCGGCCGAAAAAGAAAGAGAAAGAAAAAAAATTTCGTGGCTTGTTTCTAATCCCGTCACTTAGCCTCTTTGGAATAATTGGTGAGTTCGAGGTGCTCTTCGTTGTGATACAAGCAGTTCGGAGAAAGAGCGACGTTTGCGGCAAGTCGGAAACTCAAGAAAAAGGTTAGATTTTTATGTTTTAATGTTATGAAATGGATATGTAGGTGTTGGTGATTGAATTAGTGTGAAGATTGTGGGATGGGGTTGTGTTTGTGCATGGTGTGTGTGTGTAAAAAGTGTGGGTTTGGCCGTGAGTTTTGTGTGGTGCAAGCCATAAGAATTTTATCTTGTTTAGTGTGAATAATGTGTTGTTGCGGTCTTTATGTTGTAAAGGATTGATTAAGGAATTGAGTTGGTGTTAGAAAATAATTTCGGACGTTATCGGAAAGCGTATACATTTGGTATATTTGTGTATATCATAGTATATTTATGACACTAAAGACCTTAAATAAGATTTATGGTTGATGATAATGAGTTTGGAATGAAACGACGTAAGTTAGAACGTTCGTCGTAACTTTTGGTGTTTTGAATAAAAATTGGAAAGTAGTGAACCTTGGGGATGATTGTATATGGTTTGGACTTGTTTGCTATGTAATGGAATAATCTTGAATGAATGAATACAATAATGTGGGTATGAGTTGAAATTGTGAAGTTTGGAAATAGGATTATCAACTTATGAAATAAGGTGAAAGTATGAAGTTAGTGTGTTTGATTGTGATTCGTATTGTGTAATGATGTTTGGGCTGTTGATGTTGTTATATTTTGAGCCGAGCTAAGTCTCGGGGGCGTTAGATTTATAGGGGAAGTGCTGCCGAAATTTCGGTAGCCAAATATAGCCCAAAGACTAAAATGTTAATTCTCATGAATAGTAACTGGTAAAAGTGACCATTTGCAGTTTCTGGACGAAACGGGAATTGCGATTTGAGGAGCGTAAGGCGCCAACCAGGTATGTAAAGCCTACTTCTCATTCTTTTGTCACGACCCAGCCCGTGGGCCGCGACTGGTGTCCTGCTGGGACACCCCAAACGAACTCACACCCAGACCATCGCAATCAGACTCGTCCAAACTCAACGTACGTTATTCGAACTCAACATCGGAATCAGACATCTACCAAACACTTATCCTAAGCAGTCGCCCGTACTGATCAGACAAATCACAAATCAGAAAGGAGGCGGAATGTACATCGCCAAATTTCACACACACACATCAGAAGGGTGGCGGAATGCACATCGCCCCCAAATGCATACACATACATATAAACTCAGAGGCCGACTTGGCCATAGTAGCGTACGGGCCGCTTAAGATCGTAAAACAGACTCACATGCAAACACACCGGACCCACGACCCACACATCTGACTACAGGCCTCTAGACAACACAGAACATACAAACTTAGGACGGGACAGGGCCCCGCCGTACCCACTCATCCAAATATACAGAGTACAGACACAACCAAAAGATATGTACCGAAAGTAGGCTCCGGATCAAGGGGAGCTCTTCAACACAGCCGAAAGAGTAGCCTAAACTGGAGGACCATCCAAACGAGCTTCGGTACCTGCGGGCATGAAACACAGCCCCCGAAGAAACGGGGGTCAGTACGGGAGACGTACTGAGTATGTAAAGCAGAAGGTACATAAATTACAAACACAGTTGGAGTCAGAAAGAACAAACACACCAACATCGTAAACAAAGCAAACCTGTGCGGGAGGCGAACGTACAAATGCAAATCAAATCATGCATAGGGTATAGGAACGTGGTCACCCCCCGACGCTGGTGCCACAACACATCATAACTCCAGAAGTTTTCAAATCTCCGTACAGTCTCCAGACACATCATATCACACACACATCATATCATCAGAACATATCAAATGCCATATCACATCATAACTCCATAAACGGTAACCGGCCCTATGGCGAGGCCTCGGAAACCGTAACACATCATAACTCCCGAATATATTATAGCGCGCACGATCACAAAGTCGGCCCGGGTACAATTCCCGTTTCGTCCAGAAACTGCAAATGGTCACTTTTACCAGTTACTATTCATGAGAATTAACATTTTAGTCTTTGGGCTATATTTGGCTACCGAAATTTCGGCAGCACTTCCCCTATAAATCTAACGCCCCCGAGACTTAGCTCGGCTCAAAATATAACAACATCAACAGCCCAAACATCATTACACAATACGAATCACAATCAAACACACTAACTTCATACTTGCACCTTATTTCATAAGTTGATAATCCTATTTCCAAACTTCACAATTTCAACTCATACCCACATTATTGTATTCATTCATTCAAGATTGAAACCTTTTGGTCCCATTTGGGTAAAAGAACGCTCGTACCTCCATAACTTGTGCTGTTGAGTCCGAAACTCTTCGAAACTTTTGTAAATGACTCTATGGAACCAAAAATCTGCGATTTGTGTCCGCCGCCTCAATTTGACCCGAGGTGGGCCCGCGAGCCCGAGGCTCCCCTTATTCGGTTTGTTTGATTCGTTTGTGTCCGTTATGATCCGCAACCGTCTGTTTATGACCCAAAGATGTGTTTGAAACTTCCTATGCCATCAGTGTACGTTCTGTACTTTGAATGATGTGAGATTTTCGGAAAATGACTTATAAACAGTTCTTCTTACGAATTTGACAGTTTGGAACTTCGTAACCTTTATATGCCTACTTTTATCAATTCGATTCCTACTCCGAGCCTTCTGGCGTCAGTATCTACCTATATGTAAACGATATGTTGAGTCCGACAAATTATTTTGATATGCATATGGTTTCTGCACTACTCTGTTCGTGCTGTCTGTTGTGACTTCGTTCGTCGGTACCCGGGCCGACTTTGTGATCGTGCGCGCTATAATATATTCGGGAGTTATGATGTGTTACGGTTTCCGAGGCCTCGCCATAGGGCCGGTTACCGTTTATGGAGTTATGATGTGATATGGCATTTGATATGTTCTGATGATATGATGTGTGTGTGATATGATGTGTCTGGAGACTGTACGGAGATTTGAAAACTTCTGGAGTTATGATGTGTTGTGGCACCAGCGTCGGGGGGTGACCACGTTCCTATACCCTATGCATGATTTGATTTGCATTTGTACGTTCGCCTCCCGCACAGGTTTGCTTTGTTTACGATGTTGGTGTGTTTGTTCTTTCTGACTCCAACTGTGTTTGTAATTTGTGTACCTTCTGCTTTACATACTCAGTACGTCTCCCGTACTGACCCCCGTTTCTTCGGGGGCTGTGTTTCATGCCCGCAGGTACCGAAGCTCGTTTGGATGGTCCTCCAGTTTAGGCTACTCTTTCGGCTGTGTTGAAGAGCTCCCCTTGATCCGGAGCCTACTTTCGGTACATATCTTTTGGTTGTGTCTGTACTCTGTATATTTGGATGAGTGGGTACGGCGGGGCCCTGTCCCGTCCTAAGTTTGTATGTTCTGTGTTGTCTAGAGGCCTGTAGTCAGATGTGTGGGTCGTGGGTCCGGTGTGTTTGCATGTGAGTCTGTTTTACGATCTTAAGCGGCCCGTACGCTACTATGGCCAAGTCGGCCTCTGAGTTTATATGTATGTGTATGCATTTGGGGGCGATGTGCATTCCGCCACCCTTCTGATGTGTGTGTGTGAAATTTGGCGATGTACATTCCGCCTCCTTTCTGATTTGTGATTTGTCTGATCAGTACGGGCGACTGCTTAGGATAAGTGTTTGGTAGATGTCTGATTCCGATGTTGAGTTCGAATAACGTACGTTGAGTTTGGACGAGTCTGATTGCGATGGTCTGGGTGTGAGTTCGTTTGGGGTGTCCCAGCAGGACACCAGTCGCGGCCCACGGGCTGGGTCGTGACAAAAGTGGTATCAATTTCGGAAATTACAAAACGGGACTTTTAATGAATCGGGCCAAGAAAATTGAATACAAGAATTTAGGCCCAATGAATAAGGTGGCCGGCCAAGGAGGCAAGCCCAAGCCCACTTTTAATGAGTCATGTGCTATGCACATGACTCCTACTTGGATATATATTATACACACTTGAGGGATTTCAAGATAAACACCAAAAAATTTCAAGAACACCCACAAAAGAGGGCATTCGGCCGAAAAAGAAAGAGAAAGAAAAAAAATTTCGTGGCTTGTTTCTAATCCCGTCACTTAGCCTCTTTGGAATAATTGGTGAGTTCGAGGTGCTCTTCGTTGTGATAAAAGCAGTTCGGAGAAAGAGCGACGTTTGCGGCAAGTCGGAAACTCAAGAAAAAGGTAAGATTTTTATGTTTTAATGTTATGAAATGGATATGTAGGTGTTGGTGATTGAATTAGTGTGAAGATTGTGGGATGGGGTTGTGTTTGTGCATGGTGTGTGTGTGTAAAAAGTGTGGGTTTGGCCGTGAGTTTTGTGTGGTGCAAGCCATAAGAATTTTATCTTGTTTAGTGTGAATAATGTGTTGTTGCGGTCTTTATGTTGTAAAGGATTGATTAAGGAATTGAGTTGGTGTTAGAAAATAATTTCGGACGTTATCGGAAAGCGTATACATTTGGTATATTTGTGTATATCATAGTATATTTATGACACTAAAGACCTTAAATAAGATTTATGGTTGATGATAATGAGTTTGGAATGAAACGACGTAAGTTAGAACGTTCGTCGTAACTTTTGGTGTTTTGAATAAAAATTGGAAAGTAGTGAACCTTGGGGATGATTGTATATGGTTTGGAACTTGTTTGCTATGTAATGGAATAATCTTGAATGAATGAATACAATAATGTGGGTATGAGTTGAAATTGTGAAGTTTGGAAATAGGATTATCAACTTATGAAATAAGGTGCAAGTATGAAGTTAGTGTGTTTGATTGTGATTCGTATTGTGTAATGATGTTTGGGCTGTTGATGTTGTTATATTTTGAGCCGAGCTAAGTCTCGGGGGCGTTAGATTTATAGGGGAAGTGCTGCCGAAATTTCGGTAGCCAAATATAGCCCAAAGACTAAAATGTTAATTCTCATGAATAGTAACTGGTAAAAGTGACCATTTGCCGTTTCTGGACGAAACGGGAATTGCGATTTGAGGAGCGTAAGGCGCCAACCAGGTATGTAAAGCCTACTTCTCATTCTTTTGGCATGTCCTAGACCCACTAGGTAAATTTCGGAATCACGGGAATAACTCTGCTCTCGGAAATCGAGGTTCAAGTTCGAGCACTATTCATTCAGCGCGATTGAAACCTTTTGGTCCCATTTGGGTAAAAGAACGCTCGTACCTCCATAACTTGTGCTGTTGAGTCCGAAACTCTTCGAAACTTTTGTAAATGACTCTATGGAGCCAAAAATCTGCGATTTGTGTCCGCCGCCTCAATTTGACCCGAGGTGGGCCCGCGAGCCCCGAGGCTCCCCTTATTCGGTTTGTTTGATTCGTTTGTGTCTGTTATGATCCGCAACCGTCTGTTTATGACCCAAAGATGTGTTTGAAACTTCCTATGCCATCAGTGTACGTTCTGTACTTTGAATGATGTGAGATTTTCGGAAAATGACTTATAAACAGTTCTTCTTACGAATTTGACAGTTTGGAACTTCGTAACCTTTATATGCCTACTTTTATCAATTCGATTCCTACTCCGAGCCTTCTGGCGTCAGTATCTACCTATATGTAAACGATATGTTGAGTCCGACAAATTATTTTGATATGCATATGGTTTCTGCACTACTCTGTTCGTGCTGTCTGTTGTGACTTCGTTCGTCGGTACCCGGGCCGACTTTGTGATCGTGCGCGCTATAATATATTCGGGAGTTATGATGTGTTACGGTTTCCGAGGCCTCGCCATAGGGCCGGTTACCGTTTATGGAGTTATGATGTGATATGGCATTTGATATGTTCTGATGATATGATGTGTGTGTGATATGATGTGTCTGGAGACTGTACGGAGATTTGAAAACTTCTGGAGTTATGATGTGTTGTGGCACCAGCGTCGGGGGGTGACCACGTTCCTATACCCTATGCATGATTTGATTTGCATTTGTACGTTCGCCTCCCGCACAGGTTTGCTTTGTTTACGATGTTGGTGTGTTTGTTCTTTCTGACTCCAACTGTGTTTGTAATTTATGTACCTTCTGCTTTACATACTCAGTACGTCTCCCGTACTGACCCCCGTTTCTTCGGGGGCTGTGTTTCATGCCCGCAGGTACCGAAGCTCGTTTGGATGGTCCTCCAGTTTAGGCTACTCTTTCGGCTGTGTTGAAGAGCTCCCCTTGATCCGGAGCCTACTTTCGGTACATATCTTTTGGTTGTGTCTGTACTCTGTATATTTGGATGAGTGGGTACGGCGGGGCCCTGTCCCGTCCTAAGTTTGTATGTTCTGTGTTGTCTAGAGGCCTGTAGTCAGATGTGTGGGTCGTGGGTCCGGTGTGTTTGCATGTGAGTCTGTTTTACGATCTTAAGCGGCCCGTACGCTACTATGGCCAAGTCGGCCTCTGAGTTTATATGTATGTGTATGCATTTGGGGGCGATGTGCATTCCGCCACCCTTCTGATGTGTGTGTGTGAAATTTGGCGATGTACATTCCGCCTCCTTTCTGATTTGTGATTTGTCTGATCAGTACGGGCGACTGCTTAGGATAAGTGTTTGGTAGATGTCTGATTCCGATGTTGAGTTCGAATAACGTACGTTGAGTTTGGACGAGTCTGATTGCGATGGTCTGGGTGTGAGTTCGTTTGGGGTGTCCCAGCAGGACACCAGTCGCGGCCCACGGGCTGGGTCATGACAAAAGTGGTATGCTTCTGATTTCGGGTTTGTTCGATATGAATCCGTACGTCTGGCTTGATTGTGAATCCGTTTAGTATATCCCCGTGTGTCTGATTCCGTCTACGAATTTGTTTGTTACACCTTTGTACGTTTGACTCCGATCTCAGATGTGTCTGATATGCTTCCGTACCCCTTGATGTTGACTACGAATCCGTCCGCCATAGTTGAGTATGTCTGCCTCCAATTATGAATCCGTCCGATATGTTTATGCGTGTCCGGCTTTAGTTCTGAATCTATTTGGCATGAAGTGTCTGATATGAAGTAAAGTGAGATTACGACGATGAGGTAAGGAAACTCAGGAGTGTGAAAAGAAGATGATATTGACGACGATGTCTGGAAAGCGTCCGTCCCTTACAAGAATATAATGCAGAGATCGGTGATTACGTAGAGTATGAGAAAAGGTACTATGAAGGTATTTGAGTCAGTGATGTGAAGAATCTACCCTAGTATTGGTAAAGAAGACATGTCAGAGAAATCAATAAAGGACAACTATCAAGAGAACCCTCCCGGAGTAGTACGACACCCATGAGTTCGATTCAACATTCGAGGACGAATGTTCTTAAGGGGGGAGGAATGTTATGTCCCGTATTTTCGTATAACGGGAAATCAAGAAAGAAAGAAGACTTGTGTGCGTTGAGGAAATATTTTGATTTTGGTGAATATGAACATGTTGGTTATGGAGTCATAAATGTTAAGACCTCGGGGAAGGCCGAGGGTAAATTTGGAATTTCGGAAATTTGTTTCGGAAATTACAAAACGGGACTTTTAATGAATCGGGCCAAGAAAATTGAATACAAGAATTTAGGCCCAATGAATAAGGTGGCCGGCCAAGGAGGCAAGCCCAAGCCCACTTTTAATGAGTCATGTGCTATGCACATGACTCCTACTTGGATATATATTATACACACTTGAGGGATTTCAAGATAAACACCAAAAAATTTCAAGAACACCCACAAAAGAGGGCATTCGGCCGAAAAAGAAAGAGAAAGAAAAAAAATTTCGTGGCTTGTTTCTAATCCCGTCACTTAGCCTCTTTGGAATAATTGGTGAGTTCGAGGTGCTCTTCGTTGTGATACAAGCAGTTCGGAGAAAGAGCGACGTTTGCGGCAAGTCGGAAACTCAAGAAAAAGGTAAGATTTTTATGTTTTAATGTTATGAAATGGATATGTAGGTGTTGGTGATTGAATTAGTGTGAAGATTGTGGGATGGGGTTGTGTTTGTGCATGGTGTGTGTGTGTAAAAAGTGTGGGTTTGGCCGTGAGTTTTGTGTGGTGCAAGCCATAAGAATTTTATCTTGTTTAGTGTGAATAATGTGTTGTTGCGGTCTTTATGTTGTAAAGGATTGATTAAGGAATTGAGTTGGTGTTAGAAAATAATTTCGGACGTTATCGGAAAGCGTATACATTTGGTATATTTGTGTATATCATAGTATATTTATGACACTAAAGACCTTAAATAAGATTTATGGTTGATGATAATGAGTTTGGAATGAAACGACGTAAGTTAGAACGTTCGTCGTAACTTTTGGTGTTTTGAATAAAAATTGGAAAGTAGTGAACCTTGGGGATGATTGTATATGGTTTGGAACTTGTTTGCTATGTAATGGAATAATCTTGAATGAATGAATACAATAATGTGGGTATGAGTTGAAATTGTGAAGTTTGGAAATAGGATTATCAACTTATGAAATAAGGTGCAAGTATGAAGTTAGTGTGTTTGATTGTGATTCGTATTGTGTAATGATGTTTGGGCTGTTGATGTTGTTATATTTTGAGCCGAGCTAAGTCTCGGGGGCGTTAGATTTATAGGGGAAGTGCTGCCGAAATTTCGGTAGCCAAATATAGCCCAAAGACTAAAATGTTAATTCTCATGAATAGTAACTGGTAAAAGTGACCATTTGCAGTTTCTGGACGAAACGGGAATTGCGATTTGAGGAGCGTAAGGCGCCAACCAGGTATGTAAAGCCTACTTCTCATTCTTTTGGCATGTCCTAGACCCACTAGGTAAATTTCGGAATCACGGGAATAACTCTGCTCTCGGAAATCGAGGTTCAAGTTCGAGCACTATTCATTCAGCGCGATTGAAACCTTTTGGTCCCATTTGGGTAAAAGAACGCTCGTACCTCCATAACTTGTGCTGTTGAGTCCGAAACTCTTCGAAACTTTTGTAAATGACTCTATGGAGCCAAAAATCTGCGATTTGTGTCCGCCGCCTCAATTTGACCCGAGGTGGGCCCGCGAGCCCCGAGGCTCCCCTTATTCGGTTTGTTTGATTCGTTTGTGTCCGTTATGATCCGCAACCGTCTGTTTATGACCCAAAGATGTGTTTGAAACTTCCTATGCCATCAGTGTACGTTCTGTACTTTGAATGATGTGAGATTTTCGGAAAATGACTTATAAACAGTTCTTCTTACGAATTTGACAGTTTGGAACTTCGTAACCTTTATATGCCTACTTTTATCAATTCGATTCCTACTCCGAGCCTTCTGGCGTCAGTATCTACCTATATGTAAACGATATGTTGAGTCCGACAAATTATTTTGATATGCATATGGTTTCTGCACTACTCTGTTCGTGCTGTCTGTTGTGACTTCGTTCGTCGGTACCCGGGCCGACTTTGTGATCGTGCGCGCTATAATATATTCGGGAGTTATGATGTGTTACGGTTTCCGAGGCCTCGCCATAGGGCCGGTTACCGTTTATGGAGTTATGATGTGATATGGCATTTGATATGTTCTGATGATATGATGTGTGTGTGTGATATGATGTGTCTGGAGACTGTACGGAGATTTGAAAACTTCTGGAGTTATGATGTGTTGTGGCACCAGCGTCGGGGGGTGACCACGTTCCTATACCCTATGCATGATTTGATTTGCATTTGTACGTTCGCCTCCCGCATAGGTTTGCTTTGTTTACGATGTTGGTGTGTTTGTTCTTTCTGACTCCAACTGTGTTTGTAATTTATGTACCTTCTGCTTTACATACTCAGTACGTCTCCCGTACTGACCCCCGTTTCTTCGGGGGCTGTGTTTCATGCCCGCAGGTACCGAAGCTCGTTTGGATGGTCCTCCAGTTTAGGCTACTCTTTCGGCTGTGTTGAAGAGCTCCCCTTGATCCGGAGCCTACTTTCGGTACATATCTTTTGGTTGTGTCTGTACTCTGTATATTTGGATGAGTGGGTACGGCGGGGCCCTGTCCCGTCCTAAGTTTGTATGTTCTGTGTTGTCTAGAGGCCTGTAGTCAGATGTGTGGGTCGTGGGTCCGGTGTGTTTGCATGTGAGTCTGTTTTACGATCTTAAGCGGCCCGTACGCTACTATGGCCAAGTCGGCCTCTGAGTTTATATGTATGTGTATGCATTTGGGGGCGATGTGCATTCCGCCACCCTTCTGATGTGTGTGTGTGAAATTTGGCGATGTACATTCCGCCTCCTTTCTGATTTGTGATTTGTCTGATCAGTACGGGCGACTGCTTAGGATAAGTGTTTGGTAGATGTCTGATTCCGATGTTGAGTTCGAATAACGTACGTTGAGTTTGGACGAGTCTGATTGCGATGGTCTGGGTGTGAGTTCGTTTGGGGTGTCCCAGCAGGACACCAGTCGCGGCCCACGGGCTGGGTCGTGACAGATTTTGGTGCAATTTCGTGTATGGTTTGAATTGTAATGAGAATGTGGTTGTATAAGTTTGAATGTGGGAATGAATACAAATAGGTAGATATAGAATTGGAATTTTGAAAGTTTGAATGGAAAGTTGCCAACTTAAGAAATCATGTAGGACTTTGAAGCTAGAGTGAATTGATTGTTGTTTACATTGTTTGGTTGATGTGTGGGCTGTTGTGGTTGGTTCATTTGAGCCGAGCTACGCCTCGGGGATGTTAGATTTATAGGGGAAATGCTGCCGAAATTTCGGTAGGCAAATATGGAGTTAAAGGCATTTTTGAGCCTAAGAATCTCAATTGGTAACTTTGACCATTTGCAGATTTTTGACGAAACGGGACGGACTTTTGGAGGAGCTTACGACATCTGAGAGGTATGTAAAGCTTCCCAATTCGTTATTTGGCATATCTTAGTGTGTTAGTTGAATATGAGACCTTCCGGAGCATTTCTGCTCCTCGAAACCCGATCCACAGGAAAGTTACTATTCATTCAATTCGATTGAAGCCTAAAGGCTCCCTTTTGGCTAGAATGCCATTATTCGTCCGAAACCTATCGAAATGTGGTCGGGTAACCTAGAAATGATTATGTATGACCCTTGGCATATTACTGCTCGTAAAAATATGTTCGCCACCTCACTTCGACTCGAGGTGGGTCCGCTACCCCAAAATGCCCGATTTGCCCTTCGGGCCATCTTTGAGAATAGAGTTGAACGTACCACTTCTGATCTTTGGAACATCCTTCCACGGGGTATGTTTGGACTATCCTATGCACTAATCCAGGTTTTGAACTATATGGACCATTTTGGAATCGTTTGGCAAAATGAAACCTTATGTCGACTAAGTATTCGACTATTTTGTAATAGGATATGATTTATGAGTTTACTTTGTTTTGAAACATTATTTTGAAATACGATTTGCATTTGTTTGCTCACGACTCCGCTCGTGCCTTATTATGACTTCGTTCACCGGTTCCCGGGCCGGTTTTGATTCGTGCGTTTTATGATAATTCGGCCGTATGCTGTGTTACGGTTCCCAAGGCTTCGCCATAGGGCCGGGTTCCGTTTGGAGTTATGCTGTGATATGGCTCGGGATGCGATACGCTCACCGATGATTATGATTATGTTCGGGGATGTACGGAGATTTGAAACCTTCTGGTGTTATGCTGTGTGTGGTGCCAGCGTCGGAGTGGCGACCACGTTCTTAAGCGTTTACATGATTTTATTTGCATAAAATATATGTATATGATTCCGATACAGATTTTGACATACCAGTTTGTACCCCACTTTGACATTTGATTTGCTTTCGGTTTTGATCCATAATTCTGTACTCCGTGCTTTACATACTCAGTACATATTTCGTACTGACCCCCTCTCTCCGGGGGCTGCGTTTTATGCCCGCAGGTGCAGACATCGGTGATCCTCCACAGTAGGCTTCACTTCTTGCTTTTCAGAGTACTCTTACTGGGTCCGGAGTCCACTCTTGGTACAGACTCCTCTACTCTGTATATACTTTGTATATTTGACAGTTTGGGTACGGCGGGGCCCTGTCTCGCCTTATCTTATGTTTTGAATTCGTAGAGGCCTGTAGTCATCTTTGTGGGGCGAGGGTCCTATGTGTTTATTGTCTGATTTTGCTTTCGGGTCTTAAAGCGGTCTGTTTGATATGATGGCCCCAAATGGCCCTTTTGTATATATTTGTATTTTGACCGGCGATGTCTATTCCGCCGCTTTGTTTGAGTTTGATTTGATATGACCGCTTAAGACATATTTTCGATATAAATTATGTTTGATATAACTTCTTGAAAATTCTGAAATAAGTTTGGATTCGGAAATGAATATGCGATTTGGTCTGGGTACCCAGGTAGGGTGCCAGTCGCGGCCCACGGGGCTGGGTCGTGACATCAGAGTAACGTAAGGTCGTTGCATCTCCGATTATATTATGAACTTCATCACCATCATTATGTACCTCAATGGGACTTTAGATTTATACATATAGACTTCCTTGATTAGTATGGCTGACAAGGCCGTCATGAACATCTGCACAACAAGACATAGGCTGACAAGGCCATACAATATCTATATACATGACAACTATCTACAAGTGTCTAAAGAAGTACATGAACATCATAAGGTAGGGATAGGGCCCCGCCATACCCATATTTACACAAAATTGTACCAAATTAAAAACCGCAACTCCGGGACAAGTGCAGTGCTCCAATGCCAACACTGAGTGGGGAAACCTACTGAAGCGAACCGTCACCCTGTCTATAAAAACCTGTTGGCATGAAACATTGTGTCCCACAGCAAAGGGACGTCAGTACGAATAAAGTACCTAGTATGTAAGACAGAAAACAACATAAGTGAGACATGAAAGTAACATGAGATACGAAGATCAACTTGAACATCTGAAATGCCTCTGAGGGCCATGATATGCATAAGTACCGTATATATTCCTATATGAAGCCATTGTTTAAATAACGCCATCACTCCTCTGTGGGCATCATCATCATAATAACCAACTAATCAGTGGTGCATTTATTACGCTGTCGTACATAAATATGCATATATAATGCCATCAAGACTCTGTGGGCATCATACCATAGTAGTATCATATGTGTATAAGTATATATGAATGATAAAAGAACATTTCGAGCCTATCAGAGTAACGTAAGGTCGTTGCATCTCCGATTATATTATGAACTTCATCACCATCATTATGTACCTCAATGGGACTTTAGATTTATACATATAGACTTCCTTGATTAGTATGGCTGACAAGGCCGTCATGAACATCTGCACAACAAGACATAGGCTGACAAGGCCATACAATATCTATATACATGACAACTATCTACAAGTGTCTAAAGAAGTACATGAACATCATAAGGTCGGGATAGGGCCCCGCCATACCCATATTTACACAAAATTGTACCAAATTAAAAACCGCAACTCCGGGACAAGTGCAGTGCTCCAATGCCAACACTGAGTGGGGAAACCTACTGAAGCGAACCGTCACCCTGTCTATAAAAACCTGTTGGCATGAAACATTGTGTCCCACAGCAAAGGGACGTCAGTACGAATAAAGTACCTAGTATGTAAGACAGAAAACAACATAAGTGAGACATGAAAGTAACATGAGATACGAAGATCAACTTGAACATCTGAAATGCCTCTGAGGGCCATGATATGCATAAGTACCGTATATATTCCTATATGACGCCATTGTTTAAATAACGCCATCACTCCTCTGTGGGCATCATCATCATAATAACCAACTAATCAGTGGTGCATTTATTACGCTGTCGTACATAAATATGCATATATAATGCCATCAAGCCTCTGTGGGCATCATACCATAGTAGTATCATATGTGTATAAGCATATATGAATGATAAAAGAACATTTCGAGCCTATCAGAGTAACGTAAGGTCGTTGCATCTCCAATTATATTATGAACTTCATCACCATCATTATGTACCTCAATGGGACTTAAGATTTATACATATAGACTTACTTGATTAGTATGGCTGACAAGGCCGTCATGAACATCTGCACAACAAGACAGAGGCTGACAAGGCCATACAATATCTATATACATGACAACTATCTACAAGTGTCTAAAGAAGTACATGAACATCATAAGGTCGGGATAGGGCCCCGCCATACCCATATTGTCACGACCCAGCCCCGTGGGCCGCGACTGGTGCCCTTCTGGGACACCCCAAACGAACTCACACCCAGATCATCGTAATCAGACTCGTCCAGACCCAACGTACGCTATTCGAACTCAACATCGTAATCAGACAACTACCGAACACTTATCCTAAGCAGTCGCCCGTACAGATCAGACAAATCACGAATCAGAAAGGAGGCGGAATATACATCGCCAAATTTCACACACACACATCAGAAGGGTGGCGGAATGCACATCGCCCCCAAGTACATACACATACATACAAACTCAGAGGCCGACTTGGCCATAGCAGTGTACGGGCCGCTTAAGATTGCAAAACAGACTCACATGCAAACACACCGGACCCACGACCCACAAATCTGACTACAGGCCTCTAGACAAACAGAACATAAGACATATGAACATAGGACGGGACAGGGCCCCGCCGTACCCACTCATCCAAGTATACAGAATACAGACACAACAAAAGAGATGTACCAAAAGTAGGCTCCGGATCAAAGGGGAGCTCTCCAACACAGCAGAAAGAGTAGCCTAAACTGGAGGACCACCCAAACGAGCTTCTGTACCTGCGGGCATAAAACACAGCCCCCGAAGAAACGGGGGTCAGTACGGGAGAGGTACTGAGTATGTAAAGCAGAAGGTACAGAAATCACAAACACAGCTGGAGTCAGAAAGAACAAACACACCAACATGGCAAACAAAGCAAACCTCAGCTCCCGAACTCTCAGGCTTTCCCGCCTGTCTTCATCATCATCGTCCCTCCGCCCGCGCCTGCGAGCCTGTCCGGCTACAATCGTGGTCAACAACTGTACAGCCTCCCGCAGGGTCCTATCCTCCGCCCCTGGCTGAGGAGCTGGAGTCTCAGGAGCGGGTACACGGACCTCTGGAGCTGCTGAAGGTCCCGCTCCAGGCTGTACTAATGGGGGTGTAGCAGACCCCTCAGAATGAGGTGTAACCTCAGGCAAATCATAAACACGAGCCCGAGTAGCCCGTTGTGCCTGACTGGTCTCTCCCACCTTCGCCTTGCCCTTCTGGGCCGTCGTTGCCTTCTTCGGAGGCATTACTGCAAACACAACAACGGGTCAGATCAGAATAATCCTAATAACACAGCTCTATCGCACGATCTAAGATTTCAAAGAAAAGGCAACACAACATCCTAGATGTCCTGTAGCTCCCTGTTTATAGATGTGGTGCACAACACATCGATAAACAAGACTCTACTAGACACGGCCTGTAGACATTCCGAGGACAAACCGCTCTGATACCACTTTTGTCACGACCCAGCCCCGTGGGCCGCGACTGGTGCCCTTCTGGGACACCCCAAACGAACTCACACCCAGATCATCGTAATCAGACTCGTCCAGACCCAACGTACGCTATTCGAACTCAACATCATAATCAGACAACTACCGAACACTTATCCTAAGCAGTCGCCCGTACAGATCAGACAAATCACGAATCAGAAAGGAGGCGGAATATACATCGCCAAATTTCACACACACACATCAGAAGGGTGGCGGAATGCACATCGCCCCCAAGTACATACACATACATACAAACTCAGAGGCCGACTTGGCCATAGCAGTGTACGGGCCGCTTAAGATTGCAAAACAGACTCACATGCAAACACACCGGACCCACGACCCACAAATCTGACTACAGGCCTCTAGACAAACAGAACATAAGACATATGAACATAGGACGGGACAGGGCCCCGCCGTACCCACTCATCCAAGTATACAGAATACAGACACAACAAAAGAGATGTACCAAAAGTAGGCTCCGGATCAAAGGGGAGCTCTCCAACACAGCAGAAAGAGTAGCCTAAACTGGAGGACCACCCAAACGAGCTTCTGTACCTGCGGGCATAAAACACAGCCCCCGAAGAAACGGGGGTCAGTACGGGAGAGGTACTGAGTATGTAAAGCAGAAGGTACAGAAATCACAAACACAGCTGGAGTCAGAAAGAACAAACACACCAACATGGCAAACAAAGCAAACCTGTGCGGGAGGCGAACGTACAAATGCAAATCAAATCATGTATAGGGTTTAGGAACGTGGTCACCCCCTGACGCTGGTGCCACAACACATCATAACTCCAGAAGTTTTCAAATCTCCGTACAGTCTCCAGACACATCATATCACACACACATCACATCATCAGAACATATCAAATGCCATTTCACATCATAACTCCATAAACGGTAACCGGCCCTATGGCGAGGCCTCGGAAACCGTAACACATCATAACTCCCGAATATATTATAGCGCGCACGATCACAAAGTCGGCCCGGGTACCGACGAACGAAGTCATAGTAGACAGCACGAACAGAGTAGTGCAGAAACCATATGCATATCAAAAATAACTTGTCGGACTCAACATATAGTACGTATAAGAATATACTGACGCCAGAAAGCTCGGAGTGGGAATCAGACTGATCAAAGTTTGCGTATGTAAGTTACGAAGTGCCAAACGGCCAAATTCTCAAGAAAACTGTTCATACGTCATTTTCCGAAAATCTCACATCGCTCGAAGTTCAGAACGTACATTAAAGGCGTAGGAAGCTTCAAATACATCTTTGGGTCATAAACAGACGGTTGCGGATCATAACGGACACAAACGAATTAAACAAACCGAATAAGGGGAGCCTCGGGCTCGCGGGCCCACCTCGAGTCAAATTGAGGCGGCGGACACAAATCACAGACTTTCGGCTCCATAGAGCCATCTACAACAGTTTCGAAGAGTTTCGGACACAACAGTACAAGTTATGGAAGTACGAACATTCTTTCCACTAAATGTGACAAAAAGGGTTCAATCGCGCTGAGTGAATAGTGCTCGAACTTGAACTTCGATTTCCAAGAGCAGGGTTATTCCCGAGATTCCGAAATTTACCTAGTGGGTCTAGGACATGCCAAAAGAATGAGAGGTAGGCTTTACATACCTGGTTGGCGCCTTACGCTCCTCAAATCGCAATTCCCGTTTCGTCCAGAAACTGCAAATGGTCACCTTTACCAGTTACTATTCATGAGAATTAACATATTCATCTTTGGGGCTAAACTTGGCTACCGAAATTTCGGCAGCATTTCCCCTATATATCTAACGCCCCCGAGACTTAGCTCGGCTCAAAATACAACAACAACAACAACCCAAACATCATTATACATTACAAACCACACTAGATTCGAAATTTCACCTTAATACATAAGTTGGTAATCCTATTTCCAAACTTCACAATTTCAACTCATACCCACATTATTGTATTCATTCATTCAAGATTATTTCATTACATAACAAACAAGTTCCAAACCATATACAAACATCCCCAAAGTTCACTACTTTCAAATTTTTATTCAAAACACCAAAAGTTACGACGAGCGTTCTAACTTGCGTCGTTTCATTCCAAATTCGTTATTATCAACCATAAACCTTATTTAAGGTCTTTAGTGTCATAAATATACTATGATATACACCAATATCCCAAAGGTATACATTTTTCCGATAACGTCCGAAATCATTTTCTAACACCCATTCGATTCTCCAAACATTCACTTACGATACAAAGGTCATGACAACACAACTAACAACCTTAAACAAAATCAATTCACACTTGTTCTCCTATCTTAAGGCACACAGCCAAACACACTCTTTTCACACACACACGCCACACACAAACACAACCCCATCCCATAATCTTTACACTAATTCCATCACTAACACATATGTATCCCTTTCATAACATAAAAACATTGAAATCTTACCTCTTCTTTTAAATTCCGATTCGCCGCAAACGTCGTCCTCTCGTCAAACTAATTGTATCACCACGAAGAGCACCTCGAACCCATCAATTATTCCAAAAGAGACTATGTGATTGGATTAGAAACAAGCCACAATTGTTTTTTTTCTCTCTTTTTTTTTTCGGCCGAATGGGTTTTCTTGTTGGAGTCAAAGTTCAATTGGTTCTTTTCTTGCTAAATCAAGACAATGTATTGATATATATCCACAATTGGTCATGTGCATAGCACATGACCAAAAAAGATGGGCTTGGACTTGCTCCATTTGGGCCGGCCACTTCACTTTCTTTGGGGCCTCATTTTGTATTCCATATTCTTGGTCCAAATCATGGTATGTCCCGTTATGTAATTCCCGAAACAAATTTCCGAAATTCCAAATTTTCCCTCGGCCTTCCCCGAGGTCTTAACATTTATGACTCCATAACCAACGTGTTCATATTCACCAAAATCAAAATATTTCCTCAACGCACACAAGTCTTCTTTATTTCTTGATTTCCCGTTATACGAAAATACGGGACATAACACCATCATTATGTACCTCAATGGGACTTTAGGTTTATACATATAGACTTCCTTGATTAGTATGGCTGACAAGGCCGTCATGAATATCTGCACAACAAGACATAGGCTGACAAGGCCATACAATATCTATATACATGACAACTATCTACAAGTCTCTAAACAAGTCCATGAAGATCATAAGGTCGGGATAGGGCCCCGCCATACCCATATGTACACAAAATTGTACCAAATTAAGACCGCAACTCCGGGACAAGTGCAGTGCTCCGATGCCAATACTGAGTGGGGAAACCTACTGATGCGAACCGTCACCCTGTCTATCAAAACCTGTTGGCATGAAACATTGTATCCCCATGCAAAGGGACGTCAGTACGAATAAAGTACCTAGTATGTAAGACAGAAAACAACATAAGTGAGACATGAATGTAACATGAGATACGAAGATCAACTTGAACATCTGAAATGCCTCTGAGGGCCATGATATGCATAAGTACCGTAGTATATTCCTATATGACGCCATTGTTTAAATAACGCCATCACTCCTCTGTGGGCATCATCATCATAATAACCAACTAATCAGTGGTGCATTTATTACGCTGTCGTACATAAATATGCATATATAATGCCATCAAGCCTCTGTGGGCATCATACCATAGTAGTATCATATGTGTATAAGTATATATGAATGATAAAAGAACATTTCGAGCCTATCAGAGTAACGTAAGGTCGTTGCATCTCCGATTATATTATGAACTTCATCACCATCATTATGTACCTCAATGGGACTTAAGATTTATACATATAGACTTGCTTGATCAGTATGGCTGACAAGGCCGTCATGAACATCTGCACAACAAGACATAGGCTGACAAGGCCATACAATATCTATATACATGACAACTATCTACAAGTCTCTAAAGAAGTCCATGAACATCATAAGGTCGGGATAGGGCCCCGCCATACCCATATGTACACAAATTTGTACAAAATTAAGACCGCAAGTCCGAGACAAGTGCAGTGCTCCGATGCCAACACTGAGTGGGGAAACCTACTGATGCGAACCGTCACCCTGTCTATCAAAACCTGTTGGCATGAAACATTGTATCCCCATGCAAAGGGACGTCAGTACGAATAAAGTACCTACTATGTAAGACAGAAAATAACATAAGTGAGACATGGAAGTAACTTGAGAAAAAGATTAACTTGAACATCTGAAATGCCTCTGAGGGCCATGATATGCATAAGTACCGTGTATATTCCTATATGAAGCCATTGTTTAAATAACGCCATCACTCCTCTGTGGGCATCATCATCATAATAACCAACTAATCAGTGGTGCATTTATTACGCTGTCGTACATAAATATGCATATATAATGCCATCAAGACTCTGTTGGCATCATACCATAGTAGTATCATATGTGTATAAGTATATATGAATGATAAAAGAACATTTCGAGCCTATCAGAGTAACGTAAGGTCGTTGCATCTCCGATTATATTATGAACTTCATCACCATCATTATGTACCTCAATGGGACTTAAGATTTATACATATAGACTTCCTTGATCAGTATGGCTGACAAGGCCGTCATGAACATCTGCACAACAAGACATAGGCTGACAAGGCCATACAATATCTATATACATGACAACTATCTACAAGTCTCTAAAGAAGTCCATGAACATCATAAGGTCGGGATAGGGCCCCGCCATACCCATATGTACACAACATTGTACAAAATTAAGACCGCAAGTCCGGGACAAGTGCAGTGCTCCGATGCCAACACTGAGTGGGGAAACCTACTGATGCGAACCGTCACCCTGTCTATCAAAACCTGTTGGCATGAAACATTGTATCCCCATGCAAAGGGACGTCAGTACGAATAAAGTACCTACTATGTAAGACAGAAAATAACATAAGTGAGACATGGAAGTGACATGAGAAAAAGATTAACTTGAACATCTGAAATGCCTCTGAGGGCCATGATATGCATAAGTACCGTATATATTCCTATATGAAGCCATTGTTTAAATAACGCCATCACTCCTCTGTGGGCATCATCATCATAATAACCAACTAATCAGTGGTGCATTTATTACGCTGTCGTACATAAATATGCATATATAATGCCATCAAGACTCTGTGGGCATCATACCATAGTAGTATCATATGTGTATAAGTATATATGAATGATAAAAGAACATTTCGAGCCTATCAGAGTAACGTAAGGTCGTTGCATCTCCGATTATATTATGAACTTCATCACCATCATTATGTACCTCAATGGGACTTTAGATTTATACATATAGACTTCCTTGATTAGTATGGCTGACAAGGCCGTCATGAACATCTGCACAACAAGACATAGGCTGACAAGGCCATACAATATCTATATACATGACAACTATCTACAAGTGTCTAAAGAAGTACATGAATATCATAAGGTCGGTATAGGGCCCCGCCATACCCATATTTACACAAAATTGTACCAAATTAAAAACCGTAACTCCGGGACAAGTGCAGTGCTCCAATGCCAACACTGAGTGGGGAAACCTACTGAAGCGAACCGTCACCCTGTTTATAAAAACCTGTTGGCATGAAACATTGTGTCCCACAGCAAAGGGACGTCAGTACGAATAAAGTACCTAGTATGTAAGACAGAAAACAACATAAGTGAGACATGAAAGTAACATGAGATACGAAGATTCAACTTGAACATCTGAAATGCCTCTGAGGGCCATGATATGAATAAGTACTGTATATATTCCTATATGACGCCATTGTTTAAATAACGCCATCACTCCTCTGTGGGCATCATCATCATAATAACCAACTAATCAGTGGTTCAGTTATTACGCTGTTGTACATAAATATGCATATATAATGCCATCAAGCCTCTGTGGGCATCATAGCATAGTAGTATCATATGTGTATAAGTATATATGAATGATAAAAGAACATTTCGAGCCTATCAGAGTAACGTAAGGTCGTTGCATCTCCGATTATATTATGAACTTCATCACCATCATTATGTACCTCAATGGGACTTTAGATTTATACATATAGACTTCCTTGATTAGAATGGCTGACAAGGCCGTCATGAACATCTGCACAACAAGACATAGGCTGACAAGGCCATACAATATCTATATACATGACAACTATCTACAAGTCTCTAAAGAAGTACATGAACATCATAAGGTCGGGATAGGGCCCCGCCATACCCATATGTACACAAAATTGTACCAAATTAAGACCGCAACTCCGAGACAAGTGCAGTGCTCCAATGCCAACACTGAGTGGGGAAACCTACTGAAGCGAACCGTCACCCTGTCTATCAAAACCTGTTGGCATGAAACATTGTGTCCCACAGCAAAGGGACGTCAGTACGAATAAAGTACCTAGTATGTAAGACAGAAAACAACATAAGTGAGACATGAAAGTAACATGAGATACGAAGATCAACTTGAACATCTGAAATGCCTCTGAGGGCCATGATATGCATAAGTACCGTATATATTCCTATATGACGCCATTGGTTAAATAACGCCATCACTCCTCTGTGGGCATCATCATCATAATAACCAACTAATCAGTGGTGCATTTATTACTCTTTCGTACATAAATATGCATATATAATGCCATCAAGCCTCTGTGGGCATCATACCATAGTAGTATCATATGTGTATAAGTATATATGAATGATAAAAGAACATTTCGAGCCTATCAGAGTAACGTAAGGTCGTTGCATCTCCAATTATATTATGAACTTCATCACCATCATTATGTACCTCAATGGGACTTTAGATTTATACATATAGACTTCCTTGATTAGAATGGCTGACAAGGCCGTCATGAACATCTGCACAACAAGACATAGGCTGACAAGGCCATACAATATCTATATACATGACAACTATCTACAAGTCTCTAAAGAAGTACATGAACATCATAAGGTCGGGATAGGGCCCCGCCATACCCATATGTACACAAAATTGTACCAAATGAAGACCGCAACTCCGAGACAAGTGTAGTGCTCCAATGCCAACACTGAGTGGGGAAACCTACTGAAGCGAACCGTCATCCTATCTATCAAAACCTGTTGGCATGAAACATTGTGTCCCACAGCAAAGGGACGTCAGTACGAATAAAGTACCTAGTATGTAAGACAGAAAACAACATAAGTGAGACATGAAAGTAACATGAGATACGAAGATCAACTTGAACATCTGAAATGCCTCTGAGGGCCATGATATGCATAAGTACCGTATATATTCCTATATGACGCCATTGTTTAAATAACGCCATCACTCCTCTGTGGGCATCATCATCATAATAACCAACTAATCAGTGGTGCATTTATTACGCTGTCGTACATAAATATGCATATATAATGCCATCAAGCCTCTGTGGGCATCATACCATAGTAGTATCATATGTGTATAAGTATATATGAATGATAAAAGAACATTTCGAGCCTATCAGAGTAACGTAAGGTCGTTGCATCTCCAATTATATTATGAACTTCATCACCATCATTATGTACCTCAATGGGACTTTAGATTTATACATATAGACTTCCTTGATTAGAATGGCTGACAAGGCCGTCATGAACATCTGCACAACAAGACATAGGCTGACAAGGCCATACAATATCTATATACATGACAACTATCTACAAGTCTCTAAAGAAGTACATGAACATCATAAGGTCGGGATAGGGCCCCGCCATACCCATATGTACACAAAATTGTACCAAATGAAGACCGCAACTCCGAGACAAGTGTAGTGCTCCAATGCCAACACTGAGTGGGGAAACCTACTGAAGCGAACCGTCATCCTATCTATCAAAACCTGTTGGCATGAAACATTGTGTCCCACAGCAAAGGGACGTCAGTACGAATAAAGTACCTAGTATGTAAGACAGAAAACAACATAAGTGAGACATGAAAGTAACATGAGATACGAAGATCAACTTGAACATCTGAAATGCCTCTGAGGGCCATGATATGCATAAGTACCGTATATATTCCTATATGACGCCATTGTTTAAATAACGCCATCACTCCTCTGTGGGCATCATCATCATAATAACCAACTAATCAGTGGTGCATTTATTACGCTGTCGTACATAAATATGCATATATAATGCCATCAAGCCTCTGTGGGCATCATACCATAGTAGTATCATATGTGTATAAGTATATATGAATGATAAAAGAACATTTCGAGCCTATCAGAGTAACGTAAGGTCGTTGCATCTCCAATTATATTATGAACTTCATCACCATCATTATGTACCTCAATGGGACTTTAGATTTATACATATAGACTTCCTTGATTAGAATGGCTGACAAGGCCGTCATGAACATCTGCACAACAAGACATAGGCTGACAAGGCCATACAATATCTATATACATGACAACTATCTACAAGTCTCTAAAGAAGTACATGAACATCATAAGGTCGGGATAGGGCCCCGCCATACCCATATGTACACAAAATTGTACCAAATGAAGACCGCAACTCCGAGACAAGTGCAGTGCTCCAATGCCAACACTGAGTGGGGAAACCTACTGAAGCGAACCGTCATCCTATCTATCAAAACCTGTTGGCATGAAACATTGTGTCCCACAGCAAAGGGACGTCAGTACGAATAAAGTACCTAGTATGTAAGACAGAAAACAACATAAGTGAGACATGAAAGTAACATGAGATACGAAGATCAACTTGAACATCTGAAATGCCTCTGAGGGCCATGATATGCATAAGTACCGTATATATTCCTATATGACGCCATCGTTTAAATAACGCCATCACTCCTCTGTGGGCATCATCATCATAATAACCAACTAATCAGTGGTGCATTTATTACGCTGTCGTACATAAATATGCATATATAATGCCATCAAGCCTCTGTGGGCATCATACCTTTCACGACCCAACTCCGTGAGCCGCGACCAGTGCCCTAGCTGGGCACCTATACGTACCCGATACCCAATTTAGCATATTATCAAAATAATGTAATATAATAGCAACATTAGTGGATGCTACAGAATTTAGCAGAAAAGCAGACTTGGCACACAGAAGCCGATAAGGCTGTCATAAAACCAAAACATCCCAAACATATGTACAGAACCCACACAGATGTATCCACAGACCTCTACAGAACATATCATAATCATAAGACGGGACAGGGCCCCGTCATACCCAGAACAATATACATATCCAGATAACAGTGACAGACTGTACCAAAAGATGGGCTCTGAAGAAGAGAGCGCCCCAAAATAGCAGAAACGGGATCCTAAACGTGTGGATCAGCAAACCTGTCGTCTGTACCTGCGCGGCATGAAAACGCAGCCCCCGAAGAAAGGGGGTCAGTACGAAATATGTACTGAATATGTAAAGCGGAATCACAGAAGTCAAATCATAATGGTTACAGAAAATGAGTACAGAATCCAGAGTGTCAAATGCATATTTCCAAAACAGACAGAATGCGTACAGAAACATATGTCATATCATATCATATCCGGTCCCTGCCACGAGACTCGGCAGACAGAATGTGGCCACCCTCCCGACGCTGGTGCCACTATACAGAGGAATCAGAAAAAGAGGCGTGGCCCCGTATCATATAATGTCATATCAAAATGGCCATAACAGATCAGAACAGAATAGGCGGACATGGCACATCATACTCCACAGACCCATGTACGCGTATACCTGCCCCCTCACATCTGGACGCGGCGAACAATGCAGAGAATTACGCTTGACAACATATCCTGGCCCGGGCTCAGTGTGGGAAACATTGGGACATCCACGAATGGAGTAGTGAGAGACTAATGAAATTTAAAAATATAATAAATGTTTTCAAAAACTCGATGAAGCGTATCAAAGACAAACAAATCCAATGGGGTCGGACGGAATCATAATAAACGTATTTCGGATATCATAATAAATTACAGAAGTATAACTTTCCCGAAGTCATTCCGAGTGTCAAAATAATTTATAATATTTAACAGAATATTTAAAATAATATTCGTTAAGCGATTAGTAGGGTAATTAAAACATTTCTTTCAAAAATCGCTTAAAAAGGAAGCTTTAACACATTAGGGGCAAAAACGTAAATAGTGGGCCCGCCTCAGAACAAATAAGGTGGCGGGCTCAAATTGTGCCCTCTAAACATATAATATCATCTACGAAGGTTATACAGACATTCTATGACTTTCTGAGTAACTTAGAGCACAATTGCATAATTTCAGAAAAAGCGTATCAAAATGGTTCAATTCTACTGAAGGAAAAACTGAAATTTGGTCTTGTGGATTCCGAGGGCCAAGAGGTCCTTCGAGGCCTGGATCCGACCCTAATACACTAAGGGCATGCCAAGGGAAGAATTGGGTTTGCTTTACATACCTTTCACGCTCCTTAAGCCTTTCCAAACTCACTTCCCGTTTCGTCGAAAAACTGCAATTGGTCAAGTTTACCAATTGTAAGCTATGAATACCAAAGTTTCAACTTAATGCATATTTGGCTACCAAAATTTCGGCAGCACTTCCCCTATACATATAGCACCCCGAGAATTCAACTCGGCTAGAAATCATCAACAACAACCCAAACGACAACATCAATATCAACAATGAACATTAAAAACATAAATATCCTTCAACTAGTCATTTTTCTCACAAGTTGACATAATCTTCAATTCAACCCAACTTTCAACTAAGATCAATAATTTCACATTTAACAGCAATCATGATCATCACCATATAGTTCTAGAAACATTTCATATCGTTTTCCTCAAGATATACGCTCGATATACATAATATACAACTTTCCGCCAAAGTCATAACTTATGCAAAACATCAAATCTTTGGCATACAACTTCATAACAAGTTTCCAACTTCCAAATTCATCAATGATCATCACTATTAGCAACCAAACAACTTCATTTCCTTAATGTCGGAAAATCATACTAAAACGACATAAGTTTCTACATTCCAATTCAATACAAACTTATATCATTCTAACTTCATTTACATTACAAACATCACAACAACACTTTAACACACTAAACAACTCAATTCCTTTCTATCCCAAACCATATACACCCTACGGCCATATGCCTATTTTTTCCAATATCAACTAAATTCATCCAACTTTCAATTCCCATATGCATTTCATCACAATCACAACTAGAATATAACATAAATTCAACACATTGTGGCTATACAATTGTGCATACCCACGGCTACACACCTACAACACACACCCACTTTGCAAACTTCCATTTTTCCATACAATCAACACATTTCTATATACTACAACACAATCAAAACTTCATAACACAATAAAAAGGTAGAAATTCTTATCTTTTCTTCAAGTCTTCTTCACTTGGAGATGTTATCACTTTGGTGATTGCTCCCCACTCCAATCCAACTATACCAAGTTACAAAGGAACCTTAACTTAGTAGGAAAACCACAAAAGAAAAATTTTAGGAGCAAGATTTTTGGTGGTGAATTTTTGCACCTCAAACCCGAAATGGTCTTCTTTTTTTGCTCTTGTTTTGCTCTTCTTTCTCTTCTAAGTCTCTTGAACCTTCTAAGGGATATTGATCCCTTTATAATTAATTAGCACATGGAAATACTCATTAAAGCCATGGGTTGGGCCTCACTTGGCCGGCCACCCCTTAAACATTGGGCCTAAATTTTTTTTTTTTTTTGGGCCAACTCGGTTGGTCCCGAGTTGGGCCTAGCCCACTGACCTTTCGACCTTAAAACGTTCATAACTCCTTGTACCGACGTCACCTGGGAACCCACGACCTATGGATGGAAAGCTAATTCAATTATCTACAACTTCTATTTCAAGGTATTTTCGAAATTCCAAACTTATAATACTGTTTTTGCCCCCCAAAGTAAGGTCACCCGAAAACGTTTTCTTAAAAATATTCGTTTGGAGGGTTTCCACTTTGATTTGGTCCAAGGGTACTTCATGAGTTGTGTTTAACTTTACATATGTGATTCATATGACTTTTCAGATGTTCCAAAAAAAATCTCGGTGTGTGGGCCCCACCCCAGCAGATACTCCGAGGTTCAAAAATACGGGATATAACATCCTCCCCCCCTTTAGAACATTCGTCCTCGAATGTTAAATTAATCTTATAGGGTCTGAAAATGCTTCGGGGGAGTTTCTTTTTATGGTCAGCACATATGTTACACATTCATTATTGAATATAATTAAGCAAGGATTTTAGATTACCTGTGGGCATAGGGAACAAATGAGGATATTTCTTCTTCATTTCCTCTTCGGCCTCCCATGTCATTTCCTCCCTATTATCGTTCCGCCACAGTACCTTAACAGAGGCTACATCTTTATTCCGAAGCCTCCTTACCTGACGATCCAAAATAGATACGGGCTGCTCCTCGTACGATAGTTGCTCCGTCACCTGAATATCATCAGCAGGAAATAATCTGGAAGGGTCACCGACGCATTTACGAAGCATAGAGACGTGAAATACCGGATGTACCGCTTCCAAATCAGATGGCAAATCTAGCTCATAGGCGACATTTCCAGCTTTCTGAACAATCTGATAAGGCCTAATATAACGCGGACTGAGCTTACCCTTTCTGCCGAACCGCATCACGCCTTTCATAGGCGATACCTTCAGAAATACCCAATCGCCTACCTGAAACTCCAACGGTCGACGCCGTTTATCCGCGTATGATTTCTGTCGACTCTGGGTTGCCAACAGTCGCTCTCGAATAAGTTTCACCTTGTCCACGGCCTGCTGGACCATATCTGGGCCAATCAACTCTGTCTCGCCAATATCAAACCAGCCGATCGGCGATCTGCACTTCCTGCCATATAAAGCCTCGTACGGAGCCATCTGGATGCTGGAATGGTAACTGTTATTATATGCAAACTCAATCAACGGCAGGTGATCATCCCAGCTGCCTCTGAAATCAATAACGCAGGCCCGCAACATATCCCCCAGCGTCTGTATAGTGCGCTCGGCCTGCCCGTCGCTCTGAGGATGAAATGCGGTGCTCAGACTCACCTGAGTCCCTAGTCCCTCCTGAAAAGATCTCTAGAAATACGCCGTAAACTGGGCGCCTCTGTCAGAAATAATAGATATAGGAACTCCGTGAAGCTTCACAATCTCCTTAATATAGAGCCTGGCATAATCCTCGGCGGAATAGGTAGTCCTGACGGGAAGAAAACGGGCTGATTTCGTCAGCCTATCAACGACGACCCAGATGGAATCATACTTCCGTGGAGTGCGAGGCAAACCTGTAATGAAGTCCATATTAATAACCTCCCACTTCCAAGTCGGGATTTCCATCTCCTGCAACAGTCCACCCGGCTTCTGATGCTCAATCTTGACCTGCTGACAATTAGGGCACTGGGCGACGAACTCTGCAACATCCTGCTTCATACCGTCCCACCAGTAGAAGCATCGGAGATCATGGTACATCTTCGTAGACCCAGGATGGACCGAGTAGCGAGCATAATGTGCCTCGCTCATGACCTGCTGCCGAAGGCCTGCAATATCAGGTACACACAACCTGCCTCTGTATAACATAGTGCCGTCCGGTGAAAACTCGAACGAAGTCCTCTCCTTATCATAGGCTGTGTCCCTGTACCGAGCTAAGACAGGATCCTCGAACTGATGCCGCTTAATATCGTCCCTGATGGATGACTCAGAAACCCCTCGAACAGAAATCTGGGTATCTTCAGAATCGGCCAGACGAACCCCGAGACTAGCCAACTGCTGAACATCACGGGCTATCTCTCTCCTGTCTGGCTGTAAATCGGCTAAACTGCCCATAGACTTCCGACTGAGCGCGTCTGCAACAACATTAGCCTTGCCCGGATGATACAGAATATCTACATCATAATCTTTCAGAAGCTCCAGCCACCTCCGCTGCCGCAAATTAAGCTCTCTCTGTCTGAAAATATACTGGAGACTCTTATGATCAGTATAGATATCCACATGAACGCCATATAAATAGTGTCTCCATATCTTCAGAGCATGAATCACCGCTGCGAGCTCCAGATCGTGGGTAGGATAATTCTTCTCATGCTTTTTGAGCTGCCGGGAAGCATACGCTATAACTCTGCCGTGCTGCATCAATACACAGCCTAACCCCATACCAGAAGCGTCACAATAAATAACATACCCGTCCGGTCCCTCTGGAAGAGTCAGAACTGGGGCTGTAGTCAGCTTCTCCTTCAGCAACTGGAAGCTCCGTTCACAAGCGTCAGACCACTGGAACTTAGCTCCCTTCTGAGTCAGCCTTGTCAAAGGCGCTGAAATCGAAGCAAACTTCTTCACAAACCTCCTGTAATAACCTGCTAACCCCAGGAAACTGCGTACCTCGTCGTAGGTCTGGGCCAATTCTTCACGGCCTCAATCTTCTGTGTGTCCACCCGGACACCATCAGCTGCAATAACATGCCCCAAGAAAGCCACTGAAGACAGCCAGAACTCACACTTAGAAAATTTCGCATATAACTTCGGATGCCGGAGTACCCCTAATACCGATCTCAGGTGATCTGCGTGCTCTGCCTCCGACCGAGAATAAACCAGGATATCATCAATGAATACAATCACGAACATATCCAAGAATAGCCTGAATACCCGGTTCATTAAATCCATGAATACTGCGGGGGCATTAGTAAGCCTAAAAGACATAACCCTAAACCCATAATGCCCATATCGGGTCCGGAAAGCTGTCTTAGGGATATCGGCCTCTCGTACTCGCACCTGGTGGTAACCGGATCGAAGATCTACTTTCGAAAAACACTTAGCGCCCTGCAGCTAATCAAACAAATCATCAATCCTGGGGAGGGGGTATTTATTCTTTATAGTTACCTTATTCAGCTGCCGATAATCAATACACATACGCAGCGACCCATCTTTCTTACGCACAAATAATACCGGGGCTCCCCAAGGCGAAGTACTGGGTCTGATGAAGCCCTTATCCAACAAATCTTTCAGCTGCTCCTTCAACTCCTTTAACTCTGCAGGCGCCATTCTATACGGAGGAATAGAGATAGGCTGAGTGTCTGGGAGTAAGTAAATAGAGAAGTCTATCTCCCGCTCTGGAGGAAGACCTGGAAGCTCGTCGGGAAAAACATCTGGAAACTCATTAATCACGGGGACTGACTGAAGTGTCGGCGTCTCGGCATCCAAGTCTTGCACCCGAACCAAATGATAGATATAACCCTTTCTGATCATTTTCTTTGCCTTAAGGTATGAAATAAACTTACCTTTCGGCGATGCTGTATTACCAGCCCAATTTATAACTGGCTCCCCGGGAAACTGGAAGCGAACTACCTTATTCTGGCAGTCAACATTAGCGTAACAGGAAGCTAGCCAATCCATACCCATAATAACATCAAATTCAGTCATATCTAACTCTACCAGATCTGCCTTAGTGTCACGATCACAAACGATCACAAAACAGTCTTTATAAACCTGTTTCGCTACAACAAAATCCCCTATCGGCGTGGCTACCTCAAATGGCTCTATAGGTTCAGACATAATACCAATTTTACCGGCAACAAGGGGTGAAATATATGATAAAGTCGAACCTGGATCAATTAATGCATACACAGACCGAGAGAAGACCAATAAAGTACCTGTAACGACATTAGGAGATGCCTCCTGATCCTGGCGGCTGGCCAAAGCATAAATGCGGTTCGAAGGACCGTTAATACCAGAAGCTCCACCACGGCCTCTGCCGCGACCTGCTGGTGCTGGAAAACCCTGCCCCGTAGGGCGCATAGCCACTGACGACGATGAAGACCCAGCGGCTGATCCGGTAGGCTGCGCTGCACCACCCGAACTACCCTTATACGGGCAATCTCTCACAGAATGGCCTTGACGGCCACAAGAAAAGCATGCACCGGTGGCTCTGTAGCACTCTCCCGTATGGTATCTGCCGCAAAAAGAACACTGAACCCTGGGTGGCCTCATCTGACCAGAACCCCTATCTGTCCGCGAACCTGAAGCCCTGGAGCTCTGGCCTGCTCCTGAATACCCTGGGCTATCGAACCTGCGACATGTAGACTGGGGAGGCGCGCTCTGCGCTGGCTGAGATGAAAATCTGCTAGGCTGCTGCGGCTGTTGGGGCTGTCTGCCCCGAAAATCTCCAGATGACCTGGCCCTCTTGGGCTGTCTCCGATCCTGGCCCCTGTCAGGCTGGTGTCCTCCTCTGCCCCGATCCTCCATACCCTGGGCATGGGCCTGGATACGGGTAATGTCCATACCGGGCTGAGCAACCAACACTAAGCAGCTATCAACAAAATACCGATCCAGCCCCATAATATATCTGTGCATCCGGTCCGCCATAGTAGCCACCATAGTAGGTGCATATCGGGCCAAGGAATCAAACTCCAAACTGTAGTCCCGGATACTGCGGCCCTTCTGCCTCAATAATAAGAATCTATCAGATCTGGCTCGTCGCAACTCTGGGGGCAGAAAATGTCCAAGAAATGCCTGAGAAAAATCGCCCCAAGCTACTGGAGGAGCGCCGTCCCCCCTGGATAGCCCCCATGACTCGTACCAGTTTGCCGCCACATCATATAACCGGTACGAAGCTAACGCGACTGACTCTGTCTCGGAAGCATTAATCAAATCTAGAGTGCGTCGCATCTTCCTGATAAACTCCTCAGGATCCTCCTCCGGCTTTGTCCCGAAGAACTCTGGAGGGTTACAAGTCAAAAACTCACGGGCTCTCGAACTATCACGCCTGACTGCCCGGTCACCTCCCAGTCCATGCCCCTGAACCTGCCCTGCCACAAGTCTCATCAGCAACTGGACTGCCTCCCTCATAGACTGATCTTCAGTGCCTGGCCGTGGAGCTGGAGGCTCAGGTACTGGAACTGCGGGAGCTGGAGGTGGAGCCGCCCACCGATCTGCGGCTGCGGCCGCCCCAATCTCCTCCACGAGTGGCGGTGTAGACGAACCCTCTGCCTGGGGCAAAGTCCCCGGAGCAATATGTGCCTGGGCCCTGGTAATCCTATGGACCCGGCTAGTCTCTCCCAAGGCTGCTGACTTGGCCTTTTGGGCCGCGGTTGCCTTTTTTGGAGGCATATCTGCAAATATAGCCACTCGTTAGGGAGGGGTCATCCTGATAACACAGCTCTATCGCACGATCTAAGACAGAAAGAAGGGTAGTATCCTAAATGCCCTGTAGCCTCCTGTTTATAGGCGTGGTGCACAACACACCGATAAACAAGACTCTACTAGACACGGTCTGTGGACATTCCGAGGACGAACTGCTCTGATACCACTTTTGTCACGACCCAACTCCGTGGGCCGCGACCAGTGCCCTAGCTGGGCACCTATACGTACCCGATACCCAATTTAGCATATTATCAAAATAATGTAATATAATAGCAACATTAGTGGATGCTACAGAATTTAGCAGAAAAGCAGACTTGGCACACAGAAGCCGATAAGGCTGTCATAAAACCAAAACATCCCAAACATATGTACAGAACTCACACAGATGTATCCACAGACCTCTACAGAACATATCATAATCATAAGACGGGACAGGGCCCCGTCATACCCAGAACAATATACATATCCAGATAACAGTGACAGACTGTACCAAAAGATGGGCTCTGAAGAAGAGAGCGCCCCAAAATAGCAGAAACGGGATCCTAAACGTGTGGATCAGCAAACCTGTCGTCTGTACCTGCGCGGCATGAAAACGCAGCCCCCGAAGAAAGGGGGTCAGTACGAAATATGTACTGAATATGTAAAGCGGAATCACAGAAGTCAAATCATAATGGTTACAGAAAATGAGTATAGAATCCAGAGTGTCAAATGCATATTTCCAAAACAGACAGAATGCGTACAGAAACATATGTCATATCATATCATATCCGGTCCCTGCCACGAGACTCGGCAGACAGAATGTGGCCACCCTCCCGACGCTGGTGCCACTATACAGAGGAATCAGAAAAAGAGGCGTGGCCCCGTATCATATAATGTCATATCAAAATGGCCATAATAGATCAGAACAGAATAGGCGGACATGGCACATCATACTCCACAGACCCATGTACGCGTATACCTGCCCCCTCACATCGGGACGCGGCGAACAATGCAGAGAATTACGCTTGACAACATATCCTGGCCCGGGCTCAGTGTGGGAAACATTGGGACATCCACGAATGGAGTAGTGAGAGACTAATGAAATTTAAAAATATAATAAATGTTTTCAAAGACTCGATGAAGCGTATCAAAGACAAACAAATCCAATGGGGTCGAACGGAATCATAATAAACGTATTTCGGATATCATAATAAATTACAGAAGTATAACTTTCCCGAAGTCATTCCGAGTGTCAAAATAATTTATAATATTTAACAGAATATTTAAAATAATATTCGTTAAGCGATTAGTAGGGTAATTAAAACATTTCTTTCAAAAATCGCTTAAAAAGGAAGCTTTAACACATTAGGGGCAAAAACGTAAATAGTGGGCCTGCCTCAGAACAAATAAGGTGGCGGGCTCAAATTGTGCCCTCTAAACATATAATATCATCTACGAAGGTTATATAGACATTCTATGACTTTTTGAGTAACTTAGAGCACAATTGCATAATTTCAGAAAAAGCGTATCAAAATGGTTCAATTCTACTGAAGGAAAAACTGAAATTTGGTCTTGTGGATTCCGAGGGCCAAGAGGTCCTTCGAGGCCCGGATCCGACCCTAATACACTAAGGGCATGCCAAGGGAAGAATTGGGTTTGCTTTACATACCTTTCACGCTCCTTAAGCCTTTCCAAACTCACTTCCCGTTTCGTCGAAAAACTGCAATTGGTCAAGTTTACCAATTGTAAGCTATGAATACCAAAGTTTCAACTTAATGCATATTTGGCTACCGAAATTTCGGCAGCACTTCCCCTATACATATAGCACCCCGAGAATTCAACTCGGCTAGAAATCATCAACAACAACCCAAACGACAACATCAATATCAACAATGAACATTAAAAACATAAATATCCTTCAACTAGTCATTTTTCTCACAAGTTGACATAATCTTCAATTCAACCCAACTTTCAACTAAGATCAATAATTTCACATTCAACAACAATCATGATCATCACCATATAGTTCTAGAAACATTTCATATCGTTTTCCTCAAGATATACACTCGATATACATAATATACAACTTTCCGCCAAAGTCATAACTTATGCAAAACATCAAATCTTTGGCATACAACTTCATAACAAGTTTCCAACTTCCAAATTCATCAATGATCATCACTATTAGCAACCAAACAACTTCATTTCCTTAATGTCGGAAAATCATACTAAAACGACATAAGTTTCTACATTCCAATTCAATACATACTTATATCATTCTAACTTCATTTACATTACAAACATCACAACAACACTTTAACACACTAAACAACTCAATTCCTTTCTATCCCAAACCATATACACCCTACGGCCATATGCCTATTTTTTCCAATATCAACTAAATTCATCCAACTTTCAATTCCCATGTGCATTTCATCACAATCACAACTAGAATATAACATAAATTCAACACATTGTGGCTATACAATTGTGCATACCCACGACTACACACCTACAACACACACCCACTTTGCAAACTTCCATTTTTCCATACAATCAACACATTTCTATATACTACAACACAATCAAAACTTCATAACACAATAAAAAGGTAGAAATTCTTACCTTTTCTTCAAGTCTTCTTCACTTGGAGATGTGATCACTTTGGTGATTATAATGCTCCCCACTCCAATCCAACTATACCAAGTTACAAAGGAACCTTAACTTAGTAGGAAAACCACAAAAGAAAAATTTTAGGAGCAAGATTTTTGGTGGTGAATTTTTGCACCTCAAACCCGAAATGGTCTTCTTTTTTTGCTCTTGTTTTGCTCTTCTTTGTCTTCTAAGTCTCTTAAACCTTCTAAGGGATATTGATCCCTTTATAATTAATTAGCACATGGAAATACTCATTAAAGCCATGGGTTGGGCCTCACTTGGCCGGCCACCCCTTAAACATTGGGCCTAATTTTTTTTTTTTTTTTTTTGGGCCAACTCGGTTGGTCCCGAGTTGGGCCTAGCCCACTGACCTTTCGACCTTAAAACGTTCATAACTCCTTGTACCGACGTCACCTGGGAACCCACGACCTATGGATGGAAAGCTAATTCAATTATCTACAACTTCTATTTCAAGGTATTTTCGAAATTCCAAACTTATAATACTGTTTTTGCCCCCCAAAGTAAGGTCACCCGAAAACGTTTTCTTAAAAATATTCGTTTGGAGGGTTTCCACTTTGATTTGGTCCAAGGGTACTTCATGAGTTGTGTTTAACTTTACATATGTGATTCATATGACTTTTCAGATGTTCCAAAAAAGATCTCGGTGTGTGGGCCCCACCCCAGCAGATACTCCGAGGTTCAAAAATACGGGATATAACAATACCATAGTAGTATCATATGTGTATAAGTATATATGAATGATAAAAGAACATTTCGAGCCTATCAGAGTAACGTAAGGTCGTTGCATCTCCGATTATATTATGAACTTCATCACCATCATTATGTTCCTCAATGGGACTTAAGATTTATACATATAGACTTCCTTGATTAGTATGGCTGACAAGGCCGTCATGAACATCTGCACAACAAGACATAGGCTGACAAGGCCATACAATATCTATATACATGACAACTATCTACAAGTCTCTAAAGAATTCCATGAACATCATAAGGTCGGGATAGGGCCCCGCCATACCCATATGTACACAAAATTGTACAAAATTAAGACCGCAAGTCCGGGACAAGTGCAGTGCTCCGATGCCAACACTGAGTGGGGAAACCTACTGATGCGAACTGTCACCCTGTCTATCAAAACCTGTTGGCATGAAACATTGTATCCCCATGCAAAGGGACGTCAGTACGAATAAAGTACCTACTATGTAAGACAGAAAATAACATAAGTGAGACATGGAAGTAACATGAGAAAAAGATTAACTTGAACATCTGAAATGCCTCTGAGGGCCATGATATGCATAAGTACCGTATATATTCCTATATGAAGCCATTGTTTAAATAACGCCATCACTCCTCTGTGGGCATCATCATCATAATAACCAACTAATCAGTGGTGCATTTATTACGCTGTCGTACATAAATATGCATATATAATGCCATCAAGACTCTGTGGGCATCATACCATAGTAGTATCATATGTGTATAAGTATATATGAATGATAAAAGAACATTTCGAGCCTATCAGAGTAACGTAAGGTCGTTGCATCTCCGATTATATTATGAACTTCATCACCATCATTATGTACCTCAATGGGACTTTAGATTTATACATATAGACTTCCTTGATTAGTATGGCTGACAAGGCCGTCATGAACATCTGCACAACAAGACATAGGCTGACAAGGCCATACAATATCTATATACATGACAACTATCTACAAGTGTTTAAAGAAGTACATGAACATCATAAGGTCGGGATAGGGCCCCGCCATACCCATATTCACACAAAATTGTACCAAATTAAAAACCGCAACTCCGGGACAAGTGCAGTGCTCCAATGCCAACACTGAGTGGGGAAACCTACTGAAGCGAACCGTCACCCTGTCTATAAAAACCTGTTGGCATGAAACATTGTGTCCCACAGCAAAGGGACGTCAGTACGAATAAAGTACCTAGTATGTAAGACAGAAAACAACATAAGTGAGACATGAAAGTAACATGAGATACGAAGATCAACTTGAACATCTGAAATGCCTCTGAGGGCCATGATATGAATAAGTACTGTATATATTCCTATATGACGCCATTGTTTAAATAACGCCATCACTCCTCTGTGGGCATCATCATCATAATAACCAACTAATCAGTGGTGCAGTTATTACGCTATTGTACATAAATATGCATATATAATGCCATCAAGCCTCTGTGGGCATCATAGCATAGTAGTATCATATGTGTATAAGTATATATGAATGATAAAAGAACATTTCGAGCCTATCAGAGTAACGTAAGGTCGTTGCATCTCCGATTATATTATGAACTTCATCACCATCATTATGTACCTCAATGGGACTTTAGATTTATACATATAGACTTCCTTGATTAGAATGGCTGACAAGGCCGTCATGAACATCTGCACAACAAGACATAGGCTGACAAGGCCATACAATATCTATATACATGACAACTATCTACAAGTCTCTAAAGAAGTACATGAACATCATAAGGTCGGGATAGGGCCCCGCCATACCCATATGTACACAAAATTGTACCAAATTAAGACCGCAACTCCGAGACAAGTGCAGTGCTCCAATGCCAACACTGAGTGGGGAAACCTACTGAAGCGAACCGTCACCCTGTCTATCAAAACCTGTTGGCATGAAACATTGTGTCCCATAGCAAAGGGACGTCAGTACGAATAAAGTACCTAGTATGTAAGACAGAAAACAACATAAGTGAGACATGAAAGTAACATGAGATACGAAGATCAACTTGAACATCTGAAATGCCTCTGAGGGCCATGATATGCATAAGTACCGTATATATTCCTATATGACGCCATTGTTTAAATAACGCCATCACTCCTCTGTGGGCATCATCATCATAATAACCAACTAATCAGTGGTGCCTTTATTACGCTGTCGTACAATTATATGCATATATAATGCCATCAAGCCTCTGTGGGCATCATACCATAGTAGTATCATATGTGCATAAGTATATATGAATGATAAAAGAACATTTCGAGCCTATCAGAGTAACGTAAGGTCGTTGCATCTCCAATTATATTATGAACTTCATCACCATCATTATGTACCTCAATGGGACTTAAGATTTATACATATAGACTTACTTGATTAGTATGGCTGACAAGGCCGTCATGAACATCTGCACAACAAGACATAGGCTGACAAGGCCATACAATATCTATATACATGACAACTATCTACAAGTGTCTAAAGAAGTACATGAACATCATAAGGTCGGGATAGGGTCCCGCCATACCCATATGTACACAAAATTGTACCAAATTAAGACCGCAACTCCGGGACAAGTCCAATGCTCCGATGCCAACACTGAGTGGGGAAACCTACTGATGCGAACCGTCACCCTGTCTATCAAAACCAGTTGGCATGAAACATTGTGTCTCACAGCAAAGGGACGTCAGTACGAATAAAGTACCTAGTATGTAAGACAGAAAACAACATAAGTTAGACATGAAAGTAACATGAGATACGAAGATCAACTTGAACATCTGAAATGCCTCTGAGGGCCATGATATGCATAAATACCGTATATATTCCTATATGACGCCATTGTTTAAATAACGCCATCACTTCTCTGTGGGCATCATCATCATAATAACCAACTAATCAGTGGTGCATTTATTACGCTGTCGTACATAAATATGCATATATAATGCCATCAAGACTCTGTGGGCATCATACCATAGTAGTATCATATGTGTATAAGTATATATGAATGATAAAAGAACATTTCGAGCCTATCAGAGTAACGTAAGGTCGTTGCATCTCCGATTATATAATGAACTTCATCACCATCATTATGTACCTCAATGGAACTTAAGATTTACACATATAGACTTCCTTGATTAGTATGGCTGACAAGGCCGTCATGAACATCTGCACAACAAGACATAGGCTGACAAGGCCATACAATATCTATATACATGACAACTATCTACAAGTGTCTAAAGAAGTACATGAACATCATAAGGTCGGGATAGGGCCCCGCCATACCCATATTTACACAAAATTGTACCAAATTAAAAACCGCAACTCCGGGACAAGTGCAGTGCTCCAATGCCAACACTGAGTGGGGAAACCTACTGAAGCGAACCGTCACCCTGTCTATAAAAACCTGTTGGCATGAAACATTGTGTCCCACAGCAAAGGGACGTCAGTACGAATAAAGTACCTAGTATGTAAGACAGAACCAACATAAGTGAGACATGAAAGTAACATGAGATACGAAGATCAACTTGAACATCTGAAATGCCTCTGAGGGCCATGATATGCATAAGTACCGTATATATTCCTATATGACGCCATTGTTTAAATAACGCCATCCCTCCTCTGTGGGCATCATCATCATAATAACCAACTAAACAGTGGTGCATTTATTACGCTGTCGTACATAAATATGCATATATAATGCCATCAAGCCTCTGTGGGCATCATACCTGTCACGACCCAACTCCGTGGGCCGCGACCAGTGCCCTAGCTGGGCACCTATACGTACCCGATACCCAATTTAGCATATTATCAAAATAATGTAATATAATAGCAACATTAGTGGATGCTACAGAATTTAGCAGAAAAGCAGACTTGGCACACAGAAGCCGATAAGGCTGTCATAAAACCAAAACATCCCAAACATATGTACAGAACCCACACAGATGTATCCACAGACCTCTACAGAACATATCATAATCATAAGATGGGACAGGGCCCCGTCATACCCAGAACAATATACATATCCAGATAACAGTGACAGACTGTACCAAAAGATGGGCTCTGAAGAAGAGAGCGCCCCAAAATAGCAGAAACGGGATCCTAAACGTGTCGATCAGCAAACCTGTCGTCTGTACCTGCGCGGCATGAAAACGCAGCCCCCGAAGAAAGGGGGTCAGTACGAAATATGTACTGAATATGTAAAGCGGAATCACAGAAGTCAAATCATAATGGTTACAGAAAATGAGTATAGAATCCAGAGTGTCAAATGCATATTTCCAAAACAGACAGAATGCGTACAGAAACATATGTCATATCATATCATATCCGGTCCCTGCCACGAGACTCGGCAGACAGAATGTGGCCACCCTCCCGACGCTGGTGCCACTATACAGAGGAATCAGAAAAAGAGGCGTGGCCCCGTATCATATAATGTCATATCAAAATGGCCATAACAGATCAGAACAGAATAGGCGGACATGGCACATCATACTCCACAGACCCATGTACGCGTATACCTGCCCCCTCACATCGGGACGCGGCGAACAATGCAGAGAATTACGCTTGACAACATATCCTGGCCCGGGCTCAGTGTGGGAAACATTGGGACATCCACGAATGGAGTAGTGAGAGACTAATGCAATTTAAAAATATAATAAATGTTTTCAAAGACTCGATGAAGCGTATCAAAGACAAACAAATCCAATGGGGTCGGACGGAATCATAATAAACGTATTTCGGATATCATAATAAATTACAGAAGTATAACTTTCCCGAAGTCATTCCGAGTGTCAAAATAATTTATAATATTTAACAGAATATTTAAAATAATATTCGTTAAGCGATTAGTAGGGTAATTAAAACATTTCTTTCAAAAATCGCTTAAAAAGGAAGCTTTAACACATTAGGGGCAAAAACGTAAATAGTGGGCCCGCCTCAGAACAAATAAGGTGGCGGGCTCAAATTGTGCCCTCTAAACATATAATATCATCTACGAAGGTTATACAGACATTCTATGACTTTCTGAGTAACTTAGAGCACAATTGCATAATTTCAGAAAAAGCGTATCAAAATGGTTCAATTCTACTAAAGGAAAAACTGAAATTTGGTCTTGTGGATTCCGAGGGCCAAGAGGTCCTTCGAGGCCCGGATCCGACCCTAATACACTAAGGGCATGCCAAGGGAAGAATTGGGTTTGCTTTACATACCTTTCACGCTCCTTAAGCCTTTCCAAACTCACTTCCCGTTTCGTCGAAAAACTGCAATTGGTCAAGTTTACCAATTGTAAGCTATGAATACCAAAGTTTCAACTTAATGCATATTTGGCTACCGAAATTTCGGCAGCACTTCCCCTATACATATAGCACCCCGAGAATTCAACTCGGCTAGAAATCATCAACAACAACCCAAACGACAACATCAATATCAACAATGAACATTAAAAACATAAATATCCTTCAACTAGTCATTTTTCTCACAAGTTGACATAATCTTCAATTCAACCCAACTTTCAACTAAGATCAATAATTTCACATTCAACAACAATCATGATCATCACCATATAGTTCTAGAAACATTTCATATCGTTTTCCTCAAGATATACACTCGATATACATAATATACAACTTTCCGCCAAAGTCATAACTTATGCAAAACATCAAATCTTTGGCATACAACTTCATAACAAGTTTCCAACTTCCAAATTCATCAATGATCATCACTATTAGCAACCAAACAACTTCATTTCCTTAATGTCGGAAAATCATACTAAAACGACATAAGTTTCTACATTCCAATTCAATACAAACTTATATCATTCTAACTTCATTTACATTACAAACATCACAACAACACTTTAACACACTAAACAACTCAATTCCTTTCTATCCCAAACCATATACACCCTACGGCCATATGCCTATTTTTTCCAATATCAACTAAATTCATCCAACTTTCAATTCCCATATGCATTTCATCACAATCACAACTAGAATATAACATAAATTCAACACATTGTGGCTATACAATTGTGCATACCCACGGCTACACACCTACAACACACACCCACTTTGCAAACTTCCATTTTTCCATACAATCAACACATTTCTATATACTACAACACAATCAAAACTTCATAACACAATAAAAAGGTAGAAATTCTTACCTTTTCTTCAAGTCTTCTTCACTTGGAGATGTGATCACTTTGGTGATTATAATGCTCCCCACTCCAATCCAACTATACCAAGTTACAAAGGAACCTTAACTTAGTAGGAAAACCACAAAAGAAAAATTTTAGGAGCAAGATTTTTGGTGGTGAATTTTTGCACCTCAAACCCGAAATGGTCTTCTTTGTTTGCTCTTGTTTTGCTCTTCTATGTCTTCTAAGTCTCTTGAACCTTCTAAGGGATATTGATCCCTTTATAATTAATTAGCACATGGAAATACTCATTAAATCCATGGGTTGGGCCTCACTTGGCCGGCCACCCCTTAAACATTGGGCCTAAATTTTTTTTTTTTTTTTTTGGGCCAACTCGGTTGGTCCCGAGTTGGGCCTAGCCCACTGACCTTTCGACCTTAAAACGTTCATAACTCCTTGTACCGACGTCACCTGGGAACCCACGACCTATGGATGGAAAGCTAATTCAATTATCTACAACTTCTATTTCAAGGTATTTTCGAAATTCCAAACTTATAATACTGTTTTTGCCCCCCAAAGTCAGGTCACCCGAAAACGTTTTCTTAAAAATATTCGTTTGGAGGGTTTCCACTTTGATTTGGTCCAAGGGTACTTCATGAGTTGTGTTTAACTTTACATATGTGATTCATATGACTTTTCAGATGTTCCAAAAAAAATCTCGGTGTGTGGGCCCCACCCCAGCAGATACTCCGAGGTTCAAAAATACGGGATATAACAATACCATAGTAGTATCATATGTGTATAAGTATATATGAATGATAAAAGAACATTTCGAGCCTATCAGAGTAACGTAAGGTCGTTGCATCTCCGATTATATTATGAACTTCATCACCATCATTATGTACCTCAATGGAACTTAAGATTTATACATATAGACTTCCTTGATTAGTATGGCTGACAAGGTCGTCATGAACATCTGCACAACAAGACATAGGCTGACAAGGCCATACAATATCTATATACATGACAACTATCTACAAGTCTCTAAAGAAGTGCATAAACATCATAAGGTCGGGATAGGGCCCCGCCATACCCATATGTACACAAAATTGTACCAAATTAAGACCGCAAATCCGGGACAAGTGCAGTGCTCCAATGCCAACACTGAGTGTGGAAACCTACTGAAGCGAACCGTCACCCTGTCTATCAAAACCTGTTGGCATGAAACATTGTTTCCCCATGCAAAGGGACGTCAGTAGCAATAAAGTACCTAGTATGTAAGACAGAAAACAACATAAGTGAGACATGAAAGTAACATGAGATACGAAGATCAACTTGAACATCTGAAATGCCTCTGAGGGCCATGATATGCATAAGTACCGTATATATTCCTATATGACGCCATTGTTTAAATAACACCATCACTCCTCTGTGGGCATCATCATCATAATAACCAACTAATCAGTGGTGCATTTATTACACTGTCGTACATAAATATGCATATATAATGCCATCAAGCCTCTGTGGGTATAATACCATAGTAGTATCATATGTGTATAAGTATATATGAATGATAAAAGAACATTTCGAGCCTATCAGAGTAACGTAAGGTCGTTGCATCTCCGATTATATTATGAACTTCATCACCATCATTATGTACCTCAATGGGACTTAAGATTTATACATATAGACTTCCTTGATTAGTATGGCTGACAAGGCCGTCATGAACATCTGCACAACAAGACATAGGCTGACAAGGCCATACAATATCTATATACCTGACAACTATCTACAAGTCTCTAAAGAAGTACATAAACATCATAAGGTCGGGATAGGGCCCCGCCATACCAATATATACACAAAATTGTGCCAAATTAAGACCGCAACTCCGGGACAAGTGCAGTGCTCCGATGCCAACACTGAGTGGGGAAACCTACTGATGCGAACCGTCACCCTGTCTATCAAAACCTGTTGGCATGAAACATTGTGTCCCCATGCAAAGGGACGTCAGTACGAATAAAGTACCTAGTATGTAAGACAAAAAATAACATAAGTGAGACATGAAAGTAACATGAGATACGAAGATCAACTTGAACATCTGAAATGCCTCTGAGGGCCATGATATGCATAAGTACCGTATATATTCCTATATGACGCCATTGTTTAAATAACGCCATCACTCCTCTAAGGCATCATCATCATAATAACCAACTAATGAGTGGTGCATTTATTACGCTGTCGTACATAAATATGCATATATATTGCCATGAAGCCTCTGTGGGCATCATATCATAGTAGTATCATATGTGTATAAGTATATATGAATGATAAAAGAACATTTCGAGCCTATCAGGGTAACGTAAGGTCGTTGCATCTCCGATTATATTATGAACTTCATCACCATCATTATGTACCTCAATGGGACTTATGATTTATACATATAGACTTTCTTGATTAGTATGGTTGACAAAGCCGTCATGAACATCTGCACAACAAGACATAGGCTGACAAGGCCATACAATATCTATATACATGACAACTATCTACAAGTCTATAAAGAAGTACATGAACATCATAAGGTCGGGATAGGGTCCCGCCATACCCATATGTACACAAAATTGTACCAAATTAAGACCGCAACTCCGAGACAAGTCCAATGCTCCGATGCCAACACTGAGTGGGGAAACCTACTGATGCGAACCGTCACCCTGTCTATCAAAACCTATTGGCATGAAACATTGTGTCTCACAGCAAAGGGACGTCAGTACGAATAAAGTACCTAGTATGTAAGACAGAAAACAACATCAGTGAGACATGAAAGTAACATGAGATACGAAGATCAACTTGAACATCTGAAATGCCTCTGAGGGCCATGATATGCATAAGTACCGTATATATTCCTATATGACGCCATTTTTTAAATAACTACATCACTCCTCTAAGGCATCATCATCATAATAACCAACTAATCAGTGGTGCATTTATTACGCTGTCGTACATAAATATGCATATATATTGCCATGAAGCCTCTGTGGGCATCATACCATAGTAGTATCATATGTGTATAAGTATATATGAATGATAAAAGAACATTTCGAGCCTATCTGGGTAACGTAAGGTCGTTGCATCTCCGATTATATTATGAACTTCATCACCATCATTATGTACCTCAATGGGACTTATGATTTATACATATAGACTTTCTTGATTAGTATGGTTGACAAAGCCGTCATGAACATCTGCACAACAAGACATAGGCTGACAAGGCCATACAATATCTATATACATGACAACTATCTACAAGTCTATAAAGAAGTACATGAACATCATAAGGTCGGGATAGGGTCCCGCCACACCCATATGTACACAAAATTGTACCAAATTAAGACCGCAACTCCGGGACAAGTCCAATGCTCCGATGCCAACACTGAGTGGGGAAACCTACTGATGCGAACCGTCACCCTGTCTATCAAAACCTATTGGCATGAAACATTGTGTCTCACAGCAAAGGGACGTCAGTACGAATAAAGTACCTAGTATGTAAGACAGAAAACAACATCAGTGAGACATGAAAGTAACATGAGATACGAAGATCAACTTGAACATCTGAAATGCCTCTGAGGGCCATGATATGCATAAGTACCGTATATATTCCTATATGACGCCATTGTTTAAATAACTACATCACTCCTCTAAGGCATCATCATCATAATAACCAACTAATCAGTGGTGCATTTATTACGCTGTCGTACATAAATATGCATATATATTGCCATGAAGCCTCTGTGGGCATCATACCATAGTAGTATCATATGTGTATAAGTATATATGAATGATAAAAGAACATTTTGAGCCTCTCAGAGTAACGTAAGGTCGTTGCATCTCCGATTATATAATGAACTTCATCACCATCATTATGTACCTCAATGGAACTTAAGATTTACACATATAGACTTCCTTGATTAGTATGGCAGACAAGGCCGTCATGAACATCTAGATAACAAGACATAGCTGACAAGGCCATACAATATTTATATACATGACAACTATCTACAAGTCTCTAAAGAAGTACATAAACATCATAAGGTCGGGATAGGGCCCCGCCATACCCATATGTACACAAAATTGTACCAAATTAAGACCGCCACTCCGGGACAAGTGCAGTGCTCTGATGCCAACACTGAGTGGGGAAACCTACTGATGCGAACCGTCACCCTGTCTATCAAAACCTGTTGGCATGAAACATTGTGTCCCGATGCAAAGGGACGTCAGTACGAATAAAGTACCTAGTATGTAAGACAGAAAACAACATAAGTGAGACATGAAAGTACCATGAGATACGAAGATCAACTTGAACATCTGAAATGCCTCTGAGGGCCATGATATGCATAAGTACTGTATATCTTCCTATATGAAGCCATTGTTTAAATAACGCCATCACTCCTCTGTGGGCATCATCATCATAATAACCAACTAATCAGTGGTGCATTTATTACGCTGTCGTACATAAATATGCATATATAATGCCATAAAGCCTCTATGGGTATCATACCATAGTAGTATCATATGTGTATAAGTATATATGAATGATAAAAGAACATTTCGAGCCTATCAGGGTAACGTAAGGTCGTTGCATCTCCGATTATATTATGAACTTCATCACCATCATTATGTACCTCAATGGGACTTATGATTTATACATATAGACTTTCTTGATTAGTATGGTTGACAAGGCCGTCATGAACATCTGCACAACAAGACATAGGCTGACAAGGCCATACAATATCTATATACATGACAACTATCTACAAGTCTATAAAGAAGTACATGAACATCATAAGGTCGGGATAGGGTCCCGCCATACCTATATGTACACAAAATTGTACCAAATTAAGACCGCAACTCCGGGACAAGTCCAATGCTCCGATGCCAACACTGAGTGGGGAAACCTACTGATGCGAACCGTCACCCTGTCTATCAAAACCTATTGGCATGAAACATTGTGTCTCACAGCAAAGGGACGTCAGAACGAATAAAGTACCTAGTATGTAAGACAGAAAACAACATAAGTGAGACATGATAGTAACATGAGATACGAAGATCAACTTGAACATCTGAAATGCCTCTGAGGGCCATGATATGCATAAATACCGTATATATTCCTATATGACGCCATTGTTTAAATAACGCCATCACTTCTCTGTGGGCATCATCATCATAATAACCAACTAATCAGTGATGCATTTATTACACTGTCGTACTTAAATATGCATATATAATGCCATCAAGCCTCTGTGGGCATCATACCATAGTAGTATCAAATGTGTATAAGTATATATGAATGATAAAAGAACATTTCGAGCCTATCAGAGTAACGTAAGGTCGTTGCATCTCCGATTATATAATGAACTTCATCACCATCATTATGTACCTCAATGGAACTTAAGATTTACACATATAGACTTCCTTGATTAGTATGGCTGACAAGGCCGTCATGAACATCTGCACAACAAGATATAGGCTGACAAGGCCATACAATATCTATATACATGACAACTATCTACAAGTCTCTAAAGAAGTAAATAAACATCATAAGGTCGGGATAGGGCCCCGCCATACCCATATATACACAAAATTGTGCCAAATTAAGACCGCAACTCCGGGACAAGTGCAGTGCTCCGATGCCAACACTGAGTGGGGAAACCTACTGATACGAACCGTCACCCTGTCTATCAAAACCTGTTGGCATGAAACATTGTGTCCCCATGCAAAGGGACGTCAGTACGAATAAAGTACCTAGTATGTAAGACAGAAAACAACATAAGTGAGACATGAAAGTAACATGAGATACGAAGATCAACTTGAACATATGAAATGCCTCTGAGTGTCACGACCCAGCCCCGTGGGCCGCGACTGGCACCCTACTTGGGCACCCAGATCGATTCACATATCCAGTTATCAAACCCAAACTTACCTCAAACTTCATAATAGCCATTTTAAACATAATTTAAATCAAAACTTGTCTTAAGCGGTCACACGTACCAAAATATCATATCAGAACAGAAGGGAGCGACGGAATACACATCGCCGATCATATGCACATATACAAATATACAGGCCATTCTGGCCGTATCCAAATTTGATAGGTTGGCGGAATATACATCGCCAGATACATAAACGTATACAGACAAATGGGCCGTTTTGGCCATAATAGTAAACGGGACCGCACTAAGACGCAGATCACAAAAAAACGCGCACACACAATGACCCATGACCCACATATATGACTACAGGCCTCTACAAGTACAGAACGAAAACATATGACGGGACAGGGCCCCACCGTACCCCAAATAGTCAAATATACAGATGCATGTACATCACAAAAGATATATACCGACATATGGGCTCCGGATCAAAGGAGCACTCTGTAATAGCAGAACGTGTGGCCTACACTGGCAGATCACGAATCTTTGTACCTGCGGGCATGAAACGCAGCCCCCCAAAGAAAAGGGGGTCAGTACGAAAGATGTACTGAGTATGTAAAGCATAGAGTACAGAAATGTAAACCAGAACTGGAAACAAACAGGATACAAAAAGGGGATACTGACCAGTATATCAAAATCCGGACCAAAAACATATATACATAATGCAGATAAAATCATGCAAAAGCTCAAGAACGTGGTCACCACTCCAACGCTGGTGCCACACAAAGCATAACACCAGAAGGTTCAAATCTCCGTACATCCCCGAACACACATATCAGCACAACATATCACCAGCCATATCACAGCATAACTCCAAACGGAACTCGGCCCTATGGCGAGGTCTCGGGAACCGTAACACAGCATACGGCCGAATTTATCATAGCGCGCACGAACCGTAGCCGGCCCGGGAACCGGTGAACGAAGTCATAATAAGGGCACGAACGGAGTCGTGAGCAAACAATGCAATTTATATATCAAAACACCTTTTGAAACTTGACAATATCATATGCTAACTCCTTAGTCAAGTAGTTCGGACAATTAGTCAAGACGGGATTCATTTCGCAAAAGTATTTCCAAAATAGTATTTATGGTTCAAAATATAATTTAGAATATCGTGGCAGTCAAAACATTAATTTACGATAGCCAAATTCATAATCAAAAGTCCATTGCCGACATTATACAAAAACGAGCCTAATAGAGCAAACAAAGGAATCTCGGGGTAGTGGGCCCACCTCGGGTCAAGTCGAGGTGCTGGACATGAATTACAGACATTTGGGGTCTATGGAATCACAAATAGGAGTTTCGAAGCGATTCGATTACATTTACAAAAGTTTCGGACATTTAATCAGTTTTCAACAAAATATGAGTTTTATAGTTCAATTCAATTGAATGAATAGTACTCGATTTCCAAGTCGGATTTCCATGAACAGAATTTCCTCCGGGGCTCAAATATCGACCTAGTATGCCTAGGACATGCCAAAAGAAGGAATGGGGTAGCCTTACATACCTTATATGCGTCTTACGCTCGTCCAAAACTCAAATCCCGTTTCGCTCAGAATCTACAAATGGTCAAAGTTACCAATTAGGAATTGCGAGACTTTAAGAATTCACTTAACTTAATATTTATCTACCGAAATTTCGGCAGCACTTCCCCTATACGTATAGCCTCCCCGAGGTCTAGCTCGGCTCAATATATCAATCAACAACAACCCACAATACCAAAGACATCACGAATCACAACAAAATAGGTCTAACGTCAATATTCTCCTTTTCTACATAAAGCGACGACTTTCATTCGAACTTCACAACATCAAACTAACATCAACATTATCGTATTCATTTACTCATTCAAGATTATTCAAACGTATTCCAATAATATTCCAAGCAATATACATGAATTCAAGTAATCCGTCACTTTCCATATTCTATCCAAAACTTCTACGAATGCAACAAGACTTCCCAAATCACATTGTTTTCCTTCCAAACTCATTCACAACCATAATTTACATTTAGAATTTTGCCTCCACACTTACACCAAAAAGTCATATAAAATTCACATAATTTCTCATAATTACCCACAAGAAACATCAATGCCAATTCAAGTCATTAAACCTTTATTTACGTCATAAATGTCACAACGACACAACTAACAAGCTAAACAAAATTGCATTTCACCTTCCTTTCCCTACCCTATAACACACGGCCATACACCCACTTTCACACACACATAGCCATACACATACACAACACAATCCCATAGTTCTCATTCAATTCTAATCATTATAACATGTATACTTCTTCCATAACATAAAAGAATAAAATTCTTACCTCTTTCTTCAATTTTCCACTTTCCGCAAACGGGATTTTCTTGCCAAACTAATTATACCACGTTGTAGAGGGCCTTAAACTTATCAAGAATTCAAGAAGGGAGAGATTTTTGGATCAAAGTCTAAGGACATGGAAATTTTTTCTTTCTCTTGAAGGGGGGCCGAAACCCCCTCTCTCTCTTTTGCTCTTGTTTTGTTTTTCTTGAAGCTTCTAACAAGATTTATCACATAACATTTAATTAATGGGTTTGGGCCCTTTTCTACTCCATGGCCGGCCACCCATTAATTTGGGCCTCAATTTTATGAATTTTATTTTTAGCCCAATAATTCATGGATCTCATTTTGTAATTCCCGAAACTAATTTCCAAAATTTCAATTTCGCCCTTGGCCTTCTTCCGTATGTCCGCATCAATATTTTTCATGAATAACACACATATATGAAATAAAATCAAATATAGCCCTCATTTCCTACAAAGCAAGATTGTTCCCAATTTTTTCCAAATGCGCGATAACGCGGGATATAACATTCTCCCCCCCTTTAGAACATTCGTCCTCGAATGTTAAATTAACCTTATAGGGTCTGACAAACATTTCGGGGGAGTTTCTTCTTATGAGCAGCACACATAAATCATTTACCAATCAATATAGCAAATTTAGAGATTTAGGTTACCTGCAGGTGTAGAGAGCAAGTGAGGGTACTTTCACTTCGTCCTCTGCTTACCAAGTCATTTCTTCCTTATTATTGTTGCTCTACAGGACTTTAACAGGAGGCACTCCTTTGATGCACAATCTCCTTACCTGCCGGTCCAGAATAGCTATAGGCCTTTCTTCATAAGACAGGTCTTTCGTCACCTGAGTATCATTTACTGGGAATATCCTGGAAGGATCACCGACATATTACGGAGCATGAATACAGAGAATACCGGGTGTACTGCCTCCAGATCGGATGGTAAGCCTAGATCATAGGCGACCTCGCCTATCTTCTGAATAATCTGATACAGCCCGATATGCCGCGGACTAAGCTCATCCTTTTTATCGAATCTCATTACACCTTTCATAGATGACACCTTCAAGAATACCCGATTGCCAATTTGGAACTCCAACGGTCGACGTCGTCTATCTGCATATGACTCTGTCGACTCTGAGCGGCTAATAATCGCTCCCGAATAAGTTCCACCTTATCAACTACTTGTTGAATCACATCTGGCCCAATTAATTTAGTTTCGCCCACGTCGAACCAACCAATAGGAGATCTGCATTTTCTGCCATAAAGGGCTTTGTACGGTGCCATCTGAATGCTGGAATGGTAACTATTATTATAAGCAAATTCAATAAGTGGCAAATGATCGTCCCAACTGCCTCTGAATTCAATAACGCAGGCCCGCAACATATCTTCCAGCGTCTGAATAGTGCTCTCGGCCTGTCCGTCGGACTGAGAATGAAATATTGTACTAAGGCTCACCTGAGTCCCTAATCCCTCCTGGAATGACCTCCAGAAATTCACCGTAAACTAGGCATCTCGGTCAGTAATAATAGATACAGGGACTCCGTGAAGTCTGACAATCTCTCTAATGTATAATCTAGCATAATCCTCAGCTGAATAAGTAGTCCGAACTGGAAGAAAATGGGCTGATCTCATTAATCTATCAACAATACTCCGAATAGAATCGTATCCGCGCTGAGTGCGCGGTAAGCCTATAATGAAGTTAATGCGAATCGTTCCTCGTTCCCAAACTGAAATTTCTAATTCCTGAAGCAATCTGGCGGGCCTTTGATACTCGATCTTGGCTTACTGACAATTTTGGGCATTGGCCAACGAGTTCTGCAGTGTCCCTTTTCATACCGTCCCATCAACATAAATATCTAAGATCATGGTACATTTTCGTGGATTCAGAATGAACAGAATGTCGAACATTATGTGCTTCGCCCATAATTGGCCATTGCAGCCCTGCAACGTCAGGCACACGTAATCTGCCTCTGTATAACAGTACCCATCAGGTGACACCTCGAACTGGGTCTTTTTCTTATCAAGGGTTGTATCTCTGTACTGTACCAGAATAGGATCCTCAAACTGATGCTGTTTTACTCCTTCTATAATTGACGATTCAGCAACTTCTCGAACAAAATCCCAATATCTCCAGAATCGACCAAACGGACTCCAAGGCTAGCTAACTGATAAATTTCCACGAACCCATCCTTTCTCATCAAACTGCATACCAATCAAACTGTCCATGGACTTACGGCAGAGTGCATTAGCTACCACATTGGCTTTTACCTGGATGGTACAGAATATCAACATTGTAATCTTTCAATAATTCAAGCCATGTATGCCGCAGATCTAGTTCCCTTTTGCTTAATAATATACTGGAGCTCTTATGGTCCGTATAAATATCAGCGTGGACCCCATGTATGTAATTCCGCCATATTCTCAAAACATGAATCGTCGCGGCTAGTTCCAGATTATGTATGGGATAATTTCTCTCGTGCGATTTAAACTGCCGGGGAACCTAGGCCATAACTCAACGGTGCTGCACTAATTCATAACCTATCTCAATACCAAAAGCATCATAATAAGTAACATACCCGACTGGCCCCTCGGGAAGAGCGAGAACTAGAGCTGTAATTAATTTTTTTCCCTCCAGTACTGGAAACTGCATTCACACGTACCGGTTCACTGAAATTCCACGACCTTCTGAGTTAGCTTCGCTAATAGTGCCGTAGAAGAAGCAAAGTCCTCCACAATTTTTTTTTCCTGTAATACTTGGATAATCCCCGAAAACTGCGCATCTCGGTCTGTGTCGAAGACCTAGGCCAATTCTTTATCGCTTTAATCTTGTGTGCGTCAATTATTTCCATTTATACCTACCGTACTTCACTTTCATCCGCTCCCCCTCTTTGGGGTTGTGCTTATACCGTATCCATGTTTTTCCTTTATAGCTTATAACTTGATTATCTTCGTACGTGATCTTAACAAAATCACGAAGTGACGAAATTCTCAATCATATAGTACAAATCTTATCTGATAGCTGGCACTCGAATAATTTAATTAATATGGTAATTTATCCTTTAATAACTATATCCTTCCTTCACCCCGTTCCTTATCCGTCGTCCTATTTTCTCGATAGTCAGATTACTTAACATTCTCATGATTCATCATTGCATGCGATAGGTTTTTTTTTTTTTTTTTTTTTTTCTTTTGCCCTGCCTTATTACATTCCAGTTCACTTTTCGCAAGTAATTTCGTATTTGACTGTCGACCCTTTTAGAGGCTCTCCTTAAATAGGTTTCTTACTTTTCAATTTTCTGGCATTTTGATCTCTTTATCTTATACTCAATTACTCTCTTTTCCTTCCAAAATATCGTCATATTAGAATCTTCCATATTTTATAATCAATAAGTACCAATACGCAGTGGGGGAGTTAATCCCATTTTCCAAGAGCGAATGAGTCCATACTTATTTATCATTAGAAAGACCTATTCGTAATAATTTGAGTCCAGTCATTCTGTCTTTCCTTATGAATTTTGAGAACCTATGGATAAAATATCTCAACCAGTAGCAAATAAATATCAGTCTATTTCGCAACATCTGTACCATACCTTTCGTTTTGTCTCATAAATTCTGTTCAGTTAATGTCTCCCTTTTTCACTAATCTAATCCGTCTCAGCCCACGCGACTTTTATAAAGTTTCTAATCATTCCACGTACCCTAATTTCCGTTTAGGTTACTCCAAATTTCCTATTCGTCCCTTGTATCCATATTTGCGGAAAATTTTGTACATTTCCCAGGGGGTCACCCATCCCAGAATTGCTCTGGCCCTAGCACGCTTAACCTTACAACTTTAATGCATTTAGACGCGTTAAGGCCGGTATAATTGCATCAATTTCCCCGCACGACTTTCATCACGTAATTTAAAGCAAATCGAGGTCTTAACAACTTTTGAAACGTTCTCGTAGCGGGTCCCACCCCGCTCTAAAGAGGATTCTTTTTACTTTTCTTACTATATAATTACCGAGTCATCCCCGATAAATCCTCAATATTTACCTTCCTGCATATACATATATATAATTTTAGACAACCCACAAATTTAAGTTTTCATGCCACAAATTCCATCTCAAATTAATCGATGAAAACTGGTAAAGTGTTACTGTAAGGCATTCTCAACTGCCTATCATACACTTCGTATTCTTCCAATAAAATGAAACTTAATCTTGGACATTTTTGCCTTCCAATATAGGCTTTTCTAAAGCAACATGGGGTTGTAACATATTCTCGTCCATTTAAATAAGTTGCGAATTGCTACCCATATATGTTTCCTCAAAATAAAATTTTCCAAATAGGGATGATACTTCTTACGAATGACACGGAGGGTATCTCTTAAACTTTAATCCCACATAATGGATTTACCCCATCGGTATCGACTTTCAAAACATGTTAAGAACTTATATCTCATTTTCCCTCTTCATATTTCTGGAAAAATTTGGGCAGAGGTTCCTCTGTATTTCTTACTATCCCAAAACCTGCACGCAGAAAATACCAACCATGCCTCACAGGGCCAACACATATACATATATACATATCATATCATACCGCATCATAGCCACACAGGGACAACATTTTCAAATAACGTATAAGAATACTGAGGCTTACCTCACATACCCAACTCAAACTGCACCAGCTACACTTTCCTGTTTACTTCTCTGTTCAAACTTCAACTTTATATTTCAATCATACCTCAAATAACTTCCCCGACATACATCTTTCATACCATTGCTTACCTGAGTACTGTGTAACTTCCAATATCATCAGTTGCTGTCTTGCGTCGATACCGTTCTCCAGCTGAAATATGAGGGTTAGTAAAAAAAGGAATTCATTTCCTACAGCTGGCTCTATCGCACGATCTAAGATTCAAAGAAAGGTAACACCCTAAACGTCATGTAGCCTCCTGTTTATAGATGTGGTGCACAACACACCGATAAACAAGACTCTACGAGACACGGCCTGTAGACATTCCGAGGACAAATGTTATGTCCCGTATTTTCGTATAACGGGAAATCAAGAAATAAATAAGACTTGTGTGTATTGAGGAAATAATTTGATTCAAGTTGCTATGCTCATGTTGATTATGAAATCATTGATGGCAAGACCTCGGGGAAGGCCGAGGGTAAATTTGGAATTTCGGAAATTAGTTCCGGGAATTTCTAAGCGGGATTTTTAAAGAATTGGACCAAGAAGGTTGGCCCAAGAATTTAGGCCCAAAGAGACCATGGTGGCCGGCCCAAAACATGGCCTAAGATCCATCTTAAGTGGTCATGTGCTTAGCACATGACCCTTTATCCATATATATCCACTTGCCTTTGGAATTATCAAGAAAATAGATCAAAAATCAAAGAACACAAAGAAAAGGGGTTTCGGCCACTAGAGAGAAAAAGAAAGAAAAATATCCAAGCCTTGTTGTTGTTTCAAAAATCTTGAGTTTTACATAGTGGTGAAGTGCTCAAGACGCTCTCCGACGTGATACAAGTAGTTCGGAGAAAGAGCGACGTTTGCGGCAAGTCGGAAACTCAAGAAAAAGGTAAGATTTTTATGTTTTAATGTTATGAAATGGATATGTATGTGTTGGTGATTGAATTAGTGTGAAGATTTTGGGTTGGGGTTGTGTTTGTGCATGACGTGTGTGTGAAAAAAAAGGGGGTATGTTGGCCGTGAGTTCCATGTAGTATAAGACGTGGGAGTTTTATCTTGTTTAGTTTGAATAATGCGTTGTTATGACATTTGTATCGTAAATGAATGTTTGGAGAATTGAATTGGTGTTAGAAAATGATTTCGGACGTTATCGGAAAAATGTATACCTTTGGGATATTGGTGTATATCATAGTATATTTATGACACTAAAGACCTTAAATAAGGTTTATGGTTGATGATAATGAATTTGGAATGAAACGACGCAAGTTAGAACGTTCGTCGTAACTTTTGGTGTTTTTGAATGAAAATTGGAAAGTAGTAAACTTTGGGGATGTTCGTATGTGATTTGGAACTTGTATGTAGTGTGTTTGAATAATTGGGAATGAATGAATGAATGGACTAATGTGGAAATAGATTTGGCATGTTGAAGTTGAATCAATAATTTTGCCAACTTATGTATTAAAGTGCAATTTTGAAGTTTATGTAATATGATTGTGGTTTGTATGGTTAATGATGTTTGGGTTGTTGTTGTTGTTGTATTTTGAGCCGAGCTAAGTCTCGGGGGTGTTAGATTTATAGGGGGAGTGCTGCCGAAATTTCGGTAGCCAAATATAGCCCAAAGACTAAAGTGTTGATTCTCATGAATAGTAACTGGTAAAAGTGACCATTTGCAGTTTCTAGACGAAACGGTAATTGCGATTTGAGGAGTGTAAGGCGCCAACCAGGTATGTAAAGCCTACCTCTCATTTTTTTGGTGTCACGACCCAGCCCCGTGGGCCGCGACTGGCACCCTACCTGGGTACCCAGACCAAATCGCATATTCATTTCCGAACTCAAATTTATTTCAGAATTTTACAAAAATTATATCAAACATAATTTATATCGAAAATATGTCTTAAGCGGTCATATCAAATCAAATTCACACAAAGCGGCGGAATAGGCATCGCCGGTCAAAATACAAATATATACATAAGGGCCATTTGGGGCCATCAGATCAAACAGACCGCTTTAAGACCCGAAAGCAAAATCATACAATATACACATAGGACCCTCGCCCCACAAAGATGACTACAGGCCTCTACGAATTCAAAACATAACATATGGCGAGACAGGGCCCCGCCGTACCCAAACTGTCAAATATCCAAAATATATACGGAGTAGAGGAGTCTGTACCAAGAGTGGACTCCGAATCGAATAAGAGTACTCCGAGAAAGCAAAAAGTGGAGCCTACTGCGGAGGATCACCAAGATCTGCACCTGCGGGCATAAAACGCAGCCCCCGGAGAGAGGGGGGTCAGTACGGAATATGTACTGAGTATGTAAAGCACGGAGTACAGAAATATGAATCAACATCGAAAGCAAATCAGATGTCAAAGTCTGTATCGAAATCATATACATATATATTATGCAAGTAAAATCATGCAAACGCTTAAGAACGTGGTCACCACTCCGACGCTGGCGCCACACACAGCATAACACCAGAAGGTTTCAAATCTCCGTACATCCCTGAACATAATCATAATCATCGGTGAGCGTATCGCATCCCGAGCCATATCACAGCATAACTCCAAACGGAACCCGGCCCTATGGCGAAGCCTTGGGAACCGTAACACAGCATACGGCCGAATTTGTCATTAGGCGCACGAATCAAAACCGGCCCGGGAACCGGCGAACGAAGTCATAATAAGGCACGAACGGAGTCGTGAGCAAACAAATGCAAATCGTCTTTCAAAATAGTGTTTCAAAACAAAGTAAATTCATAAATCATATCATATTACAAAATAGTCGAATACTTAGTCGACATAAAGTTTCATTTCGCAAAACGTTTCCAAAATGGTCCATATAATTCAAAACATAGGTTAGCGTATCGAATTGCCCAAACCTACCCCGTAGGAGGATGTTCCAAAGATCCGAAGTAGTATGTACAAATTTATTATCAAAGGTGGCCCGAAGGGCAAATCGGGCATTTTGGGGTAGCGGGCCCACCTCGAGTCGAAGTGAGGTGGCGAACGTGTTTCTACGAGCATTTATATGCCAAAGGTCATACATTATCATTCCTAGGTTACCCGACCACATTTCGATAGGTTTCGGACGAATAGTGGCATTCTAGCCAAATTGGAGCCTTTAGGCTTCAATAGAATTGAATGAATAGTAACTTTTCTGTGGATCGGGTTTCGAGGAGCAGAAATGCTCCGAAAGGTCTCCTATTCGACTGACACACTAAGATATGCCAAATGAAAGAGTGGGAGGCTTTACATACCTCACAGACGTCGTAAGCTCTTCCAAATGTCTCGTCCCGTTTCGTCAAAAATCTGCAAATGGTCAAAGTTACCAAATGAGATCCTTAGGCTTAGAAATGCCTTTAACTTCACAATTGCCTACCGAAATTTCGGCAGCACTTCCCCTATAAATCTAACATCCCCGAGGCAAAGCTCGGCTCAAATTAACCAACTACAACTGCCCACACATCAACAACCAAAACAAACAACAATAACACCATTCTAGTTTCAAAGTTTTTCATGACTTCTTAAGTTGGCAACTTTTCATTCAGACTTTCACAACTCCAATTCTATACCTACATAATTGTATGTATTCCCACATTCAAACTTATACAATCACATTCTAATTACAAACCATGCCATACACGAAATTGCATAAAAATCCATTATTTCCCAAATTCTTCAAAACATCTAAAATGCACTTACGAACATTCTAACTCACGTAGTTTCATTCCGAATTCATCAACATCGATATAGATTCACATTTAAAGTCCATAACACCCAAGATATACATTGATATACATAAAGATACCGAAGGTATACGCTTTCCGATAATATTCAAAATCATTTTTTTTTTAAAAGCCAATTTCATTCACCAATTAATCATTTACGATATAAGGGCCACAACAACACATTCTACCAACTTAAACAAGATCAATTCACACCAATTTTCCCATTTATGGCTCACGGCCAAACCTACTACAAACACACACCCACACGTTTCCATTTATGTCCAAATTACGGGATTCTCGTCTACTTCCAATCCTTAACCCATTCATAGCAATTCTATAACATTAGAGGGTAAGAATTCATACCTTTCTTGAAACCCCGACTTGTCGAAAACGTCGTCCTCGTGCCAAACTAATTATACCCCGTTGAAGAGGGCCTTGAGTACTTCACAAGTATGTAAAGAACAAGATTTTTAAGCCACAACACAAGCTAGGAAAATTTTTCTTTTCTTTTCCTCTATGGTTCGGCCGAACCCTCTCTCTCTTGGTGTTCTTGATTTTATGATCTTTTCCTTGAATAATACAAGTATTCTTCATATATATCCACTTAGGGGTCATGTGCTTAGCACATGCCCCTTTTAAAAATGGATTTGGGCCTCACCATGGCCGGCCCCCATTTGATCTTGGGCCTTAGTTTTGCATTGCATTTTTCTTGGCCCAATCCGAGGAAAGTCCCGTTTTGTAATTCCCGAAACTAATTTCCGAAATTCCAAATTTACCCTCGGCCTTCCCCGAGGTCTTGACATTAATAATTCCATATCCAACATAGTCATATTCTCAAAAATTAATTTATGTCCTTCTAACACCCGAGTCATAGTTATTTCTCGATTTCCAATTGTACGAACACACGGGGCCTAACATTCTCCCCCCCTTAGGAACATTCGTCCCCGAATGTTAAATAAATCTTATAAAGGCTCACAAGCATAACGGGAAAACCATTTTATATACAAATAGCACACATGGTCCATCCGTTCATTGGTACAACAAATACAAAAGTTTAGATTACAGGAGGCGTAGGGAATAAATGGGGAAATCTCTTCTTCATCTCATCCTCTGCCTCCCAAGTCATCTCTTCACGGTTGTTATTGCGCCACAGAACCTTGACCGAAGGCACCTCCTTAGTGCGCAATCTCCTCACCTGACGATCCAGAATAGATACCGGCTGCTCGTCATAAGATAGCTGCTCCGTCACCTGAAGATCATCTACTGGGAATATCCTTGAAGGGTCACCAATACACTTCCGCAGCATAGACACATGAAACACCGGGTGCACGGACTCCAAATCGGATGGCAAGTCTAGCTCGTAGGCGACTGCGCCAATCCTCCGAACAATCTGGTATGGCCCGATGTACCGCGGACTCAGCTTGCCCTTCCTGCCAAATCTCATAACGCCCTTCATAGGCGAAACCTTCAGGAATACCCAGTCACCACTCTGAAACTCCAACGGTCGACGCCGTTTATCAGCATAAGCTTTCTGTCGACTCTGGGCAGCTAACAGTCGCTCCCGAATAAGCTTCACCTTATCTACAGCCTCCTGGATCACATCTGGCCCAATCAGCTTAGTCTCGCCCACGTCAAACCAGCCAATAGGAGATCTGCATCTCCTGCCATAAAGGGCCTCATACGGGGCCATCTGAATGCTGGAGTGATAACTGTTATTGTAGGCAAACTCTATAAGCGGCAAATGATCATCCCAGCTGCCCCTGAAGTCAATAACACAGGCCCGTAACATATCCTCGAGCGTCTGAATAGTGCGCTCAGCCTGGCCGTCGGTCTGAGGATGAAATGCTGTACTGAGGGTCACCTGGGTCCCTAATCCCTCCTGAAATGACCTCCAAAAATTAGTTGTGAACTGAGCACCTCGGTCAGTGATAATAGATATAGGGACCCCGTGAAGTCTGACTATCTCTCTGATATATAATCTGGCATAGTCCTCAGCCGAACATGTGGTCCGGACCGGAAGGAAATGGGCTGATTTCGTCAGCCTGTCCACAATAACCCAAATGGAGTCGTACCTGCGTAGAGTACGCGGCAACCCAACAATGAAGTCCATATTAATCATCTCCCATTTCCAGGCTGGAATCTCCATCTCCTGTAACAACCCACCGGGCTTCTGATGTTCAACCTTGACCTGCTGACAGTTCGGGCATTGACTAACAAATTCAGCAATGTCTTTCTTCATGCCGTCCCACCAATACAAACATCGAAGATCCCGATACATCTTAGTGGAACCAGGATGAACAGAATACCGGGCACAATGTGCCTCGCCCATAATCTGCCGTCGTAAGCCCGCAACGTCCGGTACACAGAACCTGTCGTCGTACAATAATACTCCCTCAGGTGAGATCTCAAACTGGGTCTTTGTCTTATTAAGGGCCGCCTCTCTGTACTGAATCAAAATAGGATCCTCAAACTGGCGCTGCTTTACCTCCTGAATAATAGATGACTCCGCAACCGGGCGAACAGAAACCCCAGAATGTCCAGAATCTATCAAACGGACTCCGAGGCTGGCCAGCTGATGAATATCACGAACCAGATCTCTCTTATCAGATGGGACATCCGCTAGGCTGCCTACGGACTTGCGGCTAAGCGCATCAGCTACCACGTTGGCTTTCCCTGGATGGTACAGAATATCAACATCGTAATCCTTTAGTAGCTCCAGCCACCTCCGCTGCCGCAAGTTTAGCTCCTTCTGCTTAAAAATATACTGAAGGCTCTTATGGTCCGTATAGATATCAACGTGGACCCCATATAAATAATGCCGCCAAATCTTCAAGGCATGAATCACCGCGGCCAACTCAAGATCATGAGTGGGATAGTTCTTCTCGTGCGGTCTGAGCTGCCGGGAAGCATAGGCTATAACTCGACCGTGCTGCATCAATACGCACCCTATCCCAATACCAGAGGCGTCACAATATACAACGTACCCATCAGATCCCTCTGGCAGAGCCAAAACTGGCGCTGTAATCAATCTCTCCTTCAGCATCTGAAAGTTGCGCTCGCAGGCATCTGACCACTGGAATTTTGCTGCTTTCTGGGTAAGCCTCGTCAGTGGTGCTGCAATAGAAGAGAAGTCCTCCACAAACCTGCGATAATACCCAGCCAATCCCAGAAAACTGCGCACCTCAGTCGGTGTAGTAGGCCTGGGCCAATTCTGCACAACCTCAATCTTCTGCGTATCGACCCGAATACCGTCTGCGCCGACAATATGACCCAAGAATGCCACAGAAGTCAACCAGAACTCGCATTTAGAGAATTTAGCATATAACTTATGCTGACGGAGAATGCCAAGTACCGTCCGCAAATGATCTGAATGCTCCTCGGCTGATCGCGAGTAAATCAGGATATCATCAATAAATACTATAACAAACATATCCAGGAAAGGCCGAAATACCCGGTTCATCAGATCCATAAATACTGCAGGAGCATTAGTCAGCCCGAAAGACATAACTCTGAACTCATAGTGCCCGTACCGGGTCCTGAAAGCAGTCTTCGGGATATCAGACTCCCGTACTCGCACCTGGTGATAGCCTGAGCGCAGATCTATTTTTGAAAAATGCCTAGCACCCTGCAGCTGGTCAAACAAATCATCAATCCGGGGAAGGGGGTATTTATTCTTAATAGTCACCTTATTCAGCTGCCGGTAGTCAATACACATCCGCAGCGACCCATCCTTCTTTTTGACAAATAATACCGGCGCTCCCCAGGGTGACGTGCTGGGTCTGATAAAACCCTTATCCAGCAAATCTTTCAGCTGCTCCTTCAACTCCTTCAGCTCTGCTGGTGCCATCCTATACGGAGGAATAGATATAGGCTGCGTATCCGGCATCAACTCGATAGAAAAATCAATCTCCCGCTCAGGCGGAAGGCCAGGAAGCTCCTCAGGAAAAACATCTGGAAACTCACTGACGACCGGGACAGACTGAAGGGTAGGTACCGCTGCTGCAGTATCGTGCACACGGACCAAATGATAGATATAACCCTTCTGGATCATCTTCTTAGCCTTGAGGTATGAAATAAACTTACCCCTCGGCGATGCAGTCGATCCGAACCACTCTATAACTGGTTCCCCCGGAAACTGGAAACGGACTACCTTTTTCTGGCAGTCGACATTAGCATAACAGGAAGACAACCAGTCCATACCCATAATGACGTCAAACTCAAACATGTCTAGCTCTACCAAATCAGCCTTAGTGGTACGATCATAAATGGTCACAGAACAATCCCTATAGATCTGTCTCGCTACAATAAAATCCCCAACTGGCGTAGCTACCTCGAATGGCTCTATAGGCTCAGACACGATCCCAATCTTACTAGCAACGAGCGGGGAAATATATGATAAAGTAGAGCCAGGGTCAATCAATGCATATACAGATCTGGAGAAAACCAGTAATGTACCTGTGACAACGTTTGGCGAAGCCTCCTGATCCTGGCGGCTGGCCAAAGCATATATGCGGTTCGAGGGACCGCTAGATCCTGAAGCGCCTCCGCGGCCTCGACCGCGTCCTGCCGGTGCTGGAATACCCCGCCCTCCAGGGCGTGCAACAGATGGAACGGAAGAAGAACCGGCGGCTGACCCTGTCTGCTGAGCCGCATTACCCGAACCACTGGCCAATGGGCAGTCTCTCATAAAGTGGCCCTGACCGCCACAAGTAAAACAAGCTCCCGTCGCTCGGTAACACTCCCCGGGATGAGACTTCCCGCAATGTGGACAACGGGGTCTAGGTGGTCTGGCCTGACTGGGACCCCTGGATACCTGCGATCCTGCCACTCTGGAGCCCTGACCGGCCCCAGACGATCCCATACTGTCGAATCTCCGGCTACCTGACTGAGTACCCCGGCCGGAAGGAGGGAAATATCTATCAGACTGCTGCTGCTGCTGAGGCTGTCCGCCTCGAGAATCTGCTGAATAACCCGCGGATCTAGCCCTCTTGGGCGGCCTCCTGTCTCTATCTCTGCCAGCAGGGTCAGATCTGCGACGGTCCTCCATACCCATCGCATAGGCCTGAAGCCGAGAAATATCCATGTCTGTCTGCAGTGACACGGCCATACAACTATCTACCAAATACCGGTCCAATCCCATAACATAGCGGTGCATCCGATCGGACATATCTGCTACCACGGCCGGTGCATATCGGGCCAGAGAATCAAACTCAAGGCTATACTCGCGAACACTCCGACCCCTCTGCTGCAGACGTAAAAATCGATCAGCCCGTGCCCGCCGCAACTCTGGTGGCAAAAAGTGGCGGGTGAATGCTGTCACAAACTGATCCCAAGTGGCTGGAGGGGCACCCTCTCCCCTAGACAGCTCCCAAGTCTCATACCAGTGGGTAGCCACATCTCGAAGCCTGTGCGACGCCAGCTCAACCGACTCGGTCTCAGAAGCCCTGACTAGGTCCAGTGAGCGTCGCATCCCCCGAATAAAGTCATGGGGGTCCTCGTCGGGCTTAGACCCGAAGAACTCTGGAGGGCCACATAGCAGAAACTCCCGAACTCGCAGGCTGTCCCGCCTGTCATCATCATCATCATCCCTACGCCCGCGCCTGCGAGCCTGTCCTGCCACCAGCGTAGTCAGTAACTGCACAGCCTCCCTCAGGGTCCGATCCTCCGCCCCTGGCTGAGGAGCTGGAGCCTCAGGTGCGGGTACACGAACCTCTGGAGCTGCTGAAGGTCCTACTCCAGGCTGTACTGGTGGGGGTGTAGCAGACCCCTCAGACTGTGGCACATCCTCAGGCAAATCATAAACACGAGCCCGGGTAGCTCGCTGTGCCTGGCTAGCCTCTCCAATCCTCGCCTTGCCCTTCTGGGCCGCCGTTGCCTTCTTCGGAGGCATCACTGCAAACACGAAGGCGAGTCAGATCAACATCATCCTAATAGCACAGCTCTATCGCACGATCTAAGATTACAAAGAGAGTAACGTCCTAAATGCCCTGTAGCTTCCCGTTTATAGATGTGGTGCACAACACATCGATAAACAAGACTCTACGAGACACGGCCTGTAGACATTCCAAGGACAAACCGCTCTGATACCACTTTTGTCACGACCCAGCCCCGTGGGCCGCGACTGGCACCCTACCTGGGTACCCAGACCAAATCGCATATTCATTTCCGAACTCAAATTTATTTCAGAATTTTACAAAAATTATATCAAACATAATTTATATCGAAAATATGTCTTAAGCGGTCATATCAAATCAAATTCACACAAAGCGGCGGAATAGGCATCGCCGGTCAAAATACAAATATATACATAAGGGCCATTTGGGGCCATCAGATCAAACAGACCGCTTTAAGACCCGAAAGCAAAATCATACAATATACACATAGGACCCTCGCCCCACAAAGATGACTACAGGCCTCTACGAATTCAAAACATAACATATGGCGAGACAGGGCCCCGCCGTACCCAAACTGTCAAATATCCAAAATATATACGGAGTAGAGGAGTCTGTACCAAGAGTGGACTCCGAATCGAATAAGAGTACTCCGAGAAAGCAAAAAGTGGAGCCTACTGCGGAGGATCACCAAGATCTGCACCTGCGGGCATAAAACGCAGCCCCCGGAGAGAGGGGGGTCAGTACGGAATATGTACTGAGTATGTAAAGCACGGAGTACAGAAATATGAATCAACATCGAAAGCAAATCAGATGTCAAAGTCTGTATCGAAATCATATACATATATATTATGCAAGTAAAATCATGCAAACGCTTAAGAACGTGGTCGCAACTCCGACGCTGGCGCCACACACAGCATAACACCAGAAGGTTTCAAATCTCCGTACATCCCTGAACATAATCATAATCATCGGTGAGCGTATCGCATCCCGAGCCATATCACAGCATAACTCCAAACGGAACCCGGCCCTATGGCGAAGCCTTGGGAACCGTAACACAGCATACGGCCGAATTTGTCATTAGGCGCACGAATCAAAACCGGCCCGGGAACCGGCGAACGAAGTCATAATAAGGCACGAACGGAGTCGTGAGCAAACAAATGCAAATCGTCTTTCAAAATAGTGTTTCAAAACAAAGTAAATTCATAAATCATATCATATTACAAAATAGTCGAATACTTAGTCGACATAAAGTTTCATTTCGCAAAACGTTTCCAAAATGGTCCATATAATTCAAAACATAGGTTAGCGTATCGAATTGCCCAAACCTACCCCGTAGGAGGATGTTCCAAAGATCCGAAGTAGTATGTACAAATTTATTATCAAAGGTGGCCCGAAGGGCAAATCGGGCATTTTGGGGTAGCGGGCCCACCTCGAGTCGAAGTGAGGTGGCGAACGTGTTTCTACGAGCATTTATATGCCAAAGGTCATACATTATCATTCCTAGGTTACCCGACCACATTTCGATAGGTTTCGGACGAATAGTGGCATTCTAGCCAAATTGGAGCCTTTAGGCTTCAATAGAATTGAATGAATAGTAACTTTTCTGTGGATCGGGTTTCGAGGAGCAGAAATGCTCCGAAAGGTCTCCTATTCGACTGACACACTAAGATATGCCAAATGAAAGAGTGGGAGGCTTTACATACCTCACAGACGTCGTAAGCTCTTCCAAATGTCTCGTCCCGTTTCGTCAAAAATCTGCAAATGGTCAAAGTTACCAAATGAGATCCTTAGGCTTAGAAATGCCTTTAACTTCACAATTGCCTACCGAAATTTCGGCAGCACTTCCCCTATAAATCTAACATCCCCGAGGCAAAGCTCGGCTCAAATTAACCAACTACAACTGCCCACACATCAACAACCAAAACAAACAACAATAACACCATTCTAGTTTCAAAGTTTTTCATGACTTCTTAAGTTGGCAACTTTTCATTCAGACTTTCACAACTCCAATTCTATACCTACATAATTGTATGTATTCCCACATTCAAACTTATACAATCACATTCTAATTACAAACCATGCCATACACGAAATTGCATAAAAATCCATTATTTCCCAAATTCTTCAAAACATCTAAAATGCACTTACGAACATTCTAACTCACGTAGTTTCATTCCGAATTCATCAACATCGATATAGATTCACATTTAAAGTCCATAACACCCAAGATATACATTGATATACATAAAGATACCGAAGGTATACGCTTTCCGATAATATTCAAAATCATTTTTTTTTTAAAAGCCAATTTCATTCACCAATTAATCATTTACGATATAAGGGCCACAACAACACATTCTACCAACTTAAACAAGATCAATTCACACCAATTTTCCCATTTATGGCTCACGGCCAAACCTACTACAAACACACACCCACACGTTTCCATTTATGTCCAAATTACGGGATTCTCGTCTACTTCCAATCCTTAACCCATTCATAGCAATTCTATAACATTAGAGGGTAAGAATTCATACCTTTCTTGAAACCCCGACTTGTCGAAAACGTCGTCCTCGTGCCAAACTAATTATACCCCGTTGAAGAGGGCCTTGAGTACTTCACAAGTATGTAAAGAACAAGATTTTTAAGCCACAACACAAGCTAGGAAAATTTTTCTTTTCTTTTCCTCTATGGTTCGGCCGAACCCTCTCTCTCTTGGTGTTCTTGATTTTATGATCTTTTCCTTGAATAATACAAGTATTCTTCATATATATCCACTTAGGGGTCATGTGCTTAGCACATGCCCCTTTTAAAAATGGATTTGGGCCTCACCATGGCCGGCCCCCATTTGATCTTGGGCCTTAGTTTTGCATTGCATTTTTCTTGGCCCAATCCGAGGAAAGTCCCGTTTTGTAATTCCCGAAACTAATTTCCGAAATTCCAAATTTACCCTCGGCCTTCCCCGAGGTCTTGACATTAATAATTCCATATCCAACATAGTCATATTCTCAAAAATTAATTTATGTCCTTCTAACACCCGAGTCATAGTTATTTCTCGATTTCCAATTGTACGAACACACGGGGCCTAACATTTGGCATGTCCTAGTCCTACTAGGTAAATTTCGGAATCTCGGGAATAACTCTGCTCTCGGAAATCGAGGTTCAAGTTCGAGCACTATTCATTCAGCGCGATTGAAACCTTTTGGTCCCATTTGGGTAAAAGAACGCTCGTACCTCCATAACTTGTGCTGTTGAGTCCGAAACTCTTCGAAACTTTTGTAAATGACTCTATGGAGCCAAAAAAATCTGCGATTTGTGTCTGCCGCCTCAATTTGTCCCGAGGTGGGCCCGCGAGCCCCGAGGCTCCCCCTTATTCGGCTTGTTTGATTCGTTGGTGTTCGTTATGATCCGCAACCATCTGTTTGTGACTCATGGATGCGTTTGAAACTTCCTATGCCATTAATGCATGTTCTGTACTTTGGGATGATGTGAGAATTCCGGAAAAATGACTTATGAACAGTTTTCTTACGAATTTGACAGTTTGGAACTTCGTAACCTTTATATGCCTACTTTTATCAATTTGATTCCTACTCCGAGCCTTCTGGCGTCAGTATCTACCTATATGTAAACGATATGTTGAGTCCGACAAATTATTTTGATATGCATATGGTTTCTGCACTACTCTGTTCGTGCTGTCTGTTGTGACTTCGTTCGTCGGTACCCGGGCCGACTTTGTGATCGTGCGCACTATAATATATTCGGGAGTTATGATGTGTCACGGTTTCCGAGGCCTCTCCATAGGGCCGGTTACCGTTTATGGAGTTATGATGTGATATGGCATTTGATATGTTCTGATGATATGATGTGTGTGTGATATGATGTGTCTGGAGACTGTACGGAGATTTGAAAACTTCTGGAGTTATGATGTGTTGTGGCACCAGTGTCAGGGGGTGACCACGTTCCTATACCCTATGCATGATTTGATTTGCATTTGTACGTTCGCCTCCCGCGCAGGTTTGCTTTGTTTACAATGTTGGTGTGTTTGTTCTTTCTGACTCTAGCTGTGTTTGTAATTTCTGTACCTTCTGCTTTACATACTCAGTACGTCTCCCGTACTGACCCCCGTTTCTTCGGGGGCTGTGTTTCATGCCCGCAGGTACAGAAGCTCGTTTGGGTGGTCCTCCAGTTTAGGCTACTTATTCTGCTGTGTTGAAGAGCTCCCCTTGATCCGGAGCCTACTTTCGGTACATATCTTTTGGTTGTGTCTGTATTCTGTATATTTGGATGAGTGGGTACGGCGGGGCCCTGTCCCGTCCTATGTTCTTATGTTCCGTTTTGTTTAGAGGCCTGTAGTCAAATTTGTGGGTCGTGGGTCCGGTGTGGTTGCATGTGAGTCCGTTTTACGATCTTGAGCGGCCCGTACGCTACTATGGCCAAGTCGGCCTCTGAGTTTGTATGTGTGCGTATGCATTTGGGGGCGATGTACATTCCGCCACCCCTCTGATGTGTGTGTGTGAAATTTGGCGATGTATATTCCGCCTCCTTTCTGATTTGTAATCTGTCTGATCTGTACGGGCGTCTGCTTAGAATAAGTGTTCGGTAGATGTCTGATTGCGATGTTGAGTTCGAATAGCGTATGCTGAGTTCGGTTGAGTTTGAATTGCGATGGTCTGGGTGTGAGTTCGTTTGGGGTGTCCCTGTAGGGCACCAGTCGCGGCCCACGGGGCTGGGTCGTGACAAAAGTGGTATCAGAGCGGTTTGTCCTCGGAATGTCTACAGGCCGTGTCTAGTAGAGTCTTGTTTATCGATGTGTTGTGCACCACATCTATAAACGGGAAGCTACGGGGCATTTAGGATGTTACCCCTTCTTTGGATTCTTAGATCGTGCGACAAAGCTGTATGATTAGGATGATTCTCCTTTGCGAATTGCTGTGCCTACAGCAAGGCTCCATGGAGCAGAAGTGTCGATATTTGGGAAAAAAATGATTCTGACCCTCTTCCTGCAGGTGATTGTAGGTTGGTGAAGGATGAAGAGGACGGCTTCCGACGATGAGGATGGGGGTGCCAAGAAGGCCCCCAGGCTGTCACCAGGGCCAAGTAGGCAGGGCCCCAGTTACTCGATCGAGACGGATCCTTCGGAGGATTCCCCGGAGGATAGCTACGATACGGATCCGTCGGAGGACCCCTCTACGATTCCCCCAGAGTCCCCGATCCCTGGGGCGGAGGATCCCGTGGAAGATGGCTACGACACAGATATCTCGGAGGATCTGGCGATGACCCCTCCGGAGCTTCTTACCTCCGCGGAGGAGGATAGTGATGAGGCAGGCCCATCGGAGCATTCTTCTGGGATGACGCAGGAGGAGATTTTCAAATATGCGCCAGCTCTTGTCATTAGGGAGAACCCTGATAGCCCGGCCACCTCGGAGAGTGCTATGGATTTCTCCGGTTCTTGGCCGGGGTCACCGGTGAGCCGGGATTTGTCTGATCGTCAGTACCCCTCCGATTCAGATGCAAGTGATAATGGAGACCAGATAGCCAGGGAGCAGACAGACGTGGATGATAGTGGACATACCTCTCACGGCAGCTCCCCAGGTCAGACCCAATATTGATTATTTATAAGTGTACGAGTTTTTAGAATTTTCTATATGTGTATGTTATTCGCGAAACGTTGTTCTATGAAGACGACGGAAATTTAAAGGAATTAGAGATCTAGTGACCCAAGGTAAGGGTGACTAAATGTCCCCACCGTCCGAGTGATTTTGGAAATTCTGGAGGAAGGTAAACAGGAAAGTGCCTCCGATGCCGTTTGAGTTGGGCACGTGTGGTAAGTGTCGACGACGTTATAATTCTCATTTGAAGTTATCAGCCCTGTGTGGCTGCGTTACGACGTGATATGATGTGTATGTGTGTGCATATGTGTTGGCCCTGTGAGGCGTGGTTGGTATTTCTGGTGTACAGGTTTCGGATAGTAAGAAATACAGAGGAAACTCTGCCCAAATTTTTCCAGAAAAATAGAAGTAAATATGTAGACTAAGTACAAAAGGCCCCGCGATACTTATCGGGCTTTAGTTTTCTTCTGACGGTAGCCAGAGAACACCTTACGGTGGCATTCCTATCGGATCACATCGATTAATTGGAGGCTTAGACTCGTGGGTTAGTTGTGATCATATGTATATGTGTATGAAAGTGAATGTTGGGAATTCAGAAAGGCGACAAGGTAATGGTACGGCTTAGCCGAGAGTGGGACCCGCTACGAAAAATTTCCAAAAAAATTTGCTAAGACCCCGTTTGGCCTAAAATTACGTGACAATGGTCGTGCGGGGCAATTGAAGAAATTATATCAGCCCTAACGCGTTAAAATACGTAAAAGATTCGGGGTTAAGCGTGCTCAAGCCAGAGCAATTCTGGGATGGGTGACCCCCTGGGAAGTAATGCAAAATTTTGCACAAGTGTAAGTATGATTAATGTAAATGAGAATTTGGGGTAACCAAAGATAAATAGAATGTGTGTGGAATAATTAGTGCCCTTTCGAGAGTCGCGCGGAACGAGGCGGACTAAATGGGCAAAAAGAAAAGGGTATGACACCGCTTGGGAAATTGAACGAATTTGAATAACAGTCAGAGATGCTCGCCAGTAAGGTATGAGTAAACGTGTGTATGTGTATGTGTATGTGTGTGTGTATGATTTCCATTCAGGGCCATGAGGGCTAAGAGCCGAGCCCCGGAAACTAATGCTGTGATAAATAAAGGATAAGCAGTGTGAGTAGTTGGAATGTTTGAAGGAGTCGATACGTAAGACGCAAGGTAAATTGTGTGACGACTGATGGGTGAGTTTGCAAATAAAGGGAAATTCTCATGAATTATTGGAGCCTTAATATAAATGATTTAATCCCAAATTGACATTCTATCCCTAGTGCTTCTGCACTTCCGATGCCGATGAGGCTCTACCTAGTACGCCTCTATATTTCTGAGTTCGACTGCGTTCTTGTTCAATGAACCTTTTGTGCGTTTGATTCTGAATCCGTTTCTGTCTGGCACACCTCTGTGGGTCTGACTCTGGATATAAATTCATCGGATATGCTTCGGTGCGTTTGATTTTGACCGCGTGTGTGTTCGATGCACTTCGGTTTGACTGGTCACGACTTTGTATGAAACAACCCTGTATATTTGATTCCGACTTCGGATCTGTCCGATATGAGTCCGTACGTCTGACTTCGATTGTGAATCTGTTTGGTATACCTTCGTGTGTTTGATTCTGCTTACGAATGCGTCCGATACTCCTTTGTACGTCTGACTCCGATCTCAGATGTGTCTGATATGCTTCCGTACCTTCGATGATGACTACGAATCCGTCCGCCATGGTTGAGTATGTCTGCCTCCGATTATGAATCCGTCCGGTTTTAGTTCTGAATTTGTTTGGCATGAAGTGTCTGATATGAAGTAAAGTGAGATTACGACTATGTGGTAAGGAAACTCAGGAGTGTGAAAAGAAGATGACATTGACGATGATGTTTGGAGAGCGTCCGTCCCTTACAAGAATATAGTGCAGAGTTCGGTGATTACGTAGAGTATGAGAAAATGTATTATGAAGGTATTTGAGTCGGTGATGTGAAAAAAAAAAAAAAAAAAAAAAAAATCTGCCCTAGTATTGGTAAAGCAGCCATGTCGGAGAAATCAATAAGGGACAACTATCAAGAGAACCCTCCCAGAGTAGTATGACGCTCCATAAGGTCGATTTAACATTCGGGGACGAATGTTCTTAAGGGGGGGAGAATGTTATGTCCCGTATTTTCGTATAACGGGAAATCAAGAAATAAATAAGACTTGTGTGTATTGAGGAAATAATTTGATTCAAGTTGCTATGCTCATGTTGATTATGAAATCATTGATGGCAAGACCTCGGGGAAGGCCGAGGGTAAATTTGGAATTTCGGAAATTAGTTCCGGGAATTTCTAAGCGGGATTTTTAAAGAATTGGACCAAGAAGGTTGGCCCAAGAATTTAGGCCCAAAGAGACCATGGTGGCCGGCCCAAAACATGGCCTAAGATCCATCTTAAGTGGTCATGTGCTTAGCACATGACCCTTTATCCATATATATCCACTTGCCTTTGGAATTATCAAGAAAATAGATCAAAAATCAAAGAACACAAAGAAAAGGGGTTTCGGCCACTAGAGAGAAAAAGAAAGAAAAATATCCAAGCCTTGTTGTTGTTTCAAAAATCTTGAGTTTTACATAGTGGTGAAGTGCTCAAGACGCTCTCCGACGTGATACAAGTAGTTCGGAGAAAGAGCGACGTTTGCGGCAAGTCGGAAACTCAAGAAAAAGGTAAGATTTTTATGTTTTAATGTTATGAAATGGATATGTATGTGTTGGTGATTGAATTAGTGTGAAGATTTTGGGTTGGGGTTGTGTTTGTGCATGACGTGTGTGTGAAAAAAAAGGGGGTATGTTGGCCGTGAGTTCCATGTAGTATAAGACGTGGGAGTTTTATCTTGTTTAGTTTGAATAATGCGTTGTTATGACATTTGTATCGTAAATGAATGTTTGGAGAATTGAATTGGTGTTAGAAAATGATTTCGGACGTTATCGGAAAAATGTATACCTTTGGGATATTTGTGTATATCATAGTATATTTATGACACTAAAGACCTTAAATAAGGTTTATGGTTGATGATAATGAATTTGGAATGAAACGACGCAAGTTAGAACGTTCGTCGTAACTTTTGGTGTTTTTGAATGAAAATTGGAAAGTAGTAAACTTTGGGGATGTTCGTATGTGATTTGGAACTTGTATGTAGTGTGTTTGAATAATTGGGAATGAATGAATGAATGGACTAATGTGGAAATAGATTTGGCATGTTGAAGTTGAATCAATAATTTTGCCAACTTATGTATTAAAGTGCAATTTTGAAGTTTATGTAATATGATTGTGGTTTGTATGGTTAATGATGTTTGGGTTGTTGTTGTTGTTGTATTTTGAGCCGAGCTAAGTCTCGGGGGTGTTAGATTTATAGGGGGAGTGCTGCCGAAATTTCGGTAGCCAAATATAGCCCAAAGACTAAAGTGTTGATTCTCATGAATAGTAACTGGTAAAAGTGACCATTTGCAGTTTCTAGACGAAACGGGAATTGCGATTTGAGGAGTGTAAGGCGCCAACCAGGTATGTAAAGCCTACCTCTCATTTTTTTGGCATGTCCTAGTCCTACTAGGTAAATTTCGGAATCTCGGGAATAACTCTGCTCTCGGAAATCGAGGTTCAAGTTCGAGCACTATTCATTCAGCGCGATTGAAACCTTTTGGTCCCATTTGGGTAAAAGAACGCTCGTACCTCCATAACTTGTGCTGTTGAGTCCGAAACTCTTCGAAACTTTTGTAAATGACTCTATGGAGCCAAAAAAATCTGCGATTTGTGTCTGCCGCCTCAATTTGTCCCGAGGTGGGCCCGCGAGCCCCGAGGCTCCCCCTTATTCGGCTTGTTTGATTCGTTGGTGTTCGTTATGATCCGCAACCATCTGTTTGTGACTCATGGATGCGTTTGAAACTTCCTATGCCATTAATGCATGTTCTGTACTTTGGGATGATGTGAGAATTCCGGAAAAATGACTTATGAACAGTTTTCTTACGAATTTGACAGTTTGGAACTTCGTAACCTTTATATGCCTACTTTTATCAATTTGATTCCTACTCCGAGCCTTCTGGCGTCAGTATCTACCTATATGTAAACGATATGTTGAGTCCGACAAATTATTTTGATATGCATATGGTTTCTGCACTACTCTGTTCGTGCTGTCTGTTGTGACTTCGTTCGTCGGTACCCGGGCCGACTTTGTGATCGTGCGCACTATAATATATTCGGGAGTTATGATGTGTCACGGTTTCCGAGGCCTCGCCATAGGGCCGGTTACCGTTTATGGAGTTATGATGTGATATGGCATTTGATATGTTCTGATGATATGATGTGTGTGTGATATGATGTGTCTGGAGACTGTACGGAGATTTGAAAACTTCTGGAGTTATGATGTGTTGTGGCACCAGCGTCAGGGGGTGACCACGTTCCTATACCCTATGCATGATTTGATTTGCATTTGTACGTTCGCCTCCCGCGCAGGTTTGCTTTGTTTACAATGTTGGTGTGTTTGTTCTTTCTGACTCTAGCTGTGTTTGTAATTTCTGTACCTTCTGCTTTACATACTCAGTACGTCTCCCGTACTGACCCCCGTTTCTTCGGGGGCTGTGTTTCATGCCCGCAGGTACAGAAGCTCGTTTGGGTGGTCCTCCAGTTTAGGCTACTTATTCTGCTGTGTTGAAGAGCTCCCCTTGATCCGGAGCCTACTTTCGGTACATATCTTTTGGTTGTGTCTGTATTCTGTATATTTGGATGAGTGGGTACGGCGGGGCCCTGTCCCGTCCTATGTTCTTATGTTCCGTTTTGTTTAGAGGCCTGTAGTCAAATTTGTGGGTCGTGGGTCCGGTGTGGTTGCATGTGAGTCCGTTTTACGATCTTGAGCGGCCCGTACGCTACTATGGCCAAGTCGGCCTCTGAGTTTGTATGTGTGCGTATGCATTTGGGGGCGATGTACATTCCGCCACCCCTCTGATGTGTGTGTGTGAAATTTGGCGATGTATATTCCGCCTCCTTTCTGATTTGTAATCTGTCTGATCTGTACGGGCGTCTGCTTAGAATAAGTGTTCGGTAGATGTCTGATTGCGATGTTGAGTTCGAATAGCGTATGCTGAGTTCGGTTGAGTTTGAATTGCGATGGTCTGGGTGTGAGTTCGTTTGGGGTGTCCCTGTAGGGCACCAGTCGCGGCCCACGGGGCTGGGTCGTGACAACAAACCGCTCTGATACCACTTTTGTCACGACCCAGCCCCATGGGCCGCGACTGGCACCCTACTTGGGCACCCAGATCGATTCACATATCCAGTTATCAAACCCAAACTTAGCTCAAACTTCATAATAGCCATTTTAAAGATAATTTAAATCAAAACTTGTCTTAAGCGTCACACGTACCAAAATATCATATCAGAACAGAAGGGGGCGGCGGAATACACATCGCCGATCATAAGCACATATACAAATATACAGGCCATTCTGGCCGTATCCAAATTTGATAGGTTGGCGGAATATACATCGCTAGATACATAAACGTATACAGACAAATGGGCCGTTTTGGCCATAATAGTAAACGGGACCGCACTAAGACGCAGATCACAAACAAACGCGCACACACAATGACCCATGACCCACATATATGACTACAGGCCTCTACAAGTACAGAACGAAAACATATGACGGGACAGGGCCCCACCGTACCCCAAATAGTCAAATATACAGATGCATGTACATCACAAAAGATATATACCGACATATGGGCTCCGGATCAAAGGAGCACTCTGTAATAGCAGAACGTGTGGCCTACACTGGCAGATCACGAATCTTTGTACCTGCGGGCATGAAACGCAGCCCCCCGAAGAAAAGGGGGTCAGTACGAAAGATGTACTGAGTATGTAAAGCATAGAGTACAGAAATGTAAACCAGAACTGGAAACAAACAGGATACAAATTGGGGATACTGACCAGTATATCAAAATCCGTACCAAAAACATATATACATAATGCAGATAAAATCATGCAAAAGCTCACGAACGTGGTCACCACTCCGACGCTGGTGCCACACACAGCATAACACTAGAAGGTTCAAATATCCATACATCCCCGAACACACATATCATCACAACATATCACCAGCCATATCACAGCATAACTCCAAACGGAACTCGGCCCTATGGCAAGGTCTCGGGAACCGTAACACAGCATACGGCCGAATTTATCATAGCGCGCACGAACCGTAGCCGGCCCGGGAACCGGTGAACGAAGTCATAATGAGGGCATGAGCGGAGTCGTGAGCAAACAATGCAATTTATATATCAAAACACCTTTTGAAACTTGACAATATCATATGCTAACTCCTTAGTCAAGTAGTTCGGACAATTAGTCAAGACGAGATTCATTTCGCAAAGGTATTTCCAAAATAGTATTTATGGTTCAAAATATAATTTAGAATATCGTGGCAGTCAAAACATTAATTTACGATAGCCAAATTCATAATCAAAAGTCCATTGCCGACATTATACAAAAACGAGCCTAATAGAGCAAACAAAGGAATCTCGGGGTAGTGGGCCCACCTCGGGTCAAGTCGAGGTGCTGGACATGAATTACAGACATTTGGGGTCTATGGAATCACAAATAGGAGTTTCGAAGCGATTCGATTACATTTACAAAAGTTTCGGACATTTAATCACTTTTCAACAAAATATGAGTTTTATAGTTCAATTCAATTGAATGAATAGTACTCGATTTCCAAGTCGGATTTCCATGAACAGAATTTCCTCCGGGGCTCAAATATCGACCTAGTATGCCTAGGACATGCCAAAAGAAGGAATGGGGTAGCCTTACATACCTTATATGCGTCTTACGCTCGTCCAAAACTCAAATCCCGTTTCGCTCAGAATCTACAAATGGTCAAAGTTACCAATTAGGAATTGCGAGACTTTAAGAATTCACTTAACTTAATATTTATCTACCGAAATTTCGGCAGCACTTCCCCTATACGTATAGCATCCCCGAGGTCTAGCTCGGCTCAATATATCAATCAACAACAACCCACAATACCAACGACATCACGAATCACAACAAAATAGGTCTAACGTCAATATTCTCCTTTTCTACATAAAGCGACGACTTTCATTCGAACTTCACAACATCAAACTAACATCAACATTATCGTATTCATTTACTCATTCAAGATTATTCAAACGTATTCCAATAATATTCCAAGCTATATACATGAATTCAAGTAATCCGTCACTTTCCATATTCTATCCAAAACTTCTACGAATGCAACACGACTTCGCAAATCACATTGTTTTCCTTCCAAACTCATTCACAACCATAATTTACATTTAGAATTTTGCCTCCACACTTACACCAAAAAGTCATATAAAATTCACATAATTTCTCATAATTACCCACAAGCAACATCCATGCCAATTCAAGTCATTAAACCTTTATTTACGTCATAAATGTCACAACGACACAACTAACAAGCTAAACAAAATTGCATTTCACCTTCCTTTCCCTACCCTATAACACACGGCCATACACCGACTTTCACACACACATAGCCATACACATACACAACACAATCCCATAGTTCTCATTCAATTCTAATCATTATAACATGTATACTTCTTCCATAACATAAAAGAATAAAATTCTTACCTCTTTCTTCAATTTTCCACTTTCCGCAAACGGGATTTTCTTGCCAAACTAATTATACCACGTTGTAGAGGGCCTTAAACTTATCAAGAATTCAAGAAGGGAGAGATTTTTGGATCAAAGTCTAAGGACATGGAAATTTTTTCTTTCTCTTGAAGGGGTGCCGAAACCCCCTCTCTCTCTTTTGCTCTTGTTTTGTTTTTCTTGAAGCTTCTAACAAGATGATGATAAGCTCCTCCTTAATATACATATTTATCACATAACATTTAATTAATGGGTTTGGGCCCTTTTCTACTCCATGGCCGGCCACCCATTAATTTGGGCCTCAATTTTATGAATTTTTTTTTTAGCCCAATAATTCATGGATCTCATTTTGTAATTCCCGAAACTAATTTCCAAAATTTCAATTTCGCCCTTGGCCTTCTTCCGTATGTCCGCATCAATATTTTTCATGAATAACACACATATATGAAATAAAATCAAATATAGCCCTCATTTCCTACAAAGTAAGATTGTTCCCAATTTTTTCCAAATGCGCGATAACGCGGGATATAACACTGAGGGCCATGATATGCATAAGTACCGTATATATTCCTATATGACGCCATTGTTTAAATAACGCCATCACTCCTCTGTGGGCATCATCATCATAATAACCAACTAATCAGTGGTGCATTTATTACGCTGTCGTACATAAATATGCATATATAATGCCATGAAGCCTCTGTGGGCATCATACCACAGTAGTATCATATGTGTATAACTATATATGAATGATAAAAGAACATTTCGAGCCTATCAGAGTAACGTAAGGTCGTTGCATCTCCGATTATATTATGAACTTCATGACCATCATTATGTACCTCAATGGAACTTATGATTTATACATATAGACTTCCTTGATTAGTATGGCTGACAAGGCCGTCATGAACATCTGCACAACAAGACATAGGCTGACAAGGCCATACAATATCTATATACATGACAACTATCTACAAGTCTCTAAAGAAGTACATAAACATCATAAGGTCGGGATAGGGCCCCGCCATACCCATATATACACAAAATTGTGCCAAATTAAGACCGCAACTCCGGGACAAGTGCAGTACTCCGATGCCAACACTGAGTGGGGAAACCTACTGATGCGAACCGTCACCCTATCTATCAAAACCTGTTGGCATGAAACATTGTGTCCCCATGCAAAGGGACGTCAGTACGAATAAAGTACCTAGTATGTAAGACAAAAAACAACATAAGTGAGACATGAAAGTAATATGAGATACGAAGATCAACTTGAACATCTGAAAAGCCTCTGAGGGCCATGATATGCATAAATACCGTATATATTCCTATATGACGCCATTGTTTAAATAACACCATCACTCCTCTGTGGGCATCATCATTATAATAACCAACAAATCAGTGGTGCATTTATTACGCTGTCGTACATAAATATGCATATATAATGCCGTGAAGCCTCTGTGGGCATCATACCATAGTAGTATCATATGTGTATAAGCACATATGAATGATAAAAGAACATTTCGAGCCTATCAGAGTAACGTAAGGTCGTTGCATCTCCGATTATATTATGAACTTCATCACTATCATTATGTACCTCAATGGGACTTAAGATTTATAACATATAGACTTCCTTGATTAGTATGGCTGACAAGGCCGTCATGAACATCTGCACAACAAGACATAGGCTGACAAGGCCATACAATATCTATATATAAGACAACTATCTACAAGTCTCTAAAGAAGTACATAAACATCATAAGGTCGGGATAGGGCCCCGCCATACCCATATGTACAAAAAATTGTACCAAATTAAGACCGCAACTCCGGGACAAGTGCAGTGCTCCAATGCCAACACTGAGTGGGGAAACCTACTGATGCGAACCGTCACCCTGTCTATCAAAACCTGTTGGCATGAAACATTGTGTCCCCATGCAAAGGGACGTCTGTACGAATAAAATACCTAGTATGTAAGACAGAAAACAACATAAGTGAGACATGAAAGTAACATGAGATACGAAGATCAACTTGAACATCTGAAATGCCTCTGAGGGCCATGATATGCATAAGTACCGTATATATTCCTATATGACCCCATTGTTTAAATAACGCCATCACTCCTCTATGGGCATCATCATCATAATAACCAACTAATTAGTGGTGCATTTATTACGCTGTCATACATAAATATGCATATATAATGCCATCAAGCCTCTGTGGGCATCATACCATAGTAGTATTGTATGTGTATAAGTATATATGAATGATAAAACAACATTTCGAGCCTATCAGAGTAACGTAAGGTCGTTGCATCTCCGATTATATTATGAACTTCATCACCATCATTATGTACCTCAATGGGACTTAAGATTTATACATATAGATTTCCTTGATTAGTATGGCTGACAAGGCCGTCATGAACATCTGCACAACAAGACATAGGCTGACAAGGCCATACAATATCTATATACATGACAACTATCTACAAGTCTTTAAAGAAGTACATAAACATCATAATGTTGGGATAGGGCCCCGCCATACCCATATATACACAAAATTGTGCCAAATTAAGACCGCAACTCCGGGACAAGTGCAGTGCTCCAATGCCAACACTGAGTGGGGAAACCTACTGATGCGAACCGTCACCCTGTCTATCAAAACCAGTTGGCATGAAACATTGTGTCCCCATGCAAAGGGACGTCAGTACGAATAAAATACATAGTATGTAAGACAGAAAACAACATAAGTGAGACATGAAAGTAACATGAGATACGAAGATCAACTTGAACATTTGAAATGCCTCTGAGGGCCATGATATGCATAAGTACCGTATATATTCCTATATGACCCCATTGTTTAAATAACGCCATCACTCCTCTATGGGCATCATCATCATAATAACCAACTAATTAGTGGTGCATTTATTACGCTGTCATACATAAATATGCATATATAATGCCATCAAGCCTCTGTGGGCATCATACCATAGTAGTATCGTATGTGTATAAGTATATATGAATGATAAAAGAACATTTCGAGCCTATCAGAGTAACGTAAGGTCGTTGCATCTCCGATTATATTATGAACTTCATCACCATCATTATGTACCTCAATGGGACTTAAGATTTATACATATAGACTTCCTTGATTAGTATGGCTGACAAGGCCGTCATGAACATCTGCACAACAAGACATAGGCAGACAAGGCCATACAATATCTATATGTTATATCCCGCGTTTTGTGAAATTGGATAATTCAAGATAATCGCGGGAATACGACAAGCAAAGCAATATTTTATGTTGTTGGATACATGAGTTGTTTATGAAAGATTTAGAAGTAAAGGCAATGAGATTGGTTAAGAGCATAAAGGGGAATTCATGACATGACTCGTGGAAATATGGAGAAAGACGAAGGGCAAATTTGGAAGTCGGAAAAATTGTTTTTAAAATTGCAAGAATTAGCCTAAAATATAAGTGGGCTTGAAAGTCTTTGTGGACAAAAAATTAAAGGCCCAAACGGCCATTGATAGGGGTCCAAGCCCATGTGGGAATTATTTTTTTTGAATTAAATAGAGGAGAAGGTCCATAATTATCTCATAACCTCTAGAAATTTCAAGAAAAAGAAGAGCAAAGAGAGAAGGAGAAAAACCATGGGGGTTTCGGCCATAGAAAAATTTCCCAAGGAAAATTGATAAAATTCTTCCAAAAATCATTTCCTACCAAGATAAAGGTGCTTAACAAGGTGGAGTTGTTGTTGGAGCAAGAACAACTCATAATCCTACAAGTTGCCAAAAGATAGGCAAGTGAGAAGTTGAAGAAGAAAGGTGAGTATTGATCTTGTTTTATGAGTTATGCATGGTTTATATGTGTAGTAGTATGTTAAAATTGATGAAAATCATGAAGGAGAGGAATATGAAGCATGGCCGTGTATGTATATGTATATATATGTGTGTAGAAAGTGTGTTTTAATTATCTTGCCTAGTGTTGGTTGTTATGGTTGTGAATGAAATGTGGAAAATGGAAGTTGAATGAATTTTAGGAGAGATTGTAGTATGCATGCATGTGGCCGTGTGTTGTGTGTAGTGGTGTGGCCATGTGGTTGTGGTATAATATGGAGGAGAACGAGTCAATTTTATGTAGTGCTTTGATTGTCGTTATGTTGCGGATTCTTTGTGTTAATGATTATCTATGAACCTTAGCAAAGTTGAAATGGTGGAGACTTGCTTTAGAAGTTAAACGAATGGAATGTAATGTTTCTTTGTATGCATGAAAGACTATATGATTAGTGTGATGTCGTTGGAACGTATACATGAGCTCGTTATTGATTTTATTGAAGTTGGACGGTTTTTGAAAAAAGAAGTAGTGAATTGTTTGAATATGGAAGTTGCTAGTGTAGTCGTTGAATTCATATCGATAGTTTGGCCGGGTTTGAATTCCCGGATTGTGATTGATGCGAATTTGAATATGTTGAATGTCGAGGATGGTATAATTACAGAGGAAATGCTGCCAAAATTTCGGTAGCCAAGTGTTTCCTTAAGATTCTAACTCAAAGTGTACTAATGAAAGTTTTGGTAAAAATGAGCAATTCGCAGATTTCGACGAGATTGTGACGTGAATTTGGAGTAGCTAAAGGAGCGGAAAGAGGTATGTAAGGATTCACCCTTGTTTCTATGGCATGTCTTAACTAAAAGAAGTCGGGTACGAGCCTCGGGGACAACCCTAATCCCCGGAATCCGCACCTAAAGTTTTCAACTTTTCGTTCAATTGAATTGAAGTAGAAAGTGTGCAAAATGATGAAAAGACCTTCTAGACCCCTATAACTTGCCTAAGTGGGACCCGATTACCCTAAGACTCATACAAGTAACGTTATGACACGTAATATGGGTAAATTGTATACGCTACCTCATCCGGCCCGAGGTGGGCCCGTTACTCTCGAATCTTTCTATAGCCTTGGTTGACGTACTTGAAGTGAATCCAAAGGGGGCCTCTGATCCCGATTCCGTCACCAAGTGATAAGTACTGTGGCTACTCCAACGAGAGTGTTTCTATGGCGATAATGATAACGGCAATGTCAGATAAGAGAAGGTAGCTATGATAAGTACGACCGGAATGATCCTACGACCGAAATCTCTAAGCTAAGGATCTAATGTTATATGAAATTCATAAACTAATTTCTAAATCGTATTTATATTTCCTAGTTATAACTTTATTTTCTAAGACTCCCAAAACCTATGACTGTCATCTAAAATGCCTACGATTTCATTTTTGGTTACTGTAACATTATTCTCCGTTGATAGTCTCACCTTAAAATACTTGTTCCTTCAAGGTGAGACAAAGCTATCACTAGCATTCCGTAAAGTAATCGGAGATCACCGACTTTATGTCACTCCGATGGATATATGATTTTCCTTGGCTCTCTTGTGTGCCTATATGATATATGTATATAAAACGGGTATACGTGTATGGATATGTATATATATAAGATAAAGTAATTGTATATGAGATAGGTATATGCATAAAAGATGAGTAAATGTATATGTATGTGTATATGGGGAAAAGGGAAGGACCACTGTGATATCACCACCTGATCAGCTGGATTCCATCCTGGACGCGGGATGCCCGGACGCGGGATATGGGATGAGTCGTACGCGGCGTCTGTATATATATATATATATATATATATATATATATATATATATATATATATAATGTGTGATACATATGTGATGTACTATGTTGGGTCATCGTTGGGGAGGGGGTTGGGAGAGCCGATTGTATTCGGCGTCCGTAAACGTGAGCAAAAGATACCGTTACTGAAACGTACTGTTTTATTTCTGTACACGCGAATTAGTAATATGAAAATGTTGATTCCTATGCCTATGAAAAGAAACGTTTCAAAGACGGAAAGGCAAGTCTACGTGACAGCCGGCCCGAAAAGGGGCCTCCCTATGTACAGGTTACGTTCTTGCCTCGTTATACGCGCTATGATTCCGTGATATTATTATTGATCGCACTCTATGTTACTGCTTGCATTGTTTTCCATGCCTTACATACTCGGTACATTATTCGTACTGACGTCCCTTCTTGTGGACGCTGCGTTCATGCCGCGCAGGTCAGCAGGTATACGGACCGGGTTTCCAGGGCTCTATCTGCAGCATTGTATAGCGCTCCAGTCGTTCCGGAGCCTCATATCATTGGTACTATTTTGTGTATGTATTTTCGGGCGCGACAGTACTCGGCCCTTTCTATGTATAAATGTACTATGTCTAGAGGCTCGTAGACAGATAGACACAGTCAGTTATGTACAGTTTAATGTATTGTATTCTGAATGGTTCGCGCTCCGGTGTGACGCGATATTAGAAAGATTACTGCTAATGTTAATGTGGAAAAAAATATGGCACTGTTTATGCAGGATAACCAAGGGGTGCTCGGTACAAGTATCGGGTACTCGTCACGGCCCTTAGTCGGGTCGTGACAGAAGTGGTATCAGAGCAGTTCGGTCCTAGGGTTTGTCTACGAGTCGTGTCCAGTAGAGTCTTGTCTATGGGTGTGTAGCGCGCCATACTTATAGACAGGAGGTTACAGGGCATTTAGGAAATGTGACCTTCTTTGTATTCTGAAATCGTGCGATAGAGCTATGTTACCAGGCTTCCATGTTCCTTTTCTAAAACCAATGTTATGGTTTCAGTAATGCCGCCGAAGAGAAAGGCTACGACGGCCGAGAAAGCCAAGGGGGTGGCGGCCCGCAGAGTTGAACGGGAGCTAGACGAAGAAGAATCTCACAATGAAGCTCCCCCTCAGATTAATCCTGTTCCCCCTGCACCGGCAGAGCAGGGAAGAGTTCCAGCTCCAGTCCCCGCACCTCCAGTTCCACCGCCAGCAGCTCCGGGCCAGCAGATGGCAGAGGCCATCCAGTTATTGACCCAGTTAGTCGCCGCACAGGCTCATCGACAAGATGTAGACCTGGGAGATAGGGCGGTAAGCGCAAGGGCCCGTGACTTTATTACCCTGAAGCCGCCAGAGTTTTATGGATCAAAGCCAGAGGAGGACCCGCAGAACTTTATAGATGAGATGCTGAGGACTCTGAGGATTGTACATGCTTCAGATATGGAGTCCGTAGAGTTGGCTTCATACAGGCTGCGGGATGTGGCAGTTCTGTGGTACAGTAGCTGGATATCATCGAGGGGAGCAAATTCACCCCCTCCGGTTTGGCAGGAGTTCACTAAGGCGTTCCTGCGACATTTTCTACCGCCAGAGGTTCGACGGGCTCGCGCCGATATGTGCTTGAACTTGAGACAGGGAAATATAAGCGTTCGGGAATACAACCTTCGTTTCAACTCGCTCGCCAGGTATGCCCCCGCCCTGATAGCTGATAGGGGAGACCATGTGCACCGGTTTGTAAGTGGGCTAGGGCCACATTTGGTTAAGGAGTGCTTGACGGCCTCACTCCAGGACAGGATGACTATTACCCGCATCCAGGCCCACGCCCAAAATCTGGAAGAACAATATCAGCCACGGAGAGAGGAGAGTTTTCCAGATAGGGGCTCCAGAAAAAAAGGCAGATTTTCCAGGGCTAGAAGCGAGTATAGAGGGGGGCAGGCACAAGAACAATCCAGGTATTCAGGCCAATCAGCGGCCAGTGCCCCACCTCGATTTGTGGATAGGGGATTTGATCGCCCTACTTATTCAGGACCAGGTCAGGGTGCTAGAGCTTCGGATTCCCAGTACAGAATTGATTCCGGCAGGACGGGGATTCCCCCACCACGATGTGCTCGGTGTGGCAAGCCACACTCTGGGCAGTGCTACTTAGATACCGGTGGTTGTTTTGCCTGTGGTCGGACTGACCATTTTGTACGTGATTGCCCGCTAAAGGATGGAGGAGGCCAAACTCAGCCAGCTGGATCAGCGATCGGTTCGACGTCGACCGTGCGCCCTCGTGGACAGACTTCTCAGGCGCCAGCGGGCCACGGCCGAGGTAGAGGAGGAGCACCTAGTTCAGCCGGTCCTCCACACCGCCTATATGCACTGACAGGACGACAGGACCCTGAACCTTCCGCAGACGCGGCCACAGGTATTTTTCAGTATTTTCTACGATAAACGTGTGTTAATTAATTCGGATTTTATTTTTCCCCTATACTGTCCTCTGTATTACTGAACACACTGAGAATTTGGACGAAAAATGGTCATACGCATAGGTAAAAAGGCGAATACGGGAAATTGCGAAGGTCAGAACCGTGAATAAAGGAAAAGACGTGTTACGCGGACGTTTCGAAAACTGCCGAGACCCCAACTCGTTCCATATTATGTGACATAAGTAGTACGGGGAAGCGGAAGTAAAAATATTGACGCCGAGACATCGGAATGCATTAAAGTTCCAAGGTTAAGCGTGCTCAGGTGGGAGTAATTCCATGATGGGTGACCCCCTGGGAAATATGCTAAAAATTTCATAAATGCGAAAACAAGAGACGAGTGTAAAATTAGGCAGCCCAGAGTAAGTTGGGGTGTGAAAAGTGGTTAGAAACCCCATACGAGCCATATAGGCTGAGACGGATTAAACTAACAGAAAAAGAAAAGCCATGACAACAGAAAGCCTTGGGAATGAAGGAGAAAAGTACAGGTGTCGCAGGGTGGGACCAATATTGAGTCCACACTGTCTAAGGCAAGGAATTCCTAATATGGCTATATACAGGAACATGTCTAGTGAAGGGATAGACGCAGCAGACTCCACGGAGAAAGGAGCACAACTGTAAAGATCGCTGAGGGCAACCTAAGCCTCTAAGATGGACATGCTAAGTGACATGAGGTATCTACGACGGAGACCTCCCCGAAATGATGCGCTACGCTATGAGGCCAGTTCAACATTCGAGGACGAATGTTATAAAGAGGGGGAGGATGTTATATCCCGCGTTTTGTGAAATTGGATAATTCAAGATAATCGCGGGAATACGACAAGCAAAGCAATATTTTATGTTGTTGGATACATGAGTTGTTTATGAAAGATTTAGAAATAAAGACAATGAGATTGGTTAAGAGCATAAAGGGGAATTCATGACATGACTCGTGGAAATATGGAGAAAGACGAAGGGCAAATTTGGAAGTCGGAAAAATTGTTTTTAAAATTGCAAGAATTAGCCTAAAATATAAGTGGGCTTGAAAGTCTTTGTGGACAAAAAATTAAAGGCCCAAACGGCCATTGATAGGGGTCCAAGCCCATGTGGGAATTATTTTTTTTGAATTAAATAGAGGAGAAGGTCCATAATTATCTCATAACCTCTAGAAATTTCAAGAAAAAGAAGAGCAAAGAGAGAAGGAGAAAAACCATGGGGGTTTCGGCCATAGAAATATTTCCCAAGGAAAATTGATAAAATTCTTCCAAAAATCATTTCCTACCAAGCTAAAGGTGCTTAACAAGGTGGAGTTGTTGTTGGAGCAAGAACAACTCATAATCCTACAAGTTGCCAAAAGATAGGCAAGTGAGAAGTTGAAGAAGAAAGGTGAGTATTGATCTTGTTTTATGAGTTATGCATGGTTTATATGTGTAGTAGTATGTTAAAATTGATGAAAATCATGAAGGAGAGGAATATAAAGCATGGCCGTGTATGTATATGTATATATATGTGTGTAGAAAGTGTGTTTTAATTATCTTGCCTAGTGTTGGTTGTTATGGTTGTGAATGAAATGTGGAAAATGGAAGTTGAATGAATTTTAGGAGAGATTGTAGTATGCATGCATGTGGCCGTGTGTTGTGTGTAGTGGTGTGGCCGTGTGGTTGTGGTATAATATGGAGGAGAATGAGTCAATTTTATGTAGTGCTTTGATTGTCATTATGTTGCGGATTCTTTGTGTTAATGATTATCTATGAACCTTAGCAAAGTTGAAATGGTGGAGACTTGCTTTAGAAGTTAAACGAATGGAATGTAATGTTTCTTTGTATGCATGAAAGACTATATGATTAGTGTGATGTCGTTGGAACGTATACATGAGCTCGTTATTGATTTTATTGAAGTTGGACGGTTTTTGAAAAAAGAAGTAGTGAATTGTTTGAATATGGAAGTTGCTAGTGTAGTCGTTGAATTCATATCGATAGTTTGGCCGGGTTTGAATTCCCGGATTGTGATTGATGCGAATTTGAATATGTTGAATGTCGAGGATGGTATAATTACAGAGGAAATGCTGCCAAAATTTCGGTAGCCAAGTGTCTCCTTAAGATTCTAACTCAAAGTGTACTAATGAAAGTTTTGGTAAAAATGACCAATTCGCAGATTTCGACGAGATTGTGACGTGAATTTGGAGTAGCTAAAGGAGCGGAAAGAGGTATGTAAGGCTTCACCCTTGTTTCTATGGCATGTCATAACTAAAAGAAGTCGGGTACGAGCCTCGGGGACAACCCTAATCCCCGGAATCCGCACCTAAAGTTTTCAACTTTTCGTTCAATTGAATTGAAGTAGAAAGTGTGCAAAATGATGAAAAGACCTTCTAGACCCCTATAACTTGCCTAAGTGGGACCCGATTACCCTAAGACTCATACAAGTAACGTTATGACACGTAATATGGGTAAATTGTATACGCTACCTCATCCGGCCCGAGGTGGGCCCGTTACTCTCGAATCTTTCTATAGCCTTGGTTGACGTACTTGAAGTGAATCCAAAGGGGGCCTCTGATCCCGATTCCGTTACCAAGTGATAAGTACTGTGGCTACTCCAACGAGAGTGTTTCTATGGCGATAATGATAACGGCAATGTCAGATAAGAGAAGGTAGCTATGATAAGTACGACCGGAATGATCCTACGACCGAAATCTCTAAGCTAAGGATCTAATGTTATATGAAATTCATAAACTAATTTCTAAATCGTATTTATATTTCCTAGTTATAACTTTATTTTCTAAGACTCCCAAAACCTATGACTGTCATCTAAAATGCCTACGATTTCATTTTTGGTTACTGTAACATTATTCTCCGTTGATAGTCTCACCTTAAAATACTTGTTCCTTCAAGGTGAGACAAAGCTATCACTAGCATTCCGTAAAGTAATCGGAGATCACCGACTTTATGTCACTCCGATGGATATATGATTTTCCTTGGCTCTCTTGTGTGCCTATATGATATATGTATATAAAACGGGTATACGTGTATGGATATGTATATATATAAGATAAAGTAATTGTATATGAGACAGGTATATGCATAAAAGATGAGTAAATGTATATGTATGTGTATATGGGGAAAAGGGAAGGACCACTGTGATATCACCACCTGATCAGCTGGATTCCATCCTGGACGCGGGATGCCCGGACGCGGGATATGGGATGAGTCGTACGCGGCGTCTGTATATATATATATATATATATATATATATAATGTGTGATACATATGTGATGTACTATGTTGGGTCATCGTTGGGGAGGGGGTTGGGAGAGCCGATTGTATTCGGCGTCCGTAAACGTGAGCAAAAGATACCGTTACTGAAACGTACTGTTTTATTTCTGTACACGCGAATTAGTAATATGAAAATGTTGATTCCTATGCCTATGAAAAGAAACGTTTCAAAGACGGAAAGGCAAGTCTACGTGACAGCCGGCCCGAAAAGGGGCCTCCCTATGTACAGGTTACGTTCTTGCCTCGTTATACGCGCTATGATTCCGTGATATTATTATTGATCGCACTCTATGTTACTGCTTGCATTGTTTTCCATGCCTTACATACTCGGTACATTATTCGTACTGACGTCCCTTCTTGTGGACGCTGCGTTCATGCCGCGCAGGTCAACAGGTATACGGACCGGGTTTCCAGGGCTCTATCTGCAGCATTGTATAGCGCTCCAGTCGTTCCGGAGCCTCATATCATTGGTACTATTTTGTGTATGTATTTTCGGGCGCGACAGTACTCGGCCCTTTCTATGTATAAATGTACTATGTCTAGAGGCTCGTAGACAGATAGACACAGTCAGTTATGTACAGTTTAATGTATTGTATTCTGAATGGTTCGCGCTCCGGTGTGACGCGATATTAGAAAGATTACTACTAATGTTAATGTGGAAAAAAATATGGCACTGTTTATGCAGGATAACCCAGGGGTGCTCGGTACAAGTATCGGGTACTCGTCACGGCCCTTAGTCGGGTCGTGACAGAAGTGGTATCAGAGCAGTTCGGTCCTAGGGTTTGTCTACGAGCCGTGTCCAGTAGGGTCTTGTCTATGGGTGTGTAGCGCGCCATACTTATAGACAGGAGGTTACAGGGCATTTAGGAAATGTGACCTTCTTTGTATTCTGAAATCGTGCGATAGAGCTATGTTACCAGGCTTCCATGTTCCTTTTCTAAAACCAATGTTATGGTTTCAGTAATGCCGCCGAAGAGAAAGGCTACGACGGCCGAGAAAGCCAAGGGGGTGGCGGCCCGCAGAGTTGACCGGGAGCTAGACGAAGAAGAATCTCACAATGAAGCTCCCCCTCAGATTAATCCTGTTCCCCCTGCACCGGCAGAGCAGGGAAGAGTTCCAGCTCCAGTCCCCGCACCTCCAGTTCCACCGCCAGCAGCTCCGGGCCAGCAGATGGCAGAGGCCATCCAGTTATTGACCCAGTTAGTCGCCGCACAGGCTCAGCGACAAGATGTAGACCTGGGAGATAGGGCGGTAAGCGCAAGGGCCCGTGACTTTATTACCCTGAAGCCGCCAGAGTTTTATGGATCAAAGCCAGAGGAGGACCCGCAGAACTTTATAGATGAGATGCTGAGGACTCTGAGGATTGTACATGCTTCAGATACGGAGTCCGTAGAGTTGGCTTCATACAGGCTGCGGGATGTGGCAGTTCTGTGGTACAGTAGCTGGATATCATCGAGGGGAGCAAATTCACCCCCTCCGGTTTGGCAGGAGTTCACTAAGGCGTTCCTGCGACATTTTCTACCGCCAGAGGTTCGACGGGCTCGCGCCGATATGTGCTTGAACTTGAGACAGGGAAATATGAGCGTTCGGGAATACAACCTTCGTTTCAACTCGCTCGCCAGGTATGCCCCCGCCCTGATAGCTGATAGGGGAGACCATGTGCACCGGTTTGTAAGTGGGCTAGGGCCACATTTGGTTAAGGAGTGCTTGACGGCCTCACTCCAGGACAGGATGACTATTACCCGCATCCAGGCCCACGCCCAAAATCTGGAAGAACAATATCAGCCACGGAGAGAGGAGAGTTTTCCAGATAGGGGCTCCAGAAAAAAAGGCAGATTTTCCAGGGCTAGAAGCGAGTATAGAGGGGGGCAGGCACAAGAACAATCCAGGTATTCAGGCCAATCAGCGGCCAGTGCCCCACCTCGATTTGTGGATAGGGGATTTGATCGCCCTACTTATTCAGGACCAGGTCAGGGTGCTAGAGCTTCGGATTCCCAGTACAGAATTGATTCCGGTAGGACGGGGATTCCCCCACCACGATGTGCTCGGTGTGGCAAGCCACACTCTGGGCAGTGCTACTTAGATACCAGTGGTTGTTTTGCCTGTGGTCGGACTGACCATTTTGTACGTGATTGCCCGCTAAAGTGTTATGTCCCGTATTTTCGTATAACGGGAAATCAAGAAATAAATAAGACTTGTGTGTGTTGAGGAAATAATTTGATTCAAGTTGCTATGCTCATGTTGATTATGGAATCATTGATGTCAAGACCTCGGGGAAGGCCGAGGGTAAATTTGGAATTTTAGAAATTAGTTCCGGGAATTACCAAACGGGACATTTCACGAATTGGGCCAAGTTTGGACAACAAGGAATTGAAGCCCAAGTCCTTGAAGAGGCCGGCCAAGGGGGGGCAAGCCCAAGCCCATTTCATTAAGGTCATGTGCTATGCACATGACCTATGAGTGGATATATATCAAGCACACTTGGTAATTATCAAGAAAATAGATCAAAAAAATCAAGAACATAAAGAAAGAGGGGTTTCGGCCACTAGAGAGAAAAAGAAAGAAAAATTTCCAAGCTTGATTGTTGATCCAAAAATCTCAAGTTTTACATAGTTGTGGAGTACTCAAGACGCTCTCCGACGTGATACAAGTAGTTTGGAGAAAGAGCGACGTTTGCGACAAGTCGGAAATTCAAGAAAAAGGTAAGATTTTTATGTTTTAATGTTATGAAATGGATATATATGTGTTAGTGATTGGATTAGTGTGAAGATTGTGGGATGAGGTTGTGTTTGTGCATGGTGTGTGTGTGTAAAAAGGGTGTGTTTGGCCGTGAGTTCCATGTGGTGCAAGCCATAAGAATTTTATCTTGTTTAGTTTGAATAATGTGTTGTTGTGATCTTTATGTCGTAAAGGATCGATTAAAGAATTGAGTTGGTGCTAGCAAATAATTTCGGACGTTATCGGAAAGCGTATACATTTGGTATATTTGTGTATATCATAGTATATTTATGACACTAAAGACCTTAAATAAGATTTATGGTTGATGATAACGAATTTGGAACGAAACGACGCAAGTTAGAACATTCGTCGTAACTTTTGGTGTTTTGAATGAAAATTGGAAAGTAGTGAACTTTGGGGATGTTTGTATGTGGTTTGGAACTTGTATGTAGTGTGTTTGAATAATTGGGGATGAGTGAATGAATGGACTAATGTGGAAATAGATTTGGAATTTTGAAGTTGAATCAAGAATTTGTCAACTTATGCATTAAAGTGAAATTTTGAAGTTAATGTAGTATGATTGTGGTTTGTACGGTTTAATGATGTTTGGGCTGTTGTTGTTACTGTATTTTGAGCCGAGCCAAGTCTCGGGGGTGTTAGATTTATAGGGGAAGTGCTGCCGAAATTTCGGTAGCCAAATATAGCCCAAAGACTAAAATGTTAATTCTCATGAATAGTAACTGGTAAAAGTGACCATTTGCAGTTTCTGGACGAAACGGGAATTGCGATTTGAGGAGCGTAAGGCGCCAACCAGGTATGTAAAGCCTACCTATCATTCTTTTGGCATGTCCTAGACATACTAGGTTAAGATCGGCCCCTCGGGAATAACCCTGCTCTTGGAAATCGAAGTTCAAGTTCGAGCACTATTCATTCAGCGCGATTGAACCCTTTTTGTCGCATTTGGTTAAAAGAATGTTCGTACCTCCATAACTTGTGCTGTTGTGTCCGAAACTCCTCGAAACTTCCGTAGATGGCTCTATGGAGCCGAAAGTCTGTGATTTGTGTCCGCCGCCTCAATTTGACCCGAGGTGGGCCCGCGAGCCCCGAGGCTCCCCTTATCCGGTTTGTTTGGTCCGTTTGTGTCCGTTATAATCTGCGACCGTCTGTTTATGACCCAAGGATGTGTTTGAAACTTCCTATGCCATCAATGTACGTTTTCCCCTCTGAATGATGTGAGATTTTCGGAAAATGACTTATGAACGCTTTTTCTTGAGAATTTGGCAGTTTGGAACTTCGTAACTTTTACACATAAACTTTGATCAATCTGATTCCTGCTCCGAGCCTTCTGGCGTCAGTATATACCTATACGTAAACTATATGTTGAGTCCGACAAATTATTTTTGATATGCATATGGTTTCTGCACTACTCTGTTCGTGCTGTCTGCTATGACTTCATTCGTCGGTACCCGGGCCGACTTTGTGATCGTGCGCGCTAAAATATATTCGGGAGTTATGATGTGTTACGGTTTCCGAGGCCTCGCCATAGGGCCGGTTACCGCTTATGGAGTTATGATGTGATATGGCATTTGATATGTTCTGATGATATGATGTGTGTGTGATATGATGTGTTTGGAGACTGTACGGAGATTTGAAAACTTCTGGAGTTATGATGTGTTGTGGCACCAGCGTCGGGGGGTGACCACGTTGCTAAACCCTATACATGATCTGATTTGCATTTGTACGTTCGCCTCCCGCGCAGGTTTGCTTTGTTTACGATGTTGGTGTGTTTGTTCTTTCTGACTCCAGCTGTGTTGTGATTTCTGTACCTTCTGCTTTACATACTCAGTACTTCTCCCGTACTGACCCCCGTTTCTTCGGGGGCTGTGTTTCATGCCCGCAGGTACAGAAGCTCGTTTGGGTGGTCCTCCAGTTTAGGCTACTCATTCTGCTGTGTTGGAGAGCTCCCCTTGATTCAGAGCCTACTTTTGGTACATATCTTCTGTTGTATGTGTGTGTTCGGTACATTTGTGGATGTGTGGGTACGGCGGGGCCCTGTCCCGTCATATGTTCATATGTTCTGTTTTGTTTAGAGGCCTGTAGTCAGATTTGTGGGTCGTGGGTCCGGTGTGTTTGCATGTGAGTCTGTTTTGCGTTCTTAAGCGGCCCGTACGCTGCTATGGCCAAGTCGGCCTCTGAGTTTGTATGTATGTGTATGTACTTGGGGGCGATGTGCATTCCGCCACCCTTCTGATGTGTGTGTGTGAAATTTGGCGATGTATATTCCGCCTCCTTTCTGATTTGTGTTTTGTCTGATCTGTACGGGCGACTGCTTAGGATAAGTGTTCGGTAGATGTCTGATTACGATGTTGAGTTCGAATAACGTACGTGAGTTTGGGCGAGTCTGATTACGATGATCTGGGTGTGAGTTCGTTTGGGGTGTCCCAGAAGGGCACCAGTCGCGGCCCACGGGGCTGGGTCGTGACATAAAGGATGGAGGAGGCCAAACTCAGCCAGCCGGATCAGCGATCGGTTCGACGTCGACCGTGCGCCCTCGTGGACAGACTTCTCAGGCGCCAGCGGGCCACGGCCGAGGTAGAGGAGGAGCACCTAGTTCAGCCGGTCCTCCACACCGCCTATATGCACTGACAGGACGACAGGACCCTGAACCTTCCGCAGACGCGGCCACAGGTATTTTTCAGTATTTTCTGCGATAAACGTGTGTTAATTAATTCGGATTTTATTTTTCCCCTATACTGTCCTCTGTATTACTGAACACACTGAGAATTTGGACGAAAAATGGTCATACGCATAGGTAAAAAGGCGAATACGGGAAATTGCGAAGGTCAGAACCGTGAATAAAGGAAAAGACGTGTTACGCGGACGTTTCGAAAACTGCCGAGACCCCAACTCGTTCCATATTATGTGACATAAGTAGTACGGGGAAGCGGAAGTAAAAATATTGACGCCGAGACATCGGAATGCATTAAAGTTCCAAGGTTAAGCGTGCTCAGGTGGGAGTAATTCCATGATGGGTGACCCCCTGGGAAATATGCTAAAAATTTCATAAATGCGGAAACAAGAGACGAGTGTAAAATTAGGCAGCCCAGAGTAAGTTGGGGTGTGAAAAGTGGTTAGAAACCCCATACGAGCCATATAGGCTGAGACGGATTAAACTAACAGAAAAAGAAAAGCCATGACAACAGAAAGCCTTGGGAATGAAGGAGAAAAGTACAGGTGTCGCAGGGTGGGACCAATATTGAGTCCACACTGTCTAAGGCAAGGAATTCCTAATATGGCGATATACAGGAACATGTCTAGTGAAGGGATAGACGCAGCAGACTCCACGGAGAAAGGAGCACAACTGTAAAGATCGCTGAGGGCAACCTAAGCCTCTAAGATGGACATGCTAAGTGACATGAGGTATCTACGACGGAGACCTCCCCGAAATGATGCGCTACGCTATGAGGCCAGTTCAACATTCGAGGACGAATGTTATAAAGGGGGGGAGGATGTTATATCCCGCGTTTTGTGAAATTGGATAATTCAAGATAATCGCGGGAATACGACAAGCAAAGCAATATTTTATGTTGTTGGATACATGAGTTGTTTATGAAAGATTTAGAAATAAAGACAATGAGATTGGTTAAGAGCATAAAGGGGAATTCATGACATGACTCGTGGAAATATGGAGAAAGACGAAGGGCAAATTTGGAAGTCGGAAAAATTGTTTTTAAAATTGCAAGAATTAGCCAAAAATATAAGTGGGCTTGAAAGTCTTTGTGGACAAAAAATTAAAGGCCCAAACGGCCATTGATAGGGGTCCAAGCCCATGTGGGAATTATTTTTTTTGAATTAAATAGAGGAGAAGGTCCATAATTATCTCATAACCTCTAGAAATTTCAAGAAAAAGAAGAGCAAAGAGAGAAGGAGAAAAACCATGGGGGTTTCGGCCATAGAAAAATTTCCCAAGGAAAATTGATAAAATTCTTCCAAAAATCATTTCCTACCAAGCTAAAGGTGCTTAACAAGGTGGAGTTGTTGTTGGAGCAAGAACAACTCATAATCCTACAAGTTGCCAAAAGATAGGCAAGTGAGAAGTTGAAGAAGAAAGGTGAGTATTGATCTTGTTTTATGAGTTATGCATGGTTTATATGTGTAGTAGTATGTTAAAATTGATGAAAATCATGAAGGAGAGGAATATGAAGCATGGCCGTGTATGTATATGTATATATATGTGTGTAGAAAGTGTGTTTTAATTATCTTGCCTAGTGTTGGTTGTTATGGTTGTGAATGAAATGTGGAAAATGGAAGTTGAATGAATTTTAGGAGAGATTGTAGTATGCATGCATGTGGCCGTGTGTTGTGTGTAGTGGTGTGGCCGTGTGGTTGTGGTATAATATGGAGGAGAACGAGTCAATTTTATGTAGTGCTTTGATTGTCGTTATGTTGCGGATTCTTTGTGTTAATGATTATCTATGAACCTTAGCAAAGTTGAAATGGTGGAGACTTGCTTTAGAAGTTAAACGAATGGAATGTAATGTTTCTTTGTATGCATGAAAGACTATATGATTAGTGTGATGTCGTTGGAACGTATACATGAGCTCGTTATTGATTTTATTGAAGTTGGACGGTTTTTGAAAAAAGAAGTAGTGAATTGTTTGAATATGGAAGTTGCTAGTGTATTCATTAAATTCATATCGATAGTTTGGCCGGGTTTGAATTCCCGGATTGTGATTGATGCGAATTTGAATATGTTGAATGTCGAGGATGGTATAATTACAGAGGAAATGCTGCCAAAATTTCGGTAGCCAAGTGTTTCCTTAAGATTCTAACTCAAAGTGTACTAATGAAAGTTTTGGTAAAAATGACCAATTCGCAGATTTCGACGAGATTGTGACGTGAATTTGGAGTAGCTAAAGGAGCGGAAAGAGGTATGTAAGGATTCACCCTTGTTTCTATGGCATGTCTTAACTAAAAGAAGTCGGGTACGAGCCTCGGGGACAACCCTAATCCCCGGAATCCGCACCTAAAGTTTTCAACTTTTCGTTCAATTGAATTGAAGTAGAAAGTGTGCAAAATGATGAAAAGACCTTCTAGACCCCTATAACTTGCCTAAGTGGGACCCGATTACCCTAAGACTCATACAAGTAACGTTATGACACGTAATATGGGTAAATTGTATACGCTACCTCATCCGGCCCGAGGTGGGCCCGTTACTCTCGAATCTTTCTATAGCCTTGGTTGACGTACTTGAAGTGAATCCAAAGGGGGCCTCTGATCCCGATTCCGTCACCAAGTGATAAGTACTGTGGCTACTCCAACGAGAGTGTTTCTATGGCGATAATGATAACGGCAATGTCAGATAAGAGAAGGTAGCTATGATAAGTACGACCGGAATGATCCTACGACCGAAATCTCTAAGCTAAGGATCTAATGTTATATGAAATTCATAAACTAATTTCTAAATCGTATTTATATTTCCTAGTTATAACTTTATTTTCTAAGACTCCCAAAACCTATGACTGTCATCTAAAATGCCTACGATTTCATTTTTGGTTACTGTAACATTATTCTCCGTTGATAGTCTCACCTTAAAATACTTGTTCCTTCAAGGTGAGACAAAGCTATCACTAGCATTCCGTAAAGTAATCGGAGATCACCGACTTTATGTCACTCCGATGGATATATGATTTTCCTTGGCTCTCTTGTGTGCCTATATGATATATGTATATAAAACGGGTATACGTGTATGGATATGTATATATATAAGATAAAGTAATTGTATATGAGACAGGTATATGCATAAAAGATGAGTAAATGTATATGTATGTGTATATGGGGAAAAGGGAAGGACCACTGTGATATCACCACCTGATCAGCTGGATTCCATCCTGGACGCGGGATGCCCGGACGCGGGATATGGGATGAGTCGTACGCGGCGTCTGTATATATATATATATATATATATATATAATGTGTGATACATATGTGATGTACTATGTTGGGTCATCGTTGGGGAGGGGGTTGGGAGAGCCGATTGTATTCGGCGTCCGTAAACGTGAGCAAAAGATACCGTTACTGAAACGTACTGTTTTATTTCTGTACACGCGAATTAGTAATATGAAAATGTTGATTCCTATGCCTATGAAAAGAAACGTTTCAAAGACGGAAAGGCAAGTCTACGTGACAGCCGGCCCGAAAAGGGGCCTCCCTATGTACAGGTTACGTTCTTGCCTCGTTATACGCGCTATGATTCCGTGATATTATTATTGATCGCACTCTATGTTACTGCTTGCATTGTTTTCCATGCCTTACATACTCGGTACATTATTCGTACTGACGTCCCTTCTTGTGGACGCTGCGTTCATGCCGCGCAGGTCAGCAGGTATACGGACCGGGTTTCCAGGGCTCTATCTGCAGCATTGTATAGCGCTCCAGTCGTTCCGGAGCCTCATATCATTGGTACTATTTTGTGTATGTATTTTCGGGCGCGACAGTACTCGGCCCTTTCTATGTATAAATGTACTATGTCTAGAGGCTCGTAGACAGATAGACACAGTCAGTTATGTACAGTTTAATGTATTGTATTCTGAATGGTTCGCGCTCCGGTGTGACGCGATATTAGAAAGATTACTGCTAATGTTAATGTGGAAAAAAATATGGCACTGTTTATGCAGGATAACCAAGGGGTGCTCGGTACAAGTATCGGGTACTCGTCACGGCCCCTAGTCGGGTCGTGACAATATATACATGACAACTATCTACAAGTCTCTAAAGAAGTACATAAACATCATAATGTCGGGATAGGGCCCCGCCATACCCATATATACATAAAATTGTGCCAAATTAAGACCGCAACTCCGGGACAAGTGCAGTGCTCCGATGCCAACACTGAGTGGGGAAACCTACTGATACGAACCGTCACCCTGTCTATCAAAACCTGTTGGCATGAAACATTGTGTCCCCATGCAAAGGGACGTCAGTACGAATAAAGTACCTAGTATGTAAGACAGAAAACAACATAAGTGAGACATGAAAGTAACATGAGATACGAAGATCAACTTGAACATGTGAAATGCCTCTGAGGGCCATGATATGCATAAGTACCGTATATATTCCTATATGACGCCATTGTTTAAATAACGCCATCACTCCTCTGTGGGCATCATCATCATAATAACCAACTAATCAGTGGTGCATTTATTACGTTGTCGTACATAAATATGCATATATAATGCCATCAAACCTCTGTGGGCATCATACCATAGTAGTATCATATGTGTATAAGTATATATGAATGATAAAAGAACATTTCGAGCCTATCAGAGTAACGTAAGGTCGTTGCATCTCCGATTATATTATGAACTTCATCACCATCATTATGTACATCAATGGGACTTAAGATTTATACATATAGACTTCCTTGATTAGTATGGCTGACAAGGCCGTCATGAACATCTGCACAACAAGACATAGGCTGACAAGGCCATACAATATCTATATACATGACAACTATCTACAAGTCTCTAAAGAAGTACATAAATGTCACGACCCAGCCCCGTGGGCCGCGACTGGCACCCTACCTGGGTACCCAGACCAAATCGCATATTCGATACCAAATCCAAACTTATTTCAGAATTTTACAAAATCATAGCAAACATAGGTTATATCAAAATATGTCTTAAGCGGTCGCACAAATCAGAGTGTCATATCAAATACAAACTGAGCGGCGGAATGGCCATCGCCGGTCAAAGGCGCAAATATAAGCATAAGGGCCATTTAGGGCCATCATAACAAACAGACCGCTTTAAGACCAAAAAACAAAATCGAACAAACATACATAGGACCCTCGCCCCACATATATGACTACAGGCCTCTACGAACTCAAAACAAAGACAGATGGCGAGACAGGGCCCCGCCATACCCAAATAGTCAAATGTACAGAATGCACACACAACAGGGGGTATGTACCAAAAGTTAGGCTCCAGATCAAGGGGAGCGCTTCAACACAGCAGAATGAGTAGCCTCAACCGGAGGATCTCCCAAACGAGCTTCTGTACCTGCGGGCATGAAACGCAGCCCCCCAAAGAGAGGGGGGTCAGTACGAAATATGTACTGAGTATGTAAAGCACGGAGTACAGATATATGAACCAAACTGAAAGCAAATCAAAAGACAAAGTAGAGAACAAACCGGAGTGTCAAAATCCGTATCAAATCATATACATATACATAATGCAGGCGAAAATCATGCAAAGCTCAAGAACGTGGTCGCCACTCCGACACTGGCGCCACACACAGCATAACACCAGAAGGTTTCAAATCTCCGTACATCCCCGAACACAAACATAATCATAGGTGAGCGTATCGCATCACGAGCCATATCACAGCATAACTCCAAACGGAACCCGGCCCTATGGCGAAGCCTCGGGAACCGTAACACAGCATACGACCGAATTTGTCATAAGGCGCACGAATCAAAACCGGCCCGGGAACCGGTGAACGAAGTCATAATAAGGCACGAGCGGAGTCGTGAGCAAACAAATGCAAATCATACTTCAAAATAGTCTTCAAAACATAATAGTTTCACAAATCGTTCCATAGTACAAAATAATCGAATACTTAGTCGATATAAGGTTTCATTTCACAAAACGTTTCCAAAATAGTACGTATAGTTCAAAACATAACTTGGCGCATCGTAATGTTCAAAACATACCCCGTAGGAGGAAGTTCCAAAAATCAGAAGTAGTATATCCAACTCTATTCACAAAGATAGCCCAATGAGAGAAATAGGGCGTTTCGGGGTAACGGGCCCACCTCGAGTCAAAGTGAGGTGGCGAACATATTTTTACAAACATTTATATGCCAAAGGTCATACATAATCGTTTCTAGGTTACCCGACCACATTTCGATAGGTTTCGGACGAGTGGTGGCATTCTAGCCAAAATAGAGCCCTTAGGCTTCAATTGAATTGAATGAATAGTAACCTTTCTGTGGATCGGGTTTCGAGGAGCAGAAATGCCCCGGAAGTTCCAATATTCGCCTAGGATACTAGGACATGCCAAATGAAGGAGTAGGGAACTTTACATACCTCACAGATGTCGTATGCTCTCCCAAAAGTCCAGTCCCGTTTCGCCCGAAATCTGCAAATGGCCAAAGTTACCAATTGAGATTCTTAGGCTAAAAATGCCATTAACTTCATTTTTGCTTACCGAAATTTCGGCAGCATTTCCCCTATAAATCAAACATCCCCGAGACTTAGCTCGGCTCAAAATATATCAATAACAACAGCCCACACATCAACAAACAACACAAGCAATAATCAAACCACTCTAGGTTCAAAGTTCAACTTTATTACTTAAGTTGGCAACTTTCATTCGAACTTCCAAAACTCCAATTCTATATCTACATAATTGTATTCATTTCCTCATTCAAACTTATACAATCATATCCTAACTACAATCCAAGCCAAACACGAAATTTCCCCAAAATCCATTACTTTCCATAATTCTTCAAAACATCAAAAATTCACGACGAACATTCTAACTCACGTCGTTTCATTCCGAATTCATTAACATCATTATAAATTCATATTTAAAGTCTCTAGCACCCTAAATATACAATGATATACATAATGATACCAAAGGTATACGCTTTCCGATAATATCCGAAATCATTTTCCAACGCCAATTTAATTCATCAATCAATCATTTACGACACAAGGATCACAACAACACATTATGCCAACTAAACAAGATCAAATTCATATTCCTTCTTCCTCCTAGGGCACACGGCCACAACACCAAGTATACATACACCCACGGTTTCGTACACACATTAAAACTACGAAATTCTCGTCTATTCTCAATCATTAACACATTCATACCAATTCTATAACATTAGAGGGGCAAAATTCTTACCTTTTCTTGAATTTCCGACTTGTCGCAAACGAGGTTCTTGTGCCAAACTAATTATACCCCGTTGAAGAGGGCCTTGAGTACTTCACAACTATGGGAAGAACAAGAATTTTTGCTTAACAACAAAGCTTGGAAAATCTTTCTTTCTCCTTTTCTCTCCTTCGGCCGAGAGCTCTCTTTTGAGTCAAAGTGGAAATGTGATTTTTTCTTGATAAATTCTAAGTGTGAAGTGATATATATCCAATTGTATAAGTCATGTGCTCAACACATGACATTAAAAATGGGTTGGGCTTTGGCCTTTGGCCGGCCCCTTCAAGAATTCTTGGGCCTCATTTGTGTTATATTTTTTCTTGGCCCAATTCATAAAACGTCCCGTTTTGTAATTCCCGAAACTAATTTCCGAAATTCCAAATTTACCCTCGGCCTTCCCCGATGTCTTAACATTAAAGATTCCATAACCAACATAGTCATATTCACAAAAATCAAATCATATCCTTACAACACACAAGTCGTAATTATTTCTCGATTTTTAATCATACGAAAAACACGGGACATAACATTCTCCCCCCCTTAAGAACATTCGTCCCCGAATGTTAAATAAATCTTATGAAGACTCACAAACATAACGGGAAAACCATTTTTATAGATAGCACACATGGTCCATCCGTTCATTGGTACAATAAATACAAAAGTCTAGATTACAAGAGGCGTAGGGAATAAATGGGGGTATCGCTTCTTCATCTCATCCTCCGCCTCCCAAGTCATCTCTTCCCGGTTATTATTGCGCCATAGAACTTTGACAGAAGGCACCTCCTTAGTGCGCAATCTCCTCACCTGACGATCCAGAATAGCCACCGGCTGCTCGTCATAAGACAACTGCTCCGTCACCTGAAGATCATCTACTGGGAATATCCTGGAAAGATTACCATTACCCTTCCGCCACATAGATACATGAAACCCCGGGTGCACGGCCTCCAAATCGGATGGCAAGTGTAGCTCGTAGGCGACTGCGCCTATCCTCCGAACAATCTGGTATGGCCCGATGTACCGCGGGCTCAACTTACCCTTCTTGCCAAATCTCATAACGCCCTTCATGGGCGACACCTTCAGGAATACCCAGTCGCCAATCTAAAACTCCAACGGTCGACGTCGTCTATCAGCATAAGCTTTCAGTTGGCTCCGAGCAGCCAATAGTCGCTCCCGAATAAACTTCACCTTATCTACAGCTCCCTGGATCACATTTGGCCCAACCAACTTAGTCTCGCCGACGTCAAACCAACCAATAGGAGATCTACATCTCCTGCCATAAAGGGCCTCGTACGGGGCCATCTGAATGCTGGAGTGATAACTGCTATTGTAGGCAAACTCTATAAGCGGCACATGATCATCCCAGCTGCCCCTGAAACCAATAACGCAGGCCCGTCAGTCTGAGGATGAAAAGCTGTACTGAGGCTCACCTGAGTCCCTAATCCTTCCTGAAATGACCTCCAGAAATTATCTGTAAACTGGGCACCTCGGTCAGTAATAATACAGGGACTCCGTGAAGTCTGACTATCCCTCTGATATATAATCTGGCATAATCCTCAGCCGAATAAAGAGTCCGGACCGGAAGGAAAATGGGCTGAGTTCGTCAGCCTGTCCACAATAACCCAAATAGAGTCGTACCTGCGTAGAGTACGCGACAACCCAACAATGAAGTCCATATTAATCATCTCCCATTTCCAGGCTGGAATTTCCATCTCCTGTAGTAATCCACCGGGCTTCTGATGCTCGATCTTAACTTGTTGGCATTTTGGGCACTGACTAACAAACTCGGCAATATCTTTCTTCATGCCGTCCCACCAATACAAACAGCTGAGATCCCGATACATCTTAGTGGAACCAGGACGAACAGAATACCGTGCATGATGTGCCTCGCCCATAATCTACCGTCGTAAGCCCGCAATGCCCGGTACACAGAATCTGCCGTCGTATAATAATACTCCTTCAGGCGAGCTTTCAAACTGGGTCTTTGTTTTATTAAGGGCCCACACGCTATCTTCTGTAACGGACAAACGCTTTCCAGACATCATAGCTAATGTCATTCCTTATCACACTACTGAGTTCCCTACCACATTATCGTAATCCCACTTCATACTGGACAGTTCACAGCAACGAATTCAAAATCATACCAAACACTTTACATCACGGATTCAAAACTAGGACCGGACGCCTAGCAGCATATCGAACGAACTCGTAATCGGAGGCAGACATACTAGACTATGGCAGACGGCTCATAGTCAAAATCAGAGGTACAGAAGTATGTCAGACAAATATGAGGTCGGAGTCAGACGTACCAAGGCGTATCAGACGAATTCGTAATCAGAATCAAACACACTGAAATATTCTGTCACCCCAAACGAACTCACAACCAGATCATCGTATTCAGACTCATTCAGACTCAACATACGTTGGTCGAGCTGAAAATTAACAACAGACGTCACACAAACACTTATCGAACACTTATCTTAAGCAGTCGCCCGTGCAGAACAGTCATATCAAAATCATAAAGGTGGCGGAATATACATCGCCCAAATGCACACACATGTACAAACTCATGGGCCATCTTGGCCACAGTAGCATACGGGCCGCTTAAGAAGGCGAAACAGATCCACATACGAACATACCGGAGATTTATCAGACAGATTCACAATCAGGGTCAGACGTACGGAATCAGATCGGACAGATTCGAAACCGGAATCAGCCGTACATAACTATATCACACAGAATCGTGACCAAAGTCAGACAGGCAGAAATGTATCGGACAGAGTCGAAATCAGAATCAGACATACCGAGATGTATCAGACAAACGCGTGATCAAAATCAGACGTGCAGAGGCATATCAGACAGGTTCGCATCCAGAGTCAGACATACAGAGATGTGTCTGACGGATTCGCAATCAGAACTAATCATGCAGAGGTATTTCAACCAAAATCAAATTCAGAACCAGATGTAGCAAGGTGTATCAAATGGGAACACAATCGAAGCCAGAAGCATAGAGGCGTAATAGACAGAGCCTTATCAAAATCGGGAGTGCAAAAGTATAGCAGATAGAATCCGAATTAGGATCAAGTCACTCTTATTAAGGCTCCAATGATTCATGAAAAATTTCCCTTTATTTGTAAACTTATTCGCCAAGCTGTCACACAAATTGTCTTGCGTCTCGCGTATCAACTCTTTCAAAGATCCCACTTATTCACACTGATTATCTTTCATCTTTCCTACCCTCCATACTCATTTCCTCTTTCAGACATCGTCGTCCCAAACTAAGTTATAATGCAATTGGGGATTTTCTATCCCTTGACAACATTCGGATCGTCGCCCCCGCTTCGCTTCACGTATTCGGTGTAGTAAAACCTTTCGTCTACCACAACCTTGGTTGCCGGGACTCGGCTCTTATCCCACATGGGCACCAAACGAAAATCATACACCCACACATATACACATACACATACACATACACACATATGGATATATTTACTCATACTTTACTGACGAACGTCTCTGACTGTTATTCAAATTCGCTCAATTTCCCAAGCGGTGTTGTACCTTTTCCTTTTTTTTTGCCCATTTAGTCCGCCTCGTTCTGCGCGACTCCTGCAAGGGCACTAATTACTCCACACATTCTCTTTTCCTTTAAATTACCCCAAATTTTCATTTATCTCTAGCATATTTACACTTGTGCAAAAATCTTGCATCACTTCCCAGGGGGGTCACCCATCCCAGAATTGCTCTGGCTTGAGCACGCTTAACCCTGAAACTTTCACGCATTTTGACGCGTTAGGGCTAATATAATTTCGTCGATCGCCACTCACGACCTTTGTCACGTAATTTAAGACAATTCGGGGTCTTAACAACTTTTCAAAACGTCCCCGTAGCGGGTCCCACCCCGACCTACGAGAATTCTATTACTTTTTCTGACTTGGTGACTACCGTGGCGTTACTTGTAAATTCTCAACATATACCTCCATGCATACATATGTACTTCCAGACAGTCCACAAGTCTAAATTCGTATTCTACAAATTTCGTCTCCAAATAGTCGAGAGAAACTGACAGAATGTTACTGTAAGATATCTTCCAACCATCAGCACAAAAAGACTAGAGTCCGACGAACTTCGCGAAATCATCAAATGCCTAATTCACATAATTACCCCCACGGTTATACATATCTATATACTTAAGCCGAGAGCGAACCGCTAAATCCTCAACTGCTTATCATACGGTTTGTATTCTTTCAGTTTGAGGAACCTTGCTCGTCGGACATTTTTACCCTTCACATGGGTTGTGCTAAAACAAAATGGGGTTAGAACACATTTCTGGTCCCTCCAAATAAATTACGAATCTACTACTCGTACATATTTACTTGAGATAAAATTTTCCCCGCTAAAGGTAATGCTCCTTACAAATAACACGGAGGGTACCTTTAAAGCCACCATAATAGGTTTATCATAATGGTATCGACCTTCAAGACAGGTTAAAAATTTATATCCCATTTCTCTTTTCATATTTCTAGAAAAATTTGGGCAGAGGTTCCTCTATATTTTTTTTTACTATCCCAAAACCTGTACACAGGAAATACCAACCGGGCCTCACAGGGCCACCACATATACGTACATACATATCACATCATATCACCTCATAGCCACACGGGCTAACAATTTCAAACAAAAATATAAATATGCCGAGGCTTACCTCACATGCCCAACTCGACTGCTCCAGCTACACTTTTCATATTTATTTCTCTTTTCGCTGCTTGACTTTATGTCTTAATCGTACTTCAGAATACCTTACCCAGCATACGTCTTTCGTAACATTTCTTACCAGATCATTATATAGCTTCCAATATCAGCAGTCATTGTCTTACGTCGACACCACTCTCCAGCTGCAATCAAGGGTTAGAGAAAAAAGGGGAATTCACTTCCTATAGCTGGCTCTATCGCACGATCTAAGATTCCAAAGAAGGTAACATCCTAAATGCCCTGTAGCTTCCTGTTTATAGATGTGGTGCACAACACATCGATAAACAAGACTCTACGAGACACGGCCTGTAGACATTCCGAGGACAAACTGCTCTGATACCACTTTTGTCACGACCCAGCCCCGTGGGCCGCGACTGGCACCCTACCTGGGTACCCAGACCAAATCGCATATTCGATACCAAATCCAAACTTATTTCAGAATTTTACAAAATCATAGCAAACATAGGTTATATCAAAATATGTCTTAAGCGGTCGCACAAATCAGAGTGTCATATCAAATACAAACTGAGCGGCGGAATGGCCATCGCCGGTCAAAGGCGCAAATATAAGCATAAGGGCCATTTAGGGCCATCATAACAAACAGACCGCTTTAAGACCAAAAAACAAAATCGAACAAACATACATAGGACCCTCGCCCCACATATATGACTACAGGCCTCTACGAACTCAAAACAAAGACAGATGGCGAGACAGGGCCCCGCCGTACCCAAATAGTCAAATGTACAGAATGCACACACAACAGGGGGTATGTACCAAAAGTTAGGCTCCAGATCAAGGGGAGCGCTTCAACACAGCAGAATGAGTAGCCTAAACCGGAGGATCTCCCAAACGAGCTTCTGTACCTGCGGGCATGAAACGCAGCCCCCCAAAGAGAGGGGGGTCAGTACGAAATATGTACTGAGTATGTAAAGCATGGAGTACAGATATATGAACCAAACTGAAAGCAAATCAAAAGACAAAGTAGAGAACAAACCGGAGTGTCAAAATCTGTATCAAATCATATACATATACATAATGCAGGCGAAAATCATGCAAAGCTCAAGAACGTGGTCGCCACTCCGACACTGGCGCCACACACAGCATAACACCAGAAGGTTTCAAATCTCCGTACATCCCCGAACACAAACATAATCATAGGTGAGCGTATCGCATCACGAGCCATATCACAGCATAACTCCAAACGGAACCCGGCCCTATGGCGAAGCCTCGGGAACCGTAACACAGCATACAGCCGAATTTGTCATAAGGCGCACGAATCAAAACCGGCCCGGGAACCGGTGAACGAAGTCATAATAAGGCACGAGCGGAGTCGTGAGCAAACAAATGCAAATCATACTTCAAAATAGTCTTCAAAACATAATAGTTTCACAAATCGTTCCATAGTACAAAATAATCGAATACTTAGTCGATATAAGGTTTCATTTCACAAAACGTTTCCAAAATAGTACGTATAGTTCAAAACATACCCCGTAGGAGGAAGTTCCAAAAATCAGAAGTAGTATATCCAACTCTATTCACAAAGATAGCCCAATGAGAGAAATAGGGCGTTTCGGGGTAACGGGCCCACCTCGAGTCAAAGTGAGGTGGCGAACATATTTTTACAAACATTTATATGCCAAAGGTCATACATAATCGTTTCTAGGTTACCCGACCACATTTCGATAGGTTTCGGACGAGTGGTGGCATTCTAGCCAAAATAGATCCCTTAGGCTTCAATTGAATTGAATGAATAGTAACTTTTCTGTGGATCGGGTTTCGAGGAGCAGAAATGCCCCGGAAGTTCCAATATTCGCCTAGGATACTAGGACATGCCAAATGAAGGAGTAGGGAACTTTACATACCTCACAGATGTCGTATGCTCTCCCAAAAGTCCAGTCCCGTTTCGCCCGAAATCTGCAAATGGCCAAAGTTACCAATTGAGATTCTTAGGCTAAAAATGCCATTAACTTCATTTTTGCTTACCGAAATTTCGGCAGCATTTCCCCTATAAATCAAACATCCCCGAGACTTAGCTCGGCTCAAAATATATCAATAACAACAGCCCACACATCAACAAACAACACAAGCAATAATCAAACCACTCTAGGTTCAAAGTTCAACTTTATTACTTAAGTTGGCAACTTTCATTCGAACTTCCAAAACTCCAATTCTATATCTACATAATTGTATTCATTTCCTCATTCAAACTTATACAATCATATCCTAACTACAATCCAAGCCAAACATGAAATTTCCCCAAAATCCATTACTTTCCATAATTCTTCAAAACATCAAAAATTCACGACGAACATTCTAACTCACGTCGTTTCATTCCGAATTCATTAACATCATTATAAATTCATATTTAAAGTCTCTAGCACCCTAAATATACAATGATATACATAATGATACCAAAGGTATACGCTTTCCGATAATATCCTGTCACGACCCGACTAGGGGCCGTGACGAGTACCCGATACTTGTACCGAGCACCCCTTAGCTATCCTGTATAAACAGTGCCATATTTTTTTTTTTTAAAACATTAACATTTGCAGTAAACTTCCTAATATCGCGTTACACCAGAACGCGAACCATTCAGAATAAAATACATTAAACTGTACATAGCTGACTGTGTATATCTGTCTACGAGCCTCTAGACATAGTACATTTATACATAGGAAGGGCCGAGTACTGTCGCGCCCGAAAATACATACACAAAATAGTACCAATGATATAAGGCTCCGAAACAACTGGAGCGCTGTCGAATGCTGCTGATAGGGCGCTAGGAATCTGGTCCGTATACCTGCTGACCTGCGCGACATGAACGCAGCGTCCACAAGAAGGGACGTCAGTACGAATAATGTACCGAGTATGTAAGGCATGGAAAACAGTTCAAGTAGTAACATAAAGTACGATCAATAATAATATCATGGAGCCATGGGGCATATAACAAGGCAAGAAGGTAACCTGTGCATAGGAAGGCCCCTCTTTAGGCCGGCAGTCATGTAGGCTTGTCTTTTCATCTTTGAAATGTTTCTTTTCATAGGCATAGGAATCAACATTTTTATATTACTTATTCTCGTGTACAGAAACAATACATTTCAGTAACGGTATCTTTTGCTCACATTTACAGACGCCGAGTACAATCGGCTCTCCCAACCCCCTCGGTGTCCCTTATTCATGTATACAGAAAACAGTACGATTCAGTAGACAATATCTTTCATTTACATTTACAGACGCCGAATACAATCGGCTCTCCCAACCCCCTCCCCAACGATGACCCAACATATTACATCACATATGTATCACACATTATATATATATACAGACGCCGCGTACGGCTCATCCCATATCCCGCGTCCGGGCATCCCGCGTCCAGGATGGAGTCCAGCTGAATCAGGTGGTGACATAACAGTAGCCCTTCCCTTCTTCCCCATATACACATACATATATATTTACTCATCTTTTATGCGTATACATTTCTCATATACAATTACTTTATCTAATATACATACATATCCATACACGTTTACTCGATTTATATACATATATCCTGCAAGCAAACAAGAGAACCAAGAAAAATCATGTATCCATCGGAGTGACGTAAGGTCGGTAACCTCCGATTACAGTACGGAATGCTAGTGATAGCTTTGTCTCACCTTGAAGGAACAAGTATTTTAAAGTGAGACTTTTAACGGAGAATAGTGTTACAGTAACCAAAAGTGAAATCGCAGGCATTTTAGGTGACAGTCCTAGGTTTTGGAATCTTAGAAAATAAGATTATAACTAAAAGGTATAAATACAATTTAGAAAATTAGTTTATTAATTTAATGTTTACATAAGGTACTTGGCTTAGTCATAGGGTCGTTCCGGTCGTATTTATCATAGCTACATTCTCTTGCCCGACATTGTCATTATCATTATCATCATAGGGGCACTCCCGTTGGAGCAGTCATAGCACTTATTACTTGGTGACGGAATCGGGATCAAAGGCCCCCTTTTGATTCACTTCAAGTACGTTAACCAAGACTATAGGAAAATCCGAGAGTATCGGGCCCACCTCGAGCCGGATGAGGTAGCGTATACAATTTACCCATATTACGTGTCATAGCGTTACTTGTATGAGTCTTAGGGTAATCGGGTCCCACTTAGGCAAGTTATAGGGGTCTAGAAGGTCACTTCATCATTTTGCACACTTTCTACTTCAATTCAATTGAACGAAAAGTTGAAAACTTTAGGTGCGGATTCCGGGGATTAGGGTTGTCCCCGAGGCTCGTACCCGACTTCTTTTAGTTAAGACATGCCATAAAAAGAAGGGTGAAACCTTACATACCTCTTTTCGCTCCTTTAGCTACTCCAAATTCGCGTCACAATCTCGTCAAAATCTGCCAATTGGTCATTTTTACCAAAACTTCCATTAGTATACTTTGAGTTAGAATCTTACGGGAACACTTGGCTACCGAAATTTCGGCAGCATTTCCTCTGTAATTACACCATTCCCAACATTCAATATAGCCAAATTCTTGACACACACAATCCGGGAATTCAAACCCGGCCAAACTATTAACATAATCAACAATCATCCTAGCAATTCACCTATTCGACTCACGATACATTATATCAATTTACCATTTTCTTCAACACTTTCCAACATCTATAAAGCCAATAACAACCATATATATACATTCCAAAACATCATTCTAGTATCATGACATTTCATTCATGCAAGAACATAACATTCAATTCACATAACCTTCCGAAACGAACTTCCAATTACTAATATTTTACTAAGTTCATTATGCTTCCACAACACGACGATCGACATACCAATTAAGACTTGCTCACTATCCATTCATCAAACATACACACACGGCCATTTTCAACTACACACAACTTCAATCTTTCCAAAATCATCCAACTTCCATTTTCCACATTTCATTCACAACCATAACAACCAACACTAGGCAAGATAATTAAAACATACTTTCTACACACATATATATACATATATATATACGGCCATGCTTCATATTCCTCCCCTTCATGAGTTTCATCAATTTTAACGTACTACTACACATATAAACCATGCATAACTCATAAAACAAGATCAATACTCACCTTTCTTCTTCAACTTCTCACTTGCCTATCTTTTGGCAACTTGTAGAATTATGAGTTGTTCTTGCTCCAACAACAACTCCACCTTGTTAAGAACCTTTAGCTTAGTAGGAAATGATTTTTGGAAGAATTTTATCAATTTTTCTTTGGAATTTCCACTATGGCCGAAAGGCCCTAAGGGTTTGTTCTCTCTTTTGTTCTTCCACTTCTTGAATTTTCTAGAGAGCTTATGTGATAAATATGACTTTATCATCTTATTTATTTCACAATATATTCCATTTTGGGCCTAGCCCATCAATATGGCCGGTTGGGCCTATGATTTTCCCCTTAAAAAAAAATGTCAAGCCCACTTTGTATTTTGGCTAGTTCTTGCAATTCTTGAAAACAATTTTTCCGACTTCCAATTTTGCCCTTCGTCTTCCTCCATATTTCCACGAGTCATGTCATGAATTCCCCTTTATGCTCTTAACCATTCTCATTATCGTTACTTCTAAATCTTTCATAAACAACTCGTGTGTCAAACCACATAAAATATTGCTTTGCTTGTTGTCTTCCCGCGATTGTCTTGAATTATCGGATTTCCCAAAACGCGGGATATAACATCCTCCCCCCCTTTAGAACATTCGTCCTCGAATGTTAAACTCGCCTCATAGCGTAACATATCATTTTGGGGGGGTCTCCGTCGTAGATACCTCAGGTCACTTAGCATGTCCATCTTAGAGGCTTAGGTTGCCCTCAGCGATCTTTACAGTTGTGCCCCTTTCTCCGTGGAGTCTGCTGCGTCTATCCCTTCACTATACATGTTCCTGTATATCGCCATATTAGGAATTCCTTGCCTTAGACAGTGTGGACTCAATATTGGTCCCACCCTGCGATACCTGTACTTTTCTCCTTCGTTCCCAAGGCTTTCTGTTGTCATGGCTTTTCTTTTTCTGTTAGTTTAATCCGTCTCAGCCGATATGGCTCGTATGGGGTTTCTAACCACTTTTCACACCCCAACTTACTCTGGGCTGCCTAATTTTACACTCGTCTCTTGTTTCCGCATTTATGAATTTTTTTTGCATATTTCCCAGGGGGTCACCCATCATGGAATTACTCCCACCTGAGCACGCTTAACCTTGGAACTTTAATGCATTCGGATGTCTCGGCGTCAATATTTTTACTTCCGCTTCCCCGTACTACTTATGTCACATAATATGGAACGAGTTGGGGTCTCGGCAGTTTTCGAAACGTCCGCGTAACACGTCTTTTCCTTTATTTACAATTCCGACCTTTGCAATTGCCAGTATTCGCCGTTTACCTATGCGTATGGCCACCTTTCATCCAAATTTCCAAATTCTTAATGTGTCCAGTAATACAGAGGACAGTATAGGAAAAAAAAAAATCGAGTTAATTAACACACGTCTATCACAGAAAATACTGAAAAGTACCTGTGGCCGCGTCTGCAGAAGGCTCAGGATCCTGTCGTCCTGTCAGTGCATATAGGCGGTGCGGAGGACCGGCTGTACTAGGTGCTCCTCCTCTACCTCGGCTGCGGCCCGCTGGCGCATGAGAAGTTTGTCCACGAGGGCGCACGGTCGACGTCGAACCGATCGCTGATCCGGCTGGCTGAGTTTGGCCTCCTCCATCCTTTAGCGGGCAATCACGTACAAAATGGTCAGTCCGACCACAGGCAAAACAACCACCGGTGTCTAAGTAGCACTGCCCAGAGTGTGGCTTGCCACACCGAGCACATCGTGGTGGGGGAATCCCCGTCCTGCCGGAATCAATTCTGTACTGGGAATCCGAAGCTCTGGCACCCTGACCTGGTCCTGAATAAGTAGGGCGATCAAATCCCCTATCCACAAATCGAGGTGGGGCACTGGCCGCTGATTGGCCTAAATACCTGGATTGTTCTTGTGCCTGCCCCCCTCTATACTCGCTTCTAGCCCTGGAAAATCTGCCTTTTTTTCTGGAGCCCCTATCTGGAAAACTCTCCTCTCTCCGTGGCTGATATTGTTCTTCCAGATTTTGGGCGTGGGCCTGGATGCGGGTAATAGTCATCCTGTCCTGGAGTGAGGCCGTCAAGCACTCCTTAACCAAATGAGGCCCTAGCCCACTTACAAACCGGTGCACATGGTCTCCCGTATCAGCTACCAGGGCGGGGGCATACCTGGCGAGCGAGTTGAAACGAAGGCTGTATTCCCGAACGCTCATATTTCCCTGTCTCAAGTTCAAGAACATATCGGCGCGAGCCCGTCGAACCTCTGGCGGTAGGAAATGTCGCAGGAACGCCTCAGTGAACTCCTGCCAAACCGGAGGGGGTGCATTTGCTCCCCTCGATGATATCCAGCTACTGTACCACAGAACTGCCACATCCCGCAGCCTGTATGAAGCCAACTCTACGGACTCCATATCTGAAGCATGTATAATCCTCAGAGTCCTCAGCATCTCATCTATAAAGTTCTGCGGGTCCTCCTCTGGCTTTGATCCATAAAACTCTAGCGGCTTCAGGGTAATAAAGTCACGGGCCCTTGCGCTTACCGCCCTATCTCCCAGGTCTACATCTTGTCGCTGAGCCTGTGCGGCGACTAACTGGGTCAATAACTGGATGGCCTCTGCCATCTGCTGGCCCGGAGCTGCTGGCGGTGGAACTGGAGGTGCAGGGACTGGAGCTGGAACTCTCCCCTGCTCTGCCGGTGCAGGGGGAACAGGATTAATCTGAGGGGGAGCTTCATTGTGAGATTCTTCTTCGTCTAGCTCCCGTTCAACTCTGCGGGCCGCCACCCCCTTGGCTTTCTCGGCCGTCGTAGCCTTTCTCTTCGGCGGCATTACTGAAACCATAACATTGGTTTTAGAAAAGGAACATGGAAGCCTGGTAACATAGCTCTATCGCACGATTTCAGAATACAAAGAAGGTCACATTTCCTAAATGCCCTGTAACCTCCTGTCTATAAGTATGGCGCGCTACACACCCATAGACAAGACTCTACTGGACACGGCTCGTAGACAAACCCTAGGACCGAACTGCTCTGATACCACTTCTGTCACGACCCGACTAGGGGCCGTGACGAGTACCCGATACTTGTACCGAGCACCCCTTAGCTATCCTGTATAAACAGTGCCATATTTTTTTTTTTTAAAACATTAACATTTGCAGTAAACTTCCTAATATCGCGTTACACCAGAACGCGAACCATTCAGAATAAAATACATTAAACTGTACATAGCTGACTGTGTATATCTGTCTACGAGCCTCTAGACATAGTACATTTATACATAGGAAGGGCCGAGTACTGTCGCGCCCGAAAATACATACACAAAATAGTACCAATGATATAAGGCTCCGAAACAACTGGAGCGCTGTCGAATGCTGCTGATAGGGCGCTAGGAATCTGGTCCGTATACCTGCTGACCTGCGCGACATGAACGCAGCGTCCACAAGAAGGGACGTCAGTACGAATAATGTACCGAGTATGTAAGGCATGGAAAACAGTTCAAGTAGTAACATAAAGTACGATCAATAATAATATCATGGAGCCATGGGGCATATAACAAGGCAAGAAGGTAACCTGTGCATAGGAAGGCCCCTCTTTAGGCCGGCAGTCATGTAGGCTTGTCTTTTCATCTTTGAAATGTTTCTTTTCATAGGCATAGGAATCAACATTTTTATATTACTTATTCTCGTGTACAGAAACAATACATTTCAGTAACGGTATCTTTTGCTCACATTTACAGACGCCGAGTACAATCGGCTCTCCCAACCCCCTCGGTGTCCCTTATTCATGTATACAGAAAACAGTACGATTCAGTAGACAATATCTTTCATTTACATTTACAGACGCCGAATACAATCGGCTCTCCCAACCCCCTCCCCAACGATGACCCAACATATTACATCACATATGTATCACACATTATATATATATACAGACGCCGCGTACGGCTCATCCCATATCCCGCGTCCGGGCATCCCGCGTCCAGGATGGAGTCCAGCTGAATCAGGTGGTGACATAACAGTAGCCCTTCCCTTCTTCCCCATATACACATACATATATATTTACTCATCTTTTATGCGTATACATTTCTCATATACAATTACTTTATCTAATATACATACATATCCATACACGTTTACTCGATTTATATACATATATCCTGCAAGCAAACAAGAGAACCAAGAAAAATCATGTATCCATCGGAGTGACGTAAGGTCGGTAACCTCCGATTACAGTACGGAATGCTAGTGATAGCTTTGTCTCACCTTGAAGGAACAAGTATTTTAAAGTGAGACTTTTAACGGAGAATAGTGTTACAGTAACCAAAAGTGAAATCGCAGGCATTTTAGGTGACAGTCCTAGGTTTTGGAATCTTAGAAAATAAGATTATAACTAAAAGGTATAAATACAATTTAGAAAATTAGTTTATTAATTTAATGTTTACATAAGGTACTTGGCTTAGTCATAGGGTCGTTCCGGTCGTATTTATCATAGCTACATTCTCTTGCCCGACATTGTCATTATCATTATCATCATAGGGGCACTCCCGTTGGAGCAGTCATAGCACTTATTACTTGGTGACGGAATCGGGATCAAAGGCCCCCTTTTGATTCACTTCAAGTACGTTAACCAAGACTATAGGAAAATCCGAGAGTATCGGGCCCACCTCGAGCCGGATGAGGTAGCGTATACAATTTACCCATATTACGTGTCATAGCGTTACTTGTATGAGTCTTAGGGTAATCGGGTCCCACTTAGGCAAGTTATAGGGGTCTAGAAGGTCACTTCATCATTTTGCACACTTTCTACTTCAATTCAATTGAACGAAAAGTTGAAAACTTTAGGTGCGGATTCCGGGGATTAGGGTTGTCCCCGAGGCTCGTACCCGACTTCTTTTAGTTAAGACATGCCATAAAAAGAAGGGTGAAACCTTACATACCTCTTTTCGCTCCTTTAGCTACTCCAAATTCGCGTCACAATCTCGTCAAAATCTGCCAATTGGTCATTTTTACCAAAACTTCCATTAGTATACTTTGAGTTAGAATCTTACGGGAACACTTGGCTACCGAAATTTCGGCAGCATTTCCTCTGTAATTACACCATTCCCAACATTCAATATAGCCAAATTCTTGACACACACAATCCGGGAATTCAAACCCGGCCAAACTATTAACATAATCAACAATCATCCTAGCAATTCACCTATTCGACTCACGATACATTATATCAATTTACCATTTTCTTCAACACTTTCCAACATCTATAAAGCCAATAACAACCATATATATACATTCCAAAACATCATTCTAGTATCATGACATTTCATTCATGCAAGAACATAACATTCAATTCACATAACCTTCCGAAACGAACTTCCAATTACTAATATTTTACTAAGTTCATTATGCTTCCACAACACGACGATCGACATACCAATTAAGACTTGCTCACTATCCATTCATCAAACATACACACACGGCCATTTTCAACTACACACAACTTCAATCTTTCCAAAATCATCCAACTTCCATTTTCCACATTTCATTCACAACCATAACAACCAACACTAGGCAAGATAATTAAAACATACTTTCTACACACATATATATACATATATATATACGGCCATGCTTCATATTCCTCCCCTTCATGAGTTTCATCAATTTTAACATACTACTACACATATAAACCATGCATAACTCATAAAACAAGATCAATACTCACCTTTCTTCTTCAACTTCTCACTTGCCTATCTTTTGGCAACTTGTAGAATTATGAGTTGTTCTTGCTCCAACAACAACTCCACCTTGTTAAGAACCTTTAGCTTAGTAGGAAATGATTTTTGGAAGAATTTTATCAATTTTTCTTTGGAATTTCCACTATGGCCGAAAGGCCCTAAGGGTTTGTTCTCTCTTTTGTTCTTCCACTTCTTGAATTTTCTAGAGAGCTTATGTGATAAATATGACTTTATCATCTTATTTATTTCACAATATATTCCATTTTGGGCCTAGCCCATCAATATGGCCGGTTGGGCCTATGATTTTCCCCTTAAAAAAAAATGTCAAGCCCACTTTGTATTTTGGCTAGTTCTTGCAATTCTTGAAAACAATTTTTCCGACTTCCAATTTTGCCCTTCGTCTTCCTCCATATTTCCACGAGTCATGTCATGAATTCCCCTTTATGCTCTTAACCATTCTCATTATCTTTACTTCTAAATCTTTCATAAACAACTCGTGTGTCAAACCACATAAAATATTGCTTTGCTTGTTGTCTTCCCGCGATTGTCTTGAATTATCCGATTTCCCAAAACGCGGGATATAACATATCCGAAATCATTTTCCAACGCCAATTTAATTCATCAATCAATCATTTACGACACAAGGATCACAACAACACATTATGCCAACTAAACAAGATCAAATTCATATTCCTTCTTCCTCCTAGGGCACACGGCCACAACACCAAGTATACATACACCCACGGTTTCGCACACACATTAAAACTACGAAATTCTCGTCTATTCTCAATCATTAACACATTCATACCAATTCTATAACATTAGAGGGGCAAAATTCTTACCTTTTCTTGAATTTCCGACTTGTCGCAAACGAGGTTCTTGTGCCAAACTAATTATACCCCGTTGAAGAGGGCCTTGAGTACTTCACAACTATGGGAAGAACAAGAATTTTTGCTTAACAACAAAGCTTGGAAAATCTTTCTTTCTCCTTTTCTCTCCTTCTGTTATACCCCGCGTTTTATGTAATTGGATAATTCAGGACAATCGCGGGAAAACGACAAGCGAGGCTACATTTTATTGTGTTTGGCACTTGAGTTGTTTATGAAGAGTCTAGGAGTGGAAATAATGAGAAAGGTCAAGAGCATGAAGGGGAGTTCAACATGACTCGTGGAAATACGGAGGAAGACGAAGGGCAAAATTGGAAGTTGGAAAAATTGCCTTCAAGAATTTCAAGTAGTAGCCCAAAATATAAATGGGCTTGAAGGTTTTCTTTGGGAATTTATAGGCCCAACCGGCCTTGGAGAGGGTCCAAGCCCAATATGAAATAAGACTTAGTCAATATAAGGGATGACTAAGTCATCTTCATCCATTAAGTGTCTAGAAATTTCAAGAACTCAAAAGAAAGAAAGAAGGGGAGAAACCCCAAGGCCTTTCGGCCAAGAACAAAAATTCCAAGAAAAATTGAAAAAAATCTCTCCAAAAATTATTTTCTATCAAGTAGAGGGTGCACAACAAGGTGAAGTTGTTGTTGGAGCAAGAAAAATTCAAAATCATATAGGTTTCCAAGAGATAAGCAAGTGAGAAGTTGAAGAATAAAGGTAAAATTCTAACCTTGCTTTATGTGTTATACATGGTTTATATGTGTTGTAGTATGCTAAAATGGATGAAATTTATGAAGGAGAGAAATATAGTACATGGCCGTGTGTATGTATATATGTGTATGAGCCATGCTTCAATTATTTTAATTAATGTTTGGTTGTTATTGTTGTGAATGATATATGGAAAAAAAAAATGGAAGTTGAATGAATATTGAGAAGTTGTAGTGTGTATGTTGGTGTTGGCCGTGTGGTTATGGAAAAAATGGAAGAGAATGAGTCAATTTTATTTAGTATGATGTTGTTGGAATATAGATTATGAGGTTGTCATTGTTTTCATAAAAGTTAGAAAGTTTTGGAAGAAGTAGTAAGTTGATTGAATATGGAAGTTGTTAGTATTGTTGTTGTTGGGATTGTGGTTGATATTTTGGCCGGGTTGAATTCCCGGGATTGTTGTTGATTGAAATTAGCCAAGTTGAACTTGGTGGGATGGAGTATTTATAGGGGAAGTGCTGTCGAAATTTCGGTAGCCAAATGTTTCCTTAAGATTCTAACTCAAAGTATACTAATGAAAGTTTTGGTAAACTTGACCAAATTGCAGATTTTGACGAGATTGTGACGCGATTTTGGAGTAGCTAAAGGAGCGGAGAGAGGTATGTAAGGCTTCACCCTTCTTTCTATGGCATGTCTTGGTTGTAAGAAGTCGGGCACAAGCCTCGGGGACGACCTCAATCCCCGGAATCCGCACCTAAAGTTTTCAACTTTTCATTCAATTGAATTGAAGTAGAAAGTGCGCAAAATGATAGAAAGACCTCCTAGACCTCTATGACGTGCGTAAATGGGACCCGATCACCCTAGAACCCTCACAAGTAATGACATGACCTGTAGTATATGTAAATAATATACGCCACCTCATCCGGCCCGAGGTGGGCCCGCTACCCCCGGACTTTCCTATAGTATTGGTTGATGTACTTCAAGTGAACCCGAAGGGAACCTTTGATCCCGATCTTGTTACCATGAGATAAGTACTATGATTCCTCTAACGAGGATGCCTCTGTGATGACAAGGATGACCATGATGTTAGATAAGCGGGAATGCCTATAATACGTACCACCGGAATGACCCTATGACTAAGACGACTAAGCTAAGCATCTTATACGAACATGAAAGTGACAAACTAATTCTTGAAACTTATTTATATTCCCTAGCCATGATTTTATTTTCTAGAAGATTTCAAAGTCTATGAAATGACATCTATAATACCCCGATTTTATTTTACGTCCATTATAATATTATCCTCCATTGATACTCTCATCTTAAATACTTGTTTTCTTTCCGAGGTAAGACAAAACGATCACTATCCTTTCATAAGATAATCGGAGGTCACCGACCTTACGTCACTCCGATGGATACATGATTCTCCTTGGCCCCCTTGTACGCTTATACACTATATGTATATGTAGATAATGTAAGTAAATGTATGTAAAACACATATGTATGTACAAGCTGTGTATATAATCAAAGATCTAGAGCGCTATAGTCGCCGACATCCATACATGATACCAGAGTATGTCTATAATCAAAGATTCAGAGCGCTATAGACGCTGACATATAAGCATGATGTATGTACACGTATACGGAGAAGATGGGGATAAGGGCAGAGCGTTATACACGCATTTCCACCTGATCAGTTGGCATTACATGACATGATATCGTCCCGGACGCGGGATGCCCGGACGCGGGAAGTACATTTATGGCTAAATGGATCGGCTGCCGACGCCTCGGCAATATGAGACATCTTATTTTTACATATATGTATAAGAAGAGATTTTCAAAGGAAAGCTATGTAATAAGATGATATACTATGACACGAAATGCTATGATATGATAAGATAGGATATGATAAGCTAGACTATATTGTGGCAAGCCACACTATGACATGATACGCTAGAATATAAAATACCGTGAGGTGATAAGCTACGATATGACCGGATACGACATACTATGATAGTGCAGAGCGTAATGTGACAAAATGCAACATGATATTAACCCTAATTCCTAAGTCTACGAAAAAGAAACGTTGCAGAAGGAAAAAAAAAAAAAAAGGGGGACAAGTCCATATGAAAGCCGGCCCGAGAAGGGGCCTCGCTACGTGCAGGTTATTTTCTTGCTGCATTATCGATCCTATGATTCCCTGATATTGTTAATCATGCTCTATATTACTGCTTCTATTATTTTCCATGCCTTACATACTCGGTACACTATTCGTACTGACGTCCCTTCTTGTGGACGCTGCGTTTCATGCCGCGCAGGTCAGCAGGCTGGTGGACGTGATCTATAGGAGCTTATCAGCAGTACTCTACAGTGCTCCAGTTGTTCCGGAGCTTTACTTCAGCGGTACTATTTTGTATATGTATATTCGGGCACGATAGTACTCGGCCCTTTCTATGTGTAATTACACTATGTCTAGAGGCTCGTAGACAGATATGTACAGTTAGGCAGGTTCAGTAGATATACGATGTTTGGGCATTATGATGTTGTTGTATAAAGTATTAACGACGTTTGCAAGTCTATGTTTCAAAAAAAAAAAATATGGCACTGTTTATACGAGATAGATAAGGGGTGCTCGGTACAAGTATCGGGTACTCGTCACGGCCCCTAGTTGGGTCGTGACAGAAGTGGTATCAGAGCAGTTCGGTCCTAGGGTTTGTCTACGAGCCGTGTCCAGTAGAGTCTTGTCTATGGGTGTGTAGCGCGCCATACTTATAGGCAGGAGGCTACAGGGCATTTAGGAAATATGACCTTCTTTGCATTCTAAGATCGTGCGATAGAGCTATGCTACCAGGCTTCCACATTCCTTTCCTAATCCTATGTTATGGTTTCAGTAATGCCGCCGAAGAAAAAGGCTACGATGGCCGAGAAAGCCAAGAGAGTGGCGGCCAGCAGAGTTGAACGGGAGCTAGAAGAAGAAGAATCTCATAATGAGGCTCCCCCTCAGACCGTTCCTGCTCCCCCTGCACCAGCAGAGCAGGGAAGAGTTCCCGCTCCAGCCCCCGCACCCCCAGTTCCACCGCCAGCAGCTCCGGGCCAGCAGATGGCAGAGGCCATCCAGTTATTGACCCAGTTAGTTGCCGCACAAGCTCAGCGGCAAGATATAGACACGGGAGACAGGGCGGTAAGCGCAAGGGCCCGAGACTTTATTACCCTGAAGCCGCCAGAGTTCTATGGATCAAAGCCAGAGGAGGACCCGCAGAGCTTTATAGATGAGATGCTGCGGACTCTGAGGATTATACATGCTTCTGACACGGAGTCCGTAGAGTTGGCTTCATACAGACTGCGGGATGTGGCAGTTCTGTGGTATAGCAGTTGGGTATCTTCGAGGGGAGCAAATGCACCCCCTCCGGTCTGGCAGGAGTTTACAGAGGCATTTCTACGACATTTCCTACCGCCAGAGGTTCGACGGGCTCGAGCCGACATGTTCCTAAACCTTAGACAGGGAAATATGAGTGTTCGGGAATACAGTCTTCGTTTCAACTCATTGGCCAGGTATGCCCCAGCTATGATAGCGGATAGGGGAGATCATGTGCACCGTTTCGTGAGTGGGTTAGGGCCACATTTGGTTAAAGAATGCTTGACGGCCTCACTCCAAGACGGGATGACTATTACCCGTATCCAGGCCCACGCCCAAAATTTGGAAGAACAATATCAGCCACGGAGGGAGGAGCGCTATCCAGACAGGGGTTCCCGAAAGAGAGGCCGGTTTTCCAAGACTAGAAGTGAGTACAGAGGGGGACAGACACAGGGACAATTCGGGTACTCAGACCAACCGGCGGCCAGTGCACCTCCTCGATTTTGTTATGTCCCGTATTTTCGTATAGTTGGAAATCGAGAAATAACTACGATTGGTGAGTTATAAGGAAATATTTTAATTTTTGTGAATATGACTATGTTGGTTATGGAATCATTAATGTCAAGACCTCGGGGAAGGCCGAGGGTAAATTTGAAATTTCGGAAATTAGTTTCGGGAATTACAAAACGGGACTTTTATGAATTGGGCCAAGAAAATATAAAGCAAAATTGAGGCCCAAAAATCTTCAAGTGGCCGGCCAAGGGAGCAAGGTCCAAGCCCATTTTATTAAGGTCATGTGCTATGCACATGACCTATAAGTGGATATATATCATGTTTGGTTCTTAGAATTATCAAGAACAAGAATAAAAATTGAAGAACTCCACAAAAAAAGGGCTCTCGGCCGTGACTAAGAAAAGAGAAAGAAAAAATTTCTCCAAGCCTTGTTTGTGATCCAAAAATCCTAATCTCTACATAGTTGTGAAGTACTCAAGGCCCTCTTCAACGGGGTATAATTAGTTTGGCACAAGGACTACGTTTACGACAAGTCGGGTTTTCAAGAAAAGGTAAGAATTTTGCCCCTTTAATGTTATAGAATTGATATGAATATGCTAAGGATTGGAAATAGACGAGAATCCCGTAACTTGGATGTAAATAGAAAGTCGTGGGTGTGTGTGTATGTGGTGTGTTGGCCGTGGGCCATAGGGAGGAGAAAATGATGTGAATTGATCTTGTTTAGTTGGTATAATGTGTTGTTGTGATTCTTATGTCGTAAATGATTGATTGATGAATTAAATTGGCGTTGGAAAATGATTTTGGATATTATCGGAAAGCGTATACCTTCGGTATCATTATGTATATCATTGTATATTTAGGGTGCTAGAGACTTTAAATATGAATTTATAATGATGTTAATGAATTCGGAATGAAACGACGTGAGTTAGAATGTGCGTCGTGAATTTTTGATGTTTTTGAAGAATTATGGAAAGTAATGGATTTTGAGGCAATTTCGTGTATGGCTTGGATTGTATTTAGGATGTGATTGTATAAGTTTGAATGAGGAAATGAATACAATTATGTAGATATAGAGTTGGAGTTTTGGAAGTTTGAATGAAGGTTGCCAACTTAAGTAATAAAGTTGAACTTTGAACCTAGAGTGGTTTGATTATTGCTTGTGTTGTTTGTTGATGTGTGGGCTGTTGTTATTGATATATTTTGAGCCGAGCTAAGTCTCGGGGATGTTAGATTTATAGGGGAAATGCTGCCGAAATTTCGGTAGGCGAAAATGGAGTTAAAGGCATTTTTAAGCCTAAGAATCTCAATTGGTAACTTTGACCATTTGCAGATTTTAGACGAAACGGGATTGGACTTTTGGGAGAGCATACGACGTCTGTGAGGTATGTAAAGCTTCCCACTCCTTCGTTTGGCATATCTTAGTATGATAGGCGAATCTGAGAACTTCCGGAGCATCTCTGCTCCTCGAAACCCGATCCACAGAAAAGTTACTATTCATTCAATTCAATTGAAGCCTAAGGGCTCTATTTTGGCTAGAATGCCACCACTCGTCCGAAACCTATCGAAATGTGATCGGGTAACTTAGAAATGATTATGTATGACCCTTTGGCCTATAAACGTTTGAAAAATATGTTTGCCACCTCAACTTGACTCGAGGTGGGCCCGCTAACTCCGAGACGCCCCATTTGTCTTATTGGGCTGTCCTTTTGAGTAAAGTTTGAAAAGATACTTTCGATTTTGGAAATTTCTCCTACGGGATATGGTTTGAACATTTCGATGTGCTAAGTTACATTTTGAGCTATACGTACTATTTTGGAAATGTTTTGTGAAATGAAGCCTTATATCGACTAAGTATGCGATTATTTTGTATTATGAAATGATTTATGAGATTACTATGTTTTGAAAGACTATTTTGAAATACGATTTGCATTGTCTGCTCACGACTCCGCTCGTGCCTTGTTATGACTTCGTTCACCGGTTCCCGGGCCGGTTTTGATTCGTGCGCTTTATGATAATTCGGCTGTATGCTGTGTTACGGTTCCCGAGGCTTCGCCATAGGGCCGGGTTCCGTTTGGAGTTATGCTGTGATATGGCTCGTGATGCGATACGCTCACCTATGTTTGTGGTTGTGTTCGGGGATGTACGGAGATTTGAAACCTTCTGGTGTTATGCTGTGTGTGGCGCCAGCATCGGAGTGGCGACCACGTTCTTGAGCGTTGCATGATTTTCGCCTGCATTATGTATATGTATATGATTTGATACGGATTTTGACACTCCGGTTTGTACTCCACTTTGTCTTTTGATTTGCTTCCGGTTTTGATCCATAATTCTGTACTCCGTGCTTTACATACTCAGTACATATTTCGTACTGACCCCCCTTTCTTCGGGGGCTGCGTTTTATGCCCGCAGGTGCAGATATCGGTGATCCTCCACAGTAGGCTTCGTTTCTTGCTATTCTGGAGTACTTCTCTTTGACCCGGAGTCCACTTTGGTACAGACTCCTTTTGCTTTGTGTATATATTCGGTATATTGGACTATTTGGGTACGGCGGGGCCTGTCTCGCCATATGTCTTTGTTTTGAATTCGTAGAGGCCTGTAGTCATATATGTGGGGTGAGGGTCCTGTATGTGTTGGCTTGATTTTGTTTTCTGGTCTTAAAGCGGTCTGTTTGTTATGACGGCCCCAAATGGCCCTTATGCTTATGTTTGCACATTTGACCGGCGATGTCTATTCCGCCGCTCAGTTTGTATTTGATATGACATTTGGATTTGTGCGACCGCTTAAGACATATTTTGATATAACTATGTTTGATACGATTTTGTAAAATTCTGAAATAAGTTTGGAGTTGGTATCGAATATGCGATTTGGTCTGGGTACCCAGGTAGGGTGCCAGTCGCGGCCCACGGGGCTGGGTCATGACAAAAGTGGTATCAGAGCAGTTTGTCCTCGGAATGTCTACAGGCCGTGTCTCGTAGAGTCTTGTTTATCGATGTGTTGTGCACCACATCTATAAACAGGAAACTACAGGGCATTTAGGATGTTATTTTTTTTGGAATCTTAGATCGTGCGATAGAGCCAGCTGTAGGAAATGAACTTCTTCTTTTTCTAACCCTTGATTGCAGCTGGAGAGCGGTATCGACGTAAGACAATGACTGCTGATATTGGAAGCTATACAATAATCTGGTAAGAAATGTTACGAAAGACGTATGTTGGGTAAGGTATTCTGAAGTACGATTAAAACATCAAGTCGAGCAGCGAAAAGAGAAATAAATATGAAAAGTGTAGCTGGTGCAGTCGAGCTGGGCATGTGAGGTAAGCCTTGGCATATTTATATTCTTGTTTGAAAGTGTTAGCCCGTGTGGCTATGAGGTGATATGATGTGATATGTATGTACGTATATGTGGTGGCCCTGTGAGGCCTGGTTGGTATTTCCTGCGTATAGGTTTTGGGATAGTAAGAAATATAGAAGAACCTATGCCCAAATATTTCTAGAAATACGAAAAGGGAAATGGGATATAAATCCTTAACCTGTCTTGAAGGTCGATACCATTATGATAAACCTATTATGGTGGATTAAAAGGTACCCTCCAGGTTATTTGTAAGGAGCATTACCCTTAGCGGGAAACAATTTTATCTCAACAAAATATACGAGTAGTAGATTCGCAAGTTATTTGGAGGGACCAGAAATGTGTTCTAACCCCATTTTGTTTTAGCACAACCCACGTGAAGGGCAAGAATGTTCGACGATTAAGGTTCCTCAAATTGAAAGAATACAAAACGTAACAAGCAGTTGAGAATTGAGCGGTTTGCTCTCGGCTTAAGTATATAGATATGTATAACCGTGGGGGTAATTATGTGAATTAGGCATTTGATGATTTCGCGAAGTTCGTCGAACTCTAGTCTTCTTTTGCTGATGGTTGGAAGATACCTTACAGTAACATTCTGTCAGTTTTCCCTCGATTATTTGGAGATGGAATTTGTAGAATACGAATTTAGACTTGTGGGCTGTCTGAAAGTACATATGTATGCATGGAGGTATATGTTGAGGATTTACAAGTGACGACACGGTAATCACCAAGTCAGAAAAGTAATAGAATTCTCGTAGGCCGGGGTGGGACCCGCTACGGGGACGTTTTGAAAGGTTGTTAAGACCCCGATTTGTCTTAAATTACGTGACAAAGGTCGTGAGTGGCGATCGACGAAATTATATTAGCCCTAACGCGTCAAAATGCGTGAAAGTTTCGGGGTTAAGCGTGCTCAAGCCAGACCAATTCTGGGATGGGTGACCCCCCTGGGAAGTAATGCAAAATTTTGCACAAGTATAAGTATGCTAGATATAAATGAAATTTGGGGTAATCTAAAGGAAAAGAGAATGTGTGGAGTAATTAGTGCCCTTACAGGAGTCGCGCAGAACGAGGCAGACTAAATGGGCAAAAAGAAAAGGTATAACATCGCTCGGGAAATTGAGCGAATTTGAACGACAGTCAGAGACGTTCGTCAGTAAGGAATGGGTAAATATATCCGTATGTGTGTATGTGTATGTGTGTGTGTATGATTCTCGTTTGGTGCCCATGTGGGGTAAGAGCCGAGTCCCGGCAACCAAAGTTGTGATAGACGAAAGGTTTTACTAAACCGAATACTTGAAGCGAAGCGGGGACGACGATCCGAATGTTGTCAAGGGATAGAAAATCCCCAATTGCATTATAACTTAGTTTGGGACGACGATGTCTGAAAGAGGAAGTGAGTATGGAGGGTAGGAAAGATGAAAGATAATCAGTGTGAATAAGTGGGATATTTGAAAGAGTTGATACGCGAGACGCAAGACAATTTGTGTGACAGCTTGGCGAACAAGTTTACAAATAAAAGGAAATTTTTTTCATGAATCATTGGAGCCTTAATAAGAGTGATCTGATCCTAATTCGGATTCTATCTGCTATACTTCTGCACTCCCGATTTTGATAAGGCTCTGTCTATTGCGCCTCTATGCTTCTGGCCTCGATTGTGTTCCCATTTGATAAACTTTGGTACATCTGGTTCTGAATTTAATTTTGGTTGAAATACCTCTGCATGATTAGCTCTGATTGCGAATCCGTCTGACACATCTCTGTATGTTTGACTCTGGATGCGAACCTGTGTGATATAATTCTGTACGTCTGATTCCGGTTTCGATTCTGTCCGATCTTATTCCGTACGTCTGACCCCGATTGTGAATCTGTCTGATAAAACTTCGGTGTGTTCGTATGTGGATCTGTTTTGCCTTCTTAAGCGGCCCGTATGCTACTATGGCCAAGACGGCCCATGAGTTTGTACGTGTGCGATGTATATTCCGCCACCTTTATGATTTTGATATGACTGTTCTGCACGGGCGACTGCTTAAGATGAGCGTTCGATTAATGTTGGTGTGACGTCTGTTGTAACTTTCAGTTTGAACAACGTAGGTTAAGTTTGAATGAGTCTGAATACGATGATCTAGTTGTGAGTTCGTTTGGGGTGACAGAATATTCCCGTATGCTTGATTCTGATTACGAATTCGCTTAATACGCCTTTGTACGTCTGACTCCGACCTCAGATTTGTTTGACATACTTTTGTACTTCTGATTGTGACCATGAAACCGTCCGCCATAGTCGAGTACGTCTGCCTCCGATTACGAGTTCGTTCGATATGCTTCTAGGCGTCCGGTCCTAGTTCTGAATCCGTTGATGTGGAGTGTTGGGTATGATTCTGGATTCGTTGGTGTGAACTTTCTGGTATGAGGTGATTTTGAATCCGTTGGTGTGAGGTGTCCGGTATGAAGTGGGATTACGATAATGTGGTAGAGAACTCAGTAGTGTGATAAGGAATGACATTAGCTATGATGTCTGGAAAGCGTTTGTCCGTTACAGAAGATAGCGTGTGGCCCTTAATAAAACAAAGACTCAGTTTGAAATCTCGCCTGAAGGAGTATTATTATATGACGGCAGATTCTGTGTACCGGACGTTGCGGGCTTACGACAGCAGATTATGGGCGAGGCACATGAGGCACGGTATTCTGTTCATCCTGGTTCCACTAAGATGTATGGTGATCTCAGGTGTTTGTATTGGTGGGACGGCATGAAGAAAGATATTGCCGAGTTTGTTAGTCAGTGCCCGAACTGCCAGTAAGTTAAGATTGAGCATCAAAAGCCCGGTGGATTGTTACAGGAGATGGAAATTCCAGCCTAGAAATGGGAGATGATTAATATGGACTCCATTGTTGGGTTGCCGCGTACTCTACGCAGGTATGACTCTATTTGGGTTATTGTGGACAGGCTGACGAAATCAGCCCATTTCCTTCCGGACCGGACTACTTATTCGGCTGAGGACTAGGCCAGATTATATATCAGAGGGATAGTCAGACTTCACGGAGTCCCTGTATTATTACTGACGGAGGTGCCCAGTTTACAGATAATTTCTGGAGGTCATTTCAGGAGGGATTAGGGACTCAGGTGAGCCTCAGTACAGCTTTCCATCCTCAGACCGACGGGCAGGCCGAGCGCACTATTCAGACGCGCGAGGATATGTTGCGGGCCTTCGTTATTGATTTCAGGGGCAGCTGGGATGATCACTTGCCGCTTATAGAGTTTGCTTACAATAACAATTATCACTCCAGCATTCAGATGGCCCCGTACGAGGCCCTTTATGGTAGGAGATGCAGATCTCCTATTGATTGGTTCGACGTCGGCGAGACTAAGTTGATTGGGCCAGACGTGATCCAGGAAGCTGTAGATAAAGGGAAGCCTATTCGGGAGCGACTATTAGCTGCTCAGAGTCGACAGAAAGCTTATGCTGATAGACGACGTCGACCGTTAGAGTTCCAGATTGGCGACTGGGTATTCCTGAAGGTGTCGCCCATGAAGGGCGTTATGAGATTTGGCAAGAAGGGTAAGTTGAGTCCGCGGTACATCTGGCCATACCAGATTGTTCGGAGGATAGGCGCGGTTGCCTACGAGCTAGACTTGTCATCCGATTTGGAGGCCGTGCACTCGGTGTTTCATGTGTCTATGCTGCGGAAGTGTATTGGTGACCCTTCCAGGATATTCCCAGTAGATGATCTTCATGTGACGGAGCAGTTGTCTTATGACGAGCAACCTATATCTATTTTGGATCGTCAGGTGAGGAGATTGCGCACTAAGGAGGTGCCTTCTGTCAAAGTTCTATGGCGCAATAATAACCGGGAAGAGATGACTTGGGAGGCGGAGGATGAGATGAAGAAGCGATTCCCCCCGTTTATTCCCTATGCCTCTTGTAATCTAAACTTTTGAATTTGTTGTATTAATGAACGGATGGACCATGTGTGCTATGAATAGGAATGGTTTTCCCGTCATGTTTGTGAGCCTTCATAAGAGTTATTTAACATTCGGGGACGAATGTTCTTAAGGGGGGGAGAATGTTATGTCCCGTATTTTCGTATAGTTGGAAATCGAGAAATAACTACGATTGGTGAGTTATAAGGAAATATTTTAATTTTTGTGAATATGACTATGTTGGTTATGGAATCATTAATGTCAAGACCTCGGGGAAGGCCGAGGGTAAATTTGAAATTTCGGAAATTAGTTTCGGGAATTACAAAACGGGACTTTTATGAATTGGGCCAAGAAAATATAAAGCAAAATTGAGGCCCAAAAATCTTCAAGTGGCCGGCCAAGGGAGCAAGGTCCAAGCCCATTTTATTAAGGTCATGTGCTATGCACATGACCTATAAGTGGATATATATCATGTTTGGTTCTTAGAATTATCAAGAACAAGAATAAAAATTGAAGAACTCCACAAAAAAAGGGCTCTCGGCCGTGACTAAGAAAAGAGAAAGAAAAAATTTCTCCAAGCCTTGTTTGTGATCCAAAAATCCTAATCTCTACATAGTTGTGAAGTACTCAAGGCCCTCTTCAACGGGGTATAATTAGTTTGGCACAAGGACTACGTTTACGACAAGTCGGGTTTTCAAGAAAAGGTAAGAATTTTGCCCCTTTAATGTTATAGAATTGATATGAATATGCTAAGGATTGGAAATAGACGAGAATCCCGTAACTTGGATGTAAATAGAAAGTCGTGGGTGTGTGTGTATGTGGTGTGTTGGCCGTGGGCCATAGGGAGGAGAAAATGATGTGAATTGATCTTGTTTAGTTGGTATAATGTGTTGTTGTGATTCTTATGTCGTAAATGATTGATTGATGAATTAAATTGGCGTTGGAAAATGATTTTGGATATTATCGGAAAGCGTATACCTTCGGTATCATTATGTATATCATTGTATATTTAGGGTGCTAGAGACTTTAAATATGAATTTATAATGATGTTAATGAATTCGGAATGAAACGACGTGAGTTAGAATGTGCGTCGTGAATTTTTGATGTTTTTGAAGAATTATGGAAAGTAATGGATTTTGAGGCAATTTCGTGTATGGCTTGGATTGTATTTAGGATGTGATTGTATAAGTTTGAATGAGGAAATGAATACAATTATGTAGATATAGAGTTGGAGTTTTGGAAGTTTGAATGAAGGTTGCCAACTTAAGTAATAAAGTTGAACTTTGAACCTAGAGTGGTTTGATTATTGCTTGTGTTGTTTGTTGATGTGTGGGCTGTTGTTATTGATATATTTTGAGCCGAGCTAAGTCTCGGGGATGTTAGATTTATAGGGGAAATGCTGCCGAAATTTCGGTAGGCGAAAATGGAGTTAAAGGCATTTTTAAGCCTAAGAATCTCAATTGGTAACTTTGACCATTTGCAGATTTTAGACGAAACGGGATTGGACTTTTGGGAGAGCATACGACGTCTGTGAGGTATGTAAAGCTTCCCACTCCTTCGTTTGGCATATCTTAGTATGATAGGCGAATCTGAGAACTTCCGGAGCATCTCTGCTCCTCGAAACCCGATCCACAGAAAAGTTACTATTCATTCAATTCAATTGAAGCCTAAGGGCTCTATTTTGGCTAGAATGCCACCACTCGTCCGAAACCTATCGAAATGTGATCGGGTAACTTAGAAATGATTATGTATGACCCTTTGGCCTATAAACGTTTGAAAAATATGTTTGCCACCTCAACTTGACTCGAGGTGGGCCCGCTAACTCCGAGACGCCCCATTTGTCTTATTGGGCTGTCCTTTTGAGTAAAGTTTGAAAAGATACTTTCGATTTTGGAAATTTCTCCTACGGGATATGGTTTGAACATTTCGATGTGCTAAGTTACATTTTGAGCTATACGTACTATTTTGGAAATGTTTTGTGAAATGAAGCCTTATATCGACTAAGTATGCGATTATTTTGTATTATGAAATGATTTATGAGATTACTATGTTTTGAAAGACTATTTTGAAATACGATTTGCATTGTCTGCTCACGACTCCGCTCGTGCCTTGTTATGACTTCGTTCACCGGTTCCCGGGCCGGTTTTGATTCGTGCGCTTTATGATAATTCGGCTGTATGCTGTGTTACGGTTCCCGAGGCTTCGCCATAGGGCCGGGTTCCGTTTGGAGTTATGCTGTGATATGGCTCGTGATGCGATACGCTCACCTATGTTTGTGGTTGTGTTCGGGGATGTACGGAGATTTGAAACCTTCTGGTGTTATGCTGTGTGTGGCGCCAGCATCGGAGTGGCGACCACGTTCTTGAGCGTTGCATGATTTTCGCCTGCATTATGTATATGTATATGATTTGATACGGATTTTGACACTCCGGTTTGTACTCCACTTTGTCTTTTGATTTGCTTCCGGTTTTGATCCATAATTCTGTACTCCGTGCTTTACATACTCAGTACATATTTCGTACTGACCCCCCTTTCTTCGGGGGCTGCGTTTTATGCCCGCAGGTGCAGATATCGGTGATCCTCCACAGTAGGCTTCGTTTCTTGCTATTCTGGAGTACTTCTCTTTGACCCGGAGTCCACTTTGGTACAGACTCCTTTTGCTTTGTGTATATATTCGGTATATTGGACTATTTGGGTACGGCGGGGCCTGTCTCGCCATATGTCTTTGTTTTGAATTCGTAGAGGCCTGTAGTCATATATGTGGGGTGAGGGTCCTGTATGTGTTGGCTTGATTTTGTTTTCTGGTCTTAAAGCGGTCTGTTTGTTATGACGGCCCCAAATGGCCCTTATGCTTATGTTTGCACATTTGACCGGCGATGTCTATTCCGCCGCTCAGTTTGTATTTGATATGACATTTGGATTTGTGCGACCGCTTAAGACATATTTTGATATAACTATGTTTGATACGATTTTGTAAAATTCTGAAATAAGTTTGGAGTTGGTATCGAATATGCGATTTGGTCTGGGTACCCAGGTAGGGTGCCAGTCGCGGCCCACGGGGCTGGGTCATGACAGATTTGCTGATAGGGGGTTTGACCGTTCTACTCACTCGAGATCGGATCAAGGTACCCGAGCCTCAGAATCTCAGTTTAGGGCTGATGCTGGCAGGATAATGTCACCCCCGCCACGATGTGCTCGATGCGGCAGGCCACACTCGGGAGAGTGCCGCGCAGGTACGGGTGCTTGCTATACTTGTGGGCGGGTTGGCCATTTGATGCGTGATTGCCCATTGAGAGATGACGGAGACCGAGCCCAGCCTACCGGGTCCGCAGTTGGTTCATCGTCGACCGTACGCCCTCAGGGACAGGCCTCCCAGGCTCCAGCAGGTCGTGGCCGAGGCAGAGGAGGGATACCCAGCGCAGCCGGTCCTCCACACCGTATATATGCACTGACAGGACGACAGGACCCTGAGCCTCCCGCTGATGCGGCCACAGGTACTTTTTTTTGTTGGTATTTTCTATAATATGTGCATTAATTGATTCGGATTCTATCTTATCCAACCCTGCCCTTTTGTATTGCTAAACATACTAAGAATTTGGATATTAGAGTGAGGAATAGTCACCCGCACAGGTAAAAAGTGAATCTTTGTGATTGCGAAGGCTAAAATAGTCATTAAAAGAGAAATATTCGCTACGAGGGTGTTCAAACATTGCTGAGACCCCAACTTACCCCATATTATATAATATAGGTAGTACGGGGAAGCGGAAGTAAAAATACTAACACCGTGACGCTGAAATGCATCAGAGTTTCAAGGTTAAGCGTGCTCAGGTGGGAGTAGTTTCATGATGGGTGACCCCCTGGGAAATATGCTGAAAATTTCGTAAATGTGAAAACAAGAGACGAGTGTAAGAGTAGGCAGCTCAAAGTAAATTGGGGTGTGGAAAGTGGTTAGAAACCCCATACGAGTCATATAGGCCGAGACGGACTAAACTAACAAGAAAGGGGGAGCCATGACAACAGAAAGCTTTGGGGACGAAGGAGAAAAGTACAGATGTCACAGGGTGAGACCGATATTAAGTCCACACTATCTAATGCAAGGAATTCATGATAAGGCGGTGTGCGGGAACATGTCTAGTGAGGGGATAGACGCGGCAGACGCCACGAATGAGGAATTACAACTGTGAAGATCGCAAAGAGGGCAACCTAAGCTCCTAAGGTGGACATGTTAAGTGACATGAGGCATCTACAACGGAGACCTCCCCGAAATGATGTGTTACGCTATGAGGCGAGTTTAACATTCGAGGACGAATGTTCTAAAGGGGGGGAGGATGTTATACCCCGCGTTTTATGTAATTGGATAATTCAAGACAATCGCGGGAAAACGACAAGCGAGGCTACATTTTATTGTGTTTGGCACTTGAGTTGTTTATGAAGAGTCTAGGAGTGGAAATAATGAGAAAGGTCAAGAGCATGAAGGGGAGTTCAACATGACTCGTGGAAATACGGAGGAAGACGAAGGGCAAAATTGGAAGTTGGAAAAATTGCCTTCAAGAATTTCAAGTAGTAGCCCAAAATATAAATGGGCTTGAAGGTTTTCTTTGGGAATTTATAGGCCCAACCGGCCTTGGAGAGGGTCCAAGCCCAATATGAAATAAGACTTAGTCAATATAAGGGATGACTAAGTCATCTTCATCCATTAAGTGTCTAGAAATTTCAAGAACTCAAAAGAAAGAAAGAAGGGGAGAAACCCCAAGGCCTTTCGGCCAAGAACAAAAATTCCAAGAAAAATTGAAAAAAATCTCTCCAAAAATTATTTTCTATCAAGTAGAGGGTGCACAACAAGGTGAAGTTGTTGTTGGAGCAAGAAAAATTCAAAATCATATAGGTTTCCAAGAGATAAGCAAGTGAGAAGTTGAAGAATAAAGGTAAAATTCTAACCTTGCTTTATGTGTTATACATGGTTTATATGTGTTGTAGTATGCTAAAATGGATGAAATTTATGAAGGAGAGAAATATAGTACATGGCCGTGTGTATGTATATATGTGTATGAGCCATGCTTCAATTATTTTAATTAATGTTTGGTTGTTATTGTTGTGAATGATATATGGAAAAAAAAAATGGAAGTTGAATGAATATTGAGAAGTTGTAGTGTGTATGTTGGTGTTGACCGTGTGGTTATGGAAAAAATGGAAGAGAATGAGTCAATTTTATTTAGTATGATGTTGTTGGAATATAGATTATGAGGTTGTCATTGTTTTCATAAAAGTTAGAAAGTTTTGGAAGAAGTAGTAAGTTGATTGAATATGGAAGTTGTTAGTATTGTTGTTGTTGGGATTGTGGTTGATATTTTGGCCGGGTTGAATTCCCGGGATTGTTGTTGATTGAAATTAGCCAAGTTGAACTTGGTGGGATGGAGTATTTATAGGGGAAGTGCTGTCGAAATTTCGGTAGCCAAATGTTTCCTTAAGATTCTAACTCAAAGTATACTAATGAAAGTTTTGGTAAACTTGACCAAATTGCAGATTTTGACGAGATTGTGACGCGATTTTGGAGTAGCTAAAGGAGCGGAGAGAGGTATGTAAGGTTTCACCCTTCTTTCTATGGCATGTCTTGGTTGTAAGAAGTCGGGCACAAGCCTCGGGGACGACCTCAATCCCCGGAATCCGCACCTAAAGTTTTCAACTTTTCATTCAATTGAATTGAAGTAGAAAGTGCGCAAAATGATAGAAAGACCTCCTAGACCTCTATGACGTGCGTAAATGGGACCCGATCACCCTAGAACCCTCACAAGTAATGACATGACCTGTAGTATATGTAAATAATATACGCCACCTCATCCGGCCCGAGGTGGGCCCGCTACCCCCGGACTTTCCTATAGTATTGGTTGATGTACTTCAAGTGAACCCGAAGGGAACCTTTGATCCCGATCTTGTTACCATGAGATAAGTACTATGATTCCTCTAACGAGGATGCCTCTGTGATGACAAGGATGACCATGATGTTAGATAAGCGGGAATGCCTATAATACGTACCACCGGAATGACCCTATGACTAAGACGACTAAGCTAAGCATCTTATACGAACATGAAAGTGACAAACTAATTCTTGAAACTTATTTATATTCCCTAGCCATGATTTTATTTTCTAGAAGATTTCAAAGTCTATGAAATGACATCTATAATACCCCGATTTTATTTTACGTCCATTATAATATTATCCTCCATTGATACTCTCATCTTAAATACTTGTTTTCTTTCCGAGGTAAGACAAAACGATCACTATCCTTTCATAAGATAATCGGAGGTCACCGACCTTACGTCACTCCGATGGATACATGATTCTCCTTGGCCCCCTTGTACGCTTATACACTATATGTATATGTAGATAATGTAAGTAAATGTATGTAAAACACATATGTATGTACAAGCTGTGTATATAATCAAAGATCTAGAGCGCTATAGTCGCCGACATCCATACATGATACCAGAGTATGTCTATAATCAAAGATTCAGAGCGCTATAGACGCTGACATATAAGCATGATGTATGTACACGTATACGGGGAAGATGGGGATAAGGGCAGAGCGTTATACACGCATTTCCACCTGATCAGTTGGCATTACATGACATGATATCGTCCCGGACGCGGGATGCCCGGACGCGGGAAGTACATTTATGGCTAAATGGATCGGCTGCCGACGCCTCGGCAATATGAGACATCTTATTTTTACATATATGTATAAGAAGAGATTTTCAAAGGAAAGCTATGTAATAAGATGATATACTATGACACGAAATGCTATGATATGATAAGATAGGATATGATAAGCTAGACTATATTGTGGCAAGCCACACTATGACATGATACGCTAGAATATAAAATACCGTGAGGTGATAAGCTACGATATGACCGGATACGACATACTATGATAGTGCAGAGCGTAATGTGACAAAATGCAACATGATATTAACCCTAATTCCTATGTCTACGAAAAAGAAACGTTGCAGAAGGAAAAAAAAAAAAAAAAGGGGGACAAGTCCATATGAAAGCCGGCCCGAGAAGGGGCCTCGCTACGTGCAGGTTATTTTCTTGCTGCATTATCGATCCTATGATTCCCTGATATTGTTAATCATGCTCTATATTACTGCTTCTATTATTTTCCATGCCTTACATACTCGGTACACTATTCGTACTGACGTCCCTTCTTGTGGACGCTGCGTTTCATGCCGCGCAGGTCAGCAGGCTGGTGGACGTGATCTATAGGAGCTTATCAGCAGTACTCTACAGTGCTCCAGTTGTTCCGGAGCTTTACTTCAGCGGTACTATTTTGTATATGTATATTCGGGCACGATAGTACTCGGCCCTTTCTATGTGTAATTACACTATGTCTAGAGGCTCGTAGACAGATATGTACAGTTAGGCAGGTTCAGTAGATATACGATGTTTGGGCATTATGATGTTGTTGTATAAAGTATTAACGACGTTTGCAAGTCTATGTTTCAAAAAAAAAAAAATATGGCACTGTTTATACGAGATAGATAAGGGGTGCTCGGTACAAGTATCGGGTACTCGTCACGGCCCCTAGTTGGGTCGTGACACCTTCGGCCGAGAGCTCTCTTTTGAGTCAAAGTGGAAATGTGATTTTTTCTTGATAAATTCTAAGTGTGAAGTGATATATATCCAATTGTATAAGTCATGTGCTCAACACATGACATTAAAAATGGGTTGGGCTTTGGCCTTTGGCCGGCCCCTTCAAGAATTCTTGGGCCTCATTTGTGTTATATTTTTTCTTGGCCCAATTCATAAAACGTCCCGTTTTGTAATTCCCGAAACTAATTTCCGAAATTCCAAATTTACCCTCGGCCTTCCCCGATGTCTTAACATTAAAGATTCCATAACCAACATAGTCATATTCACAAAAATCAAATCATATCCTTACAACACACAAGTCGTAATTATTTCTCGATTTTTAATCATACGAAAAACACGGGACATAACAATAAACATCATAAGGTCGGGATAGGGCCCCGCCATACCCATATATACACAAAATTGTACCAAATTAAGACCGCAACTCCGGGACAAGTGCAGTGCTCCAATGCCAACACTGAGTGGGGAAACCTACTGATGCGAACCATCACCCTGTCTATCAAAACCTGTTGGCATGAAACATTGTGTCCCCATGCAAAGGGACGTCAGTACGAATAAAGTACCTAGTATGTAAGACAGAAAACAACATAAGTGAGACATGAAAGTAACATGAGATACGAAGATCAACTTGAACATCTGAAATGCCACTGAGGGCCATGATATGCATAAGTACCGTATATATTCCTATATGACGCCATTGTTTAAATAACGCCATCACTCCTCTGTGGGCTTCATCACCATAATAATCAACTAATCAGTGGTGCATTTATTACGCTGTCGTACATATATATGCATATATAATGCCATCAAGCCTCTGTGGGCATCATACCATAGTAGTATCATATGTGTATAAGTATATATGAATGATAAAAGAACATTTCGAGCCTATCAGAGTAACGTAAGGTCGTTGCATCTCCGATTATATTACGAACTTCATCACCATGATTATGTACCTCAATGGGACTTAAGATTTATACATATAGACTTCCTTGATTAGTATGGCTGACAAGGCCGTCATGAACATCTGCACAACAAGACATAGGCTGACAAGGCCATACAATATCTGTATACATGACAACTATCTACAAGTCTCTAAAGAAGTACATAAACATCATAATGTCGGGATAGGGCCCCGCCATACCCATATATACATAAAATTGTGCCAAATTAAGACCGCAACTCCGGGACAAGTGCAGTGCTCCGATGCCATCACTGAGTGGGGAAACCTACTGATACGAACAGTCACCCTGTCTATCAAAACCTGTTGGCATGAAACATTGTGTCCCCATGCAAAGGGACTTCAGTACGAATAAAGTACCTAGTATGTAAGACAGAAAACAACATAAGTGAGACATGAAAGTAACATGAGATACGAAGATCAACTTGAACATGTGAAATGCCTCTGAGGGCCATGATATGCATAAGTACCGTATATATTCCTATATGACGCCATTGTTTAAATAACGCCATCACTCCTCTGTGGGCATCATCATCATAATAACCAACTAATCAGTGGTGCATTTATTACGTTGTCGTACATAAATATGCATATATAATGCCATCAAACCTCTGTGGGCATCATACCATAGTAGTATCATATGTGTATAAGTATATATGAATGATAAAAGAACATTTCGAGCCTATCAGAGTAACGTAAGGTCGTTGCATCTCCGATTATATTATGAACTTCATCACCATCATTATGTACATCAATGGGACTTAAGATTTATACATATAGACTTCCTTGATTAGTATGGCTGACAAGGCCGTCATGAACATCTGCACAACAAGACATAGGCTGAGAAGGCCATACAATATCTATATACATGACAACTATCTACAAGTCTCTAAAGAAGTACATAAACATCATAAGGTCGGGATAGGGCCCCGCCATACCCATATATACACAAAATTGTACCAAATTAAGACCGCAACTCCGGGACAAGTGCAGTGCTCCAATGCCAACACTGAGTGGGGAAACCTACTGATGCGAACCGTCACCCTATCTATCAAAACCTGTTGGCATGAAACATTGTGTCCCCATGCAAAGGGACGTCAGTACGAATAAAGTACCTAGTATGTAAGACAGAAAACAACATAAGTGAGACATGAAAGTAACATGAGATACGAAGATCAACTTGAACTTCTGAAATGCCACTGAGGGCCATGATATGCATAAGTACCGTATATATTCCTATATGACGCCATTGTTTAAATAACGCCATCACTCCTCTGTGGGCTTCATCACCATAATAACCAACTAATCAGTGGTGCATTTATTACGCTGTCGTACATATATATGCATATATAATGCCATCAAGCCTCTGTGGGCATCATACCATAGTAGTATCATATGTGTATAAGTATATATGAATGATAAAAGAACATTTCGAGCCTATCAGAGTAACGTAAGGTCGTTGCATCTCCGATTATATTACGAACTTCATCACCATCATTATGTACCTCAATGGGACTTAAGATTTATACATATAGACTTCCTTGATTAGTATGGCTGACAAGGCCGTCATGAACATCTGCACAACAAGACATAGGCTGACAAGGCCATACAATATCTATATACATGACAACTATCTACAAGTCTCTAAAGAAGTACATAAACATCATAAGGTCGGGATAGGGCCCCGCCATACCCATATGTACACAATAATGTACCAAATTAAGACCGCAACTCCGGGACAAGTGCAGTGCTCCAATGCCAACACTGAGTGGGGAAACCTACTGATGCGAACCGTCACCCTGTCTATCAAAACCTGTTGGCATGAAACATTGTGTCCCCATGCAAAGGGACGTCAGTACGAATAAAGTACCTAGTATGTAAGACAGAAAACAACATAAGTGAGACACGAAAGTAACATGAGATACGAAGATCAACTTGAACATCTGAAATGCCTCTGAGGGCCATGATATGCATAAGTACCGTATATATTCCTATATGAAGCCACTGTTTAAATAACGCCATCACTCCTCCGTGGGCATCATCATCATAATAACCAACTAATCAGTGGTGCATTTATTACGCTGTCGTACATAAATATGCATATATAATGCCATCAAGCCTCTGTGGGCATCATACCATAGTAGTATCATATGTGTATAAGCATATATGAATGATAAAAGAACATTTCGAGCCTATCAGAGTAACGTAAGGTCGTTGCATCTCCGATTATATTATGAACTTCATCACCATCATTATGTACCTCAATGGGACTTAAGATTTATACATATAGACTTCCTTGATTAGTATGGCTGACAAGGCCGTCATGAACATCTGCACAACAAGACATAGGCTGACAAGGCCATACAATATCTATATACATGACAACTATCTACAAGTCTCTAAAGAAGTACGTAAACATCATAAGGTCGGGATAGGGCCCCGCCATACCCATATGTACACAAAATTGTACCAAATTAAGACCGCAACTCCGGGACAACTGCAGTGCTCCAATGCCCACACTGAGTGGGGAAACCTACTGATGCGAACCGTCACCCTGTCTATCAAAACCTGTTGGCATGAAACATTGTGTCCCCATGCAAAGGGACGTCAGTACGAATAAACTACCTAGTATGTAAGACAGATAACAACATAAGTGAGACATGAAACTAACATGAGATACGAAGATCAACTTGAACATCTGAAATGCCTCTGAGGGCCATGATATGCATAAGTACCGTATATATTCCTATATGACCCCATTGTTTAAATAACGCCATCACTCCTCTATGGGCATCATCATCATAATAACCAACTAATTAGTGGTGCATTTATTACGCTGTTGTACATAAATATGCATATATAATGCCATCAAGCCTCTGTGGGCATCATACCATAGTAGTATCATATGTGTATAAGTATATATGAATGATAAAAGAACATTTCGAGCCTATCAGAGTAACGTAAGGTCGTTGCATCTCCGATTGTATTACGAACTTCATCACCATCATTATGTACCTCAATGGGACTTAAGATTTATACATATAGACTTCCTTGATTAGTATGGCTGACAAGGCCGTCATGAACATCTGCACAACAAGACATAGGCTGACAAGGCCATACAATATCTATATACATGACAACTATCTACAAGTCTCTAAAGAAGTACATAAACATCATAAGGTCGGGATAGGGCCCCGCCATACCCATATGTACACAAAATTGTACCAAATTAAGACCGCAACTCCGGGACAAGTGCAGTGCTCCAATGCCAACACTGAGTGAGGAAACCTACTGATGCGAACCGTCACCCTGTCTATCAAAACCTGTTAGCATGAAACATTGTGTCCCCATGCAAAGGGACGTCAGTACGAATAAAGTACATAGTATGCAAGACAGAAAACAACATAAGTGAGAACATGAAAGTAACATGAGATACGAAGATCAACTTGAACATCTGAAATGCCTCTGAGGTCCATGATATGCATAAGTAGTATCATATGTGTATAAGTATATATGAATGATAAAAGAACATTTCGAGCCTATCAGAGTAACGTAAGGTCGTTGCATCTCCGATTATATTATGAACTTCATCACCATCATTATGTACCTCAATGGGACTTAAGATTTATACATATAGACTTCCTTGATTAGTATGGCTGACAAGGCCGTCATGAACATCTGCACAACAAGACATAGGCTTACAAGGCCATACAATATCTATATACATGACAACTATCAACAAGTTTCTAAAGAAGTACATAAACATCATAAGGTCGGGATAGGGCCCCGCCATACCCATATGTACACAAAATTGTACCAAATTAAGACCGCAACTCCGGGACAACTGCAGTGCTCCAATGCCCACACTGAGTGGGGAAACCTACTGATGCGAACCGTCACCCTGTCTATCAAAACCTGTTGGCATGAAACATTGTGTCCCCATGCAAAGGGACGTCAGTACGAATAAACTACCTAGTATGTAAGACAGATAACAACATAAGTGAGACATGAAACTAACATGAGATACGAAGATCAACTTGAACATCTGAAATGCCTCTGAGGGCCATGATATGCATAAGTACCGTATATATTCCTATATGGCCCCATTGTTTAAATAACGCCATCACTCCTCTATGGGCATCATCATCATAATAACCAACTAATTAGTGGTGCATTTATTACGCTGTGGTACATAAATATGCATATATAATGCCATCAAGCCTCTGTGGGCATCATACCATAGTAATATCATATGTGTATAAGTATATATGAATGATAAAAGAACATTTCGAGCCTATCAGAGTAACGTAAGGTCGTTGCATCTCCGATTGTATTACGAACTTCATCACCATCATTATGTACCTCAATGGGACTTAAGATTTATACATATAGACTTCCTTGATTAGTATGGCTGACAAGGCCGTCATGAACATCTGCACAACAAGACATAGGCTGACAAGGCCATACAATATCTATATACATGACAACTATCTACAAGTCTCTAAAGAAGTACATAAACATCATAAGGTCGGGATAGGGCCCCGCCATACCCATATGTACACAAAATTGTACCAAATTAAGACCGCAACTCCGGGACAAGTGCAGTGCTCCAATGCCAACACTGAGTGAGGAAACCTACTGATGCGAACCGTCACCCTGTCTATCAAAACCTGTTAGCATGAAACATTGTGTCCCCATGCAAAGGGACGTCAGTACAAATAAAGTACCTAGTATGCAAGACAGAAAACAACATAAGTGAGAACATGAAAGTAACATGAGATACGAAGATCAACTTGAACATCTGAAATGCCTCTGAGGGCCATGATATGCATAAGTAGTATCATATGTGTATAAGTATATATGAATGATAAAAGAACATTTCGAGCCTATCAGAGTAACGTAAGGTCGTTGCATCTCCGATTATATTATGAACTTCATCACCATCATTATGTACCTCAATGGGACTTAAGATTTATACATATAGACTTCCTTGATTAGTATGGCTGACAAGGCCGTCATGAACATCTGCACAACAAGACATAGGCTGACAAGGCCATACAATATCTATATACATGACAACTATCAACAAGTCTCTAAAGAAGTACATAAACATCATAAGGTCGGGATAGGGCCCCGCCATACCCATATGTACACAAAATTGTACCAAATTAAGACCGCAACTCCGGGACAACTGCAGTGCTCCAATGCCCACACTGAGTGGGGAAACCTACTGATGCGAACCGTCACCCTGTCTATCAAAACCTGTTGGCATGAAACATTGTGTCCCCATGCAAAGGGACGTCAGTACGAATAAACTACCTAGTATGTAAGACAGATAACAACATAAGTGAGACATGAAACTAACATGAGATACGAAGATCAACTTGAACATCTGAAATGCCTCTGAGGGCCATGATATGCATAAGTACCGTATATATTCCTATATGGCCCCATTGTTTAAATAACGCCATCACTCCTCTATGGGCATCATCATCATAATAACCAACTAATTAGTGGTGCATTTATTACGCTGTGGTACATAAATATGCATATATATGCCATCAAGCCTCTGTGGGCATCATACCATAGTAGTATCATATGTGTATAAGTATATATGAATGATAAAAGAACATTTCGAGCCTATCCGAGTAACGTAAGGTCGTTGCATCTCCGATTATATTACGAACTTCATCACCATCATTATGTACCTCAATGGGACTTAAGATTTATACATATAGACTTCCTTGATTAGTATGGCTGACAAGGCCGTCATGAACATCTGCACAACAAGACATAGGCTGACAAGGCCATACAATATCTATATACATGACAACTATCTACAAGTCTCTAAAGAAGTACATAAACATCATAAGGTCGGGATAGGGCCCCGCCATACCCATATGTACACAAAATTGTACCAAATTAAGACCGCAACTCCGGGACAAGTGCAGTGCTCCAATGCCAACACTGAGTGAGGAAACCTACTGATGCGAACCGTCACCCTGTCTATCAAAACCTGTTAGCATGAAACATTGTGTCCCCATGCAAAGGGACGTCAGTACGAATAAAGTACCTAGTATGCAAGACAGAAAACAACATAAGTGAGAACATCAAAGTAACATGAGATACGAAGATCAACTTGAACATCTGAAATGCCTCTGAGGGCCATGATATGCATAAGTACCGTATATATTCCTATATGACGCCATTGTTTAAATAACGCCATCACTCCTCTGTGGGCATCATCATCATAATAACCAACTAATCAGTGGTGCATTTATTACGCTGTCGTACATAAATATGCATATATAATGCCATCAAGCCTCTGTGGGCATCATACCATAGTAGTATCATATGTGTATAAGCATATATGAATGATAAAAGAACATTTCGAGCCTATCAGAGTAACGTAAGGTCGTTGCATCTCCGATTATATTATGAACTTCATCACCATCATTATGTACCTCAATGGGACTTAAGATTTATACATATAGACTTCCTTGATTAGTATGGCTGACAAGGCCGTCACGAACATCTGCACAACAAGACATAGGCTGACAAGGCCATACAATATCTATATACATGACAACTATCTACAAATCTCTAAAGAAGTACATAAACATCATAAGGTCGGGATAGGGCCCCGCCATACCCATATGTACACAAAATTGTACCAAATTAAGACCGCAACTCCGGGACAACTGCAGTGCTCCAATGCCAACACTGAGTGGGGAAACCTACTGATGCGAACCGTCACCCTGTCTATCAAAACCTGTTGGCATGAAACATTGTGTCCCCATGCAAAGGGACGTCAGTACGAATAAACTACCTAGTATGTAAGACAGAAAACAACATAAGTGAGACATGAAAGTAACATGAGATACGAAGATCAACTTGAACATCTGAAATGCCTCTGAGAGCCATGATATGCATAAGTACCGTATATATTCCTATATGACGCCATTGTTTAAATAACGCCATCACTCCTCTGTGGGCATCATCATCATAATAACCAACTAATCAGTGGTGCATTTATTATGCTGTCGTACATAAATATGCATATATAATGCCATCAAGCCTCTGTGGGCATCATACCATAGTAGTATCATATGTGTATAAGCATATATGAATGATAAAAGAACATTTCGAGCCTATCAGAGTAACGTAAGGTCGTTGCATCTCCGATTATATTACGAACTTCATCACCGTCATTATGTACCTCAATGGGACTTAAGATTGATACATATAGACTTCCTTGATTAGTATGGCTGACAAGGCCGTCATGAACATCTGCACAACAAGACATAGGCTGACAAGGCCATACAATATCTATATACATGACAACTATCTACAAGTCTCTAAAGAAGTACATAAACATCATAAGGTCGGGATAGGGCCCCGCCATACCCATATGTACACAAAATTGTACCAAATTAAGACCGCAACTCCGGGACAAGTGCAGTGCTCCAATGCCAACACTGAGTGAGGAAACCTACTGATGCGAACAGTCACCCTGTCTATCAAAACCTGTTGGCATGAAACATTGTGTCCCCATGCAAAGGGACGTCAGTACGAATAAAGTACCTAGTATGCAAGACAGAAAACAACATAAGTGAGAACATGAAAGTAACATGAGATACGAAGATCAACTTGAACATCTGAAATGCCTCTGAGGGCCATGATATGCATAAGTACCGTATATATTCCTATATGACGCCATTGTTTAAATAACGCCATCACTCCTCTGTGGGCTTCATCACCATAATAACCAACTAATCAGTGGTGCATTTATTACGCTGTCGTACATATATATGCATATATAATGCCATCAAGCCTCTGTGGGCATCATACCATAGTACTATCATATGTGTATAAGTATATATGAATGATAAAAGAACATTTCGAGCCTATCAGAGTAACGTAAGGTCGTTGCATCTACGATTATATTACGAACTTCATCACCATGATTATGTACCTCAATGGGACTTAAGATTTATACATATAGACTTCCTTGATTAGTATGGCTGACAAGGCCGTCATGAACATCTGCACAACAAGACATAGGCTGACAAGGCCATACAATATCTATATACATGACAACTATCTACAAGTCTCTAAAGAAGTACATAAACATCATAATGTCGGGATAGGGCCCCGCCATACCCATATATACATAAAATTGTGCCAAATTAAGACCGCAACTCCGGGACAAGTGCAGTGCTCCGATGCCAACACTGAGTGGGGAAACCTACTGATACGAACAGTCACCCTGTCTATCAAAACCTGTTGGCATGAAACATTGTGTCCCCATGCAAAGGGACTTCAGTACGAATAAAGTACCTAGTATGTAAGACAGAAAACAACATAAGTGAGACATGAAAGTAACATGAGATACGAAGATCAACTTGAACATGTGAAATGCCTCTTAGGGCCATGATATGCATAAGTACCGTATATATTCCTATATGACGCCATTGTTTAAATAACGCCATCACTCCTCTGTGGGCATCATCATCATAATAACCAACTAATCAGTGGTGCATTTATTACGTTGTCGTACATAAATATGCATATATAATGCCATCAAACCTCTGTGGGCATCATACCATAGTAGTATCATATGTGTATAAGTATATATGAATGATAAAAGAACATTTCGAGCCTATCAGAATAACGTAAGGTCGTTGCATCTCCGATTATATTATGAACTTCATCACCATCATTATGTACATCAATGGGACTTAAGATTTATACATATAGACTTCCTTGATTAGTATGGCTGACAAGGCCGTCATGAACATCTGCACAACAAGACATAGGCTGACAAGGCCATACAATATCTATATACATGACAACTATCTACAAGTCTCTAAAGAAGTACATAAACATCATAAGGTCGGGATAGGGCCCCGCCATACCCATATATACACAAAATTGTACCAAATTAAGACCGCAACTCCGGGACAAGTGCAGTGCTCCAATGCCAACACTGAGTGGGGAAACCTACTGATGCGAACCGTCACCCTGTCTATCAAAACCTGTTGGCATGAAACATTGTGTCCCCATGCAAAGGGACGTCAGTACGAATAAAGTACCTAGTTTGTAAGACAGAAAACAACATAAGTGAGACATGAAAGTAACATGAGATACGAAGATCAACTTGAACATCTGAAATGCCACTGAGGGCCATGATATGCATAAGTACCGTATATATTCCTATATGACGCCATTGTTTAAATAACGCCATCACTCCTCTGTGGGCTTCATCACCATAATAACCAACTAATCAGTGGTGCATTTATTACGCTGTCGTACATATATATGCATATATAATGCCATCAAGCCTCTGTGGGCATCATACCATAGTAGTATCATATGTGTATAAGTATATATGAATGATAAAAGAACATTTCGAGCCTATCAGAGTAACGTAAGGTCGTTGCATCTCCGATTATATTACGAACTTCATCACCATGATTATGTACCTCAATGGGACTTAAGATTTATACATATAGACTTCCTTGATTAGTATGGCTGACAAGGCCGTCATGAACATATGCACAACAAGACATAGGCTGACAAGGCCATACAATATCTATATACATGACAACTATCTACAAGTCTCTAAAGAAGTCCATGAATATCATAAGGTCGGGATAGGGCCCCGCCATACCCATATGTACACAAAATTGTACCAAATTAAGACCGCAACTCCGGGACAAGTGCAGTGCTCCTATGCCAACATTGAGTGGGGAAACCTACAGATGCGAACCGTCACCCTGTCTATCAAAACCTGTTGGCATGAAACATTGTGTCCCCATGCAAAGGGACGTCAGTACGAATAAAGTACCTAGTATGTAAGACAGAAAATAACATAAGTGAGACATGGAAGTAACATGAGATACAAAGATTTACTTGAACATCTGAAATGCCTCTGAGGGCCATGATATGCATAAGTACCGTATATATTCCTATATGAAGCCACTGTTTAAATAACGCCATCACTCCTCCGTGGGCATCATCATCATAATAACCAACTAATCAGTGGTGCATTTATTACGCTGTGGTACATAAATATGCATATATAATGCCATCAAGCCTCTGTGGGCATCATACCATAGTAGTATCATATGTGTATAAGCATATATGAATGATAAAAGAACATTTCGAGCCTATCAGAGTAACGTAAGGTCGTTGCATCTCCGATTATATTATGAACTTCATCACCATCATTATGTACCTCAATGGGACTTAAGATTTATACATATAGACTTCCTTGATTAGTATGGCTGACAAGGCCGTCATGAACATCTGCACAACAAGACATAGGCTGACAAGGCCATACAATATCTATATACATGACAACTATCTACAAGTCTCTAAAGAAGTACATAAACATCATAAGGTCGGGATAGGGCCCCGCCATACCCATATGTACACAAAATTGTACCAAATTAAGACCGCAACTCCGGGACAACTGCAGTGCTCCAATGCCCACACTGAGTGGGGAAACCTACTGATGCGAACCGTCACCCTGTCTATCAAAACCTGTTGGCATGAAACATTGTGTCCCCATGCAAAGGGACGTCAGTACGAATAAAGTACCTAGTATGCAAGACAGAAAACAACATAAGTGAGAACATGAAAGTAACATGAGATATGAAGATCAACTTGAACATCTGAAATGCCTCTGAGGGCCATGATATGCATAAGTAGTATCATATGTGTATAAGTATATATGAATGATAAAAGAACATTTCGAGCCTATCAGAGTAACGTAAGGTCGTTGCATCTCCGATTATATTATGAACTTCATCACCATCATTATGTACCTCAATGGGACTTAAGATTTATACATATAGACTTCCTTGATTAGTATGGCTGACAAGGCCGTCATGAACATCTGCACAACAAGACATAGGCTGACAAGGCCATACAATATCTATATACATGACAACTATCAACAAGTCTCTAAAGAAGTACATAAACATCATAAGGTCGGGATAGGGCCCCGCATACCCATATGTACACAAAATTGTAACAAATTAAGACCGCAACTCCGGGACAACTGCAGTGCTCCAATGCCCACACTGAGTGGGGAAACCTACTGATGCGAACCGTCACCCTGTCTATCAAAACCTGTTGGCATGAAACATTGTGTCCCCATGCAAAGGGACGTCAGTACGAATAAACTACCTAGTATGTAAGACAGATAACAACATAAGTGAGACATGAAACTAACATGAGATACGAAGATCAACTTGAACATCTGAAATGCCTCTCAGGGCCATGATATGCATAAGTACCGTATATATTCCTATATGGCCCCATTGTTTAAATAACGCCATCACTCCTCTATGGGCATCATCATCATAATAACCAACTAATTAGTGGTGCATTTATTACGCTGTGGTACATAAATATGCATATATAATGTCATCAAGCCTCTGTGGGCATCATACCATAGTAGTATCATATGTGTATAAGTATATATGAATGATAAAAGAACATTTCGAGCCTATCAGAGTAACGTAAGGTCGTTGCATCTCCGATTATATTACGAACTTCATCACCATCATTATGTACCTCAATGGGACTTAAGATTTATACATATAGACTTCCTTGATTAGTATGGCTGACAAGGCCGTCATGAACATCTGCACAACAAGACATAGGCTGACAAGGCCATACAATATCTATATACATGACAACTATCTACAAGTCTCTAAAGAAGTACATAAACATCATAAGGTCGGGATAGGGCCCCGCCATGCCCATATATACACAAAATTGTACCAAATTAAGACCGCAACTCCGGGACAAGTGCAGTGCTCCAATGCCAACACTGAGTGGGGAAACCTACTGATGCGAACCGTCACCCTGTCTATCAAAACCTGTTGGCATGAAACATTGTGTCCCCATGCAAAGGGACGTCAGTACGAATAAAGTACCTAGTTTGTAAGACAGAAAACAACATAAGTGAGACATGAAAGTAACATGAGATACGAAGATCAACTTGAACATCTGAAATGCCACTGAGGGCCATGATATGCATAAGTACCGTATATATTCCTATATGACGCCATTGTTTAAATAACGCCATCACTCCTCTGTGGGCTTCATCACCATAATAACCAACTAATCAGTGGTGCATTTATTACGCTGTCGTACATATATATGCATATATAATGCCATCAAGCCTCTGTGGGCATCATACCATAGTAGTATCATATGTGTATAAGTATATATGAATGATAAAAGAACATTTCGAGCCTATCAGAGTAACGTAAGGTCGTTGCATCTCCGATTATATTACGAACTTAATCACCATGATTATGTACCTCAATGGGACTTAAGATTTATACATATAGACTTCCTTGATTAGTATGGCTGACAAGGCCGTCATGAACATATGCACAACAAGACATAGGCTGACAAGGCCATACAATATCTATATACATGACAACTATCTACAAGTCTCTAAAGAAGTCCATGAATATCATAAGGTCGGGATAGGGCCCCGCCATACCCATATGTACACAAAATTGTACCAAATTAAGACCGCAACTCCGGGACAAGTGCAGTGCTCCTATGCCAACATTGAGTGGGGAAACCTACAGATGCGAACCGTCACCCTGTCTATCAAAACCTGTTGGCATGAAACATTGTGTCCCCATGCAAAGGGACGTCAGTACGAATAAAGTACCTAGTATGTAAGACAGAAAATAACATAAGTGAGACATGGAAGTAACATGAGATACAAAGATTACTTGAACATCTGAAATGCCTCTGAGGGCCATGATATGCATAAGTACCGTATATATTCCTATATGAAGCCACTGTTTAAATAACGCCATCACTCCTCCTGTGGGCATCATCATCATAATAACCAACTAATCAGTGGTGCATTTATTACGCTGTGGTACATAAATATGCATATATAATGCCATCAAGTCTCTGTGGGCATCATACCATAGTAGTATCATATGTGTATAAGCATATATGAATGATAAAAGAACATTTCGAGCCTATCAGAGTAACGTAAGGTCGTTGCATCTCCGATTATATTATGAACTTCATCACCATCATTATGTACCTCAATGGGACTTAAGATTTATACATATAGACTTCCTTGATTAGTATGGCTGACAAGGCCGTCATGAACATCTGCACAACAAGACATAGGCTGACAAGGCCATACAATATCTATATACATGACAACTATCTACAAGTCTCTAAAGAAGTACATAAACATCATAAGGTCGGGATAGGGCCCCGCCATACCCATATTTACACAAAATTGTACCAAATTAAGACCGCAACTCCGGGACAAGTGCAGTGCTCCAATGCCAACACTGAGTGGGGAAACCTACTGATGCGAACCGTCACCCTGTCTATCAAAACCTGTTGGCATGAAACATTGTGTCCCCATGCAAAGGGACGTCAGTACGAATAAACTACCTAGTATGTAAGACAGATAACAACATAAGTGAGACATGAAACGTAACATGAGATACGAAGATCAACTTGAACATCTGAAATGCCTCTGAGGGCCATGATATGCATAAGTACCGTATATATTCCTATATGGCCCCATTGTTTAAATAACGCCATCACTCCTCTATGGGCATCATCATCATAATAACCAACTAATCAGTGGTGCATTTATTACGCTGTCGGTACATAAATATGCATATATAATGCCATCAAGTCCTCTGTGGGCATCATACCATAGTAGTATCATATGTGTATAAGTATATATGAATGATAAAAGAACATTTCGAGCCTATCAGAGTAACGTAAGGTCGTTGCATCTCCGATTATATTATGAACTTCATCACCATCATTATGTACCTCAATGGGACTTAAGATTTATACATATAGACTTCCTTGATTAGTATGGCTGACAAGGCCGTCATGAACATCTGCACAACAAGACATAGGCTGACAAGGCCATACAATATCTATATACATGACAACTATCTACAAGTCTCTAAAGAAGTACATAAACATCATAAGGTCGGGATAGGGCCCCGCCATACCCATATGTACACAAAATTGTACCAAATTAAGACCGCAACTCCGGGACAAGTGCAGTGCTCCAATGCCAACACTGAGTGGGGAAACCTACTGAAGCGAACCATCACCCTGTCTATCAAAACCTGTTGGCATGAAACATTGTGTCCCCATGCAAAGGGACGTCAGTACGAATAAAGTACCTAGTATGTAAGACAAAAACAACATAAGTGAGACATGAAAGTAACATGAGATACGAAGATCAACTTGAACATCTGAAATGCCCCTGAGGGCCATGATATGCATAAGTACCGTATATATTCCTATATGACGCCGTTGTTTAAATAACACCATCACTCCTCTGTGGGCATCATCATCATAATAACCAACTAATCAGTGGTGCATTTATTAAGCTGTCGTACATAAATATGCATATATAATGCCATCAAGTCTCTGTGGGCATCATACCATAGTAGTATCATATGTGTATAAGTATATATGAATGATAAAAGAACATTTCGAGCCTATCAGAGTAACGTAAGGTCGTTGCATATCCGATTATATTATGAACTTCATCACCATCATTATGTACCTCAATGGGACTTAAGATTTATACATATAGACTTACTTGATTAGTATGGCTGACAAGGCCGTCAGGAACATCTGCACAACAAGACATAGGCTGACAAGGCCATACAATATCTATATACATGACAACTATCTACAAGTCTCTAAAGAAGTACATAAACATCATAAGGTCGGGATAGGGCCCCGCCATACCCATATGTACACAAAATTGTACCAAATTAAGACCGCAACTCCGGGACAAGTGCAGTGCTCCAATGCCAACACTGAGTGGGGAAACCTACTGAAGCGAACCATCACCCTGTCTATCAAAACCTGTTGGCATGAAACATTGTGTCCCCATGCAAAGGGACGTCAGTACGAATAAAGTACCTAGTATGTAAGACAAAAAACAACATAAGTGAGACATGAAAGTAACATGAGATACGAAGATCAACTTGAACATCTGAAATGCCCCTGAGGGCCATGATATGCATAAGTACCGTATATATTCCTATATGACGCCGTTGTTTAAATAACACCATCACTCCTCTGTGGGCATCATCATCATAATAACCAACTAATCAGTGGTGCATTTATTAAGCTGTCGTACATAAATATGCATATATAATGCCATCAAGTCTCTGTGGGCATCATACCATAGTAGTATCATATGTGTATAAGTATATATGAATGATAAAAGAACATTTCGAGCCTATCAGAGTAACGGTAACGGTCGTTGCATCTCCGATTATATTATGAACTTCATCACCATCATTATGTACCTCAATGGGACTTAAGATTTATACATATAGACTTCCTTGATTAGTATGGCTGACAAGGCCGTCATGAACATCTGCACAACAAGACATAGGCTGACAAGGCCATACAATATCTATATACATGACAACTATCTACAAGTCTCTAAAGAAGTACATAAACATCATAAGGTCGGGATAGGGCCCCGCCATACCCATATGTACACAAAATTGTACCAAATTAAGACCGCAACTCCGGGACAAGTGCAGTGCTCCAATGCCAACACTGAGTGGGGAAACCTACTGAAGCGAACCATCACCCTGTCTATCAAAACCTGTTGGCATGAAACATTGTGTCCCCATGCAAAGGGACGTCAGTACGAATAAAGTACCTAGTATGTAAGACAAAAAACAACATAAGTGAGACATGAAAGTAACATGAGATACGAAGATCAACTTGAACATCTGAAATGCCCCTGAGGGCCATGATATGCATAAGTACCGTATATATTCCTATATGACGCCGTTGTTTAAATAACACCATCACTCCTCTGTGGGCATCATCATCATAATAACCAACTAATCAGTGGTGCATTTATTAAGCTGTCGTACATAAATATGCATATATAATGCCATCAAGTCTCTGTGGGCATCATACCATAGTAGTATCATATGTGTATAAGTATATATGAATGATAAAAGAACATTTCGAGCCTATCAGAGTAAGGTAACGTCGTTGCATCTCCGATTATATTATGAACTTCATCACCATCATTATGTACCTCAATGGGACTTAAGATTTATACATATAGACTTCCTTGATTAGTATGGCTGACAAGGCCGTCATGAACATCTGCACAACAAGACATAGGCTGACAAGGCCATACAATATCTATATACATGACAACTATCTACAAGTCTCTAAAGAAGTACATAAACATCATAAGGTCGGGATAGGGCCCCGCCATACCCATATGTACACAAAATTGTACCAAATTAAGACCGCAACTCCGGGACAAGTGCAGTGCTCCAATGCCAACACTGAGTGGGGAAACCTACTGAAGCGAACCATCACCCTGTCTATCAAAACCTGTTGGCATGAAACATTGTGTCCCCATGCAAAGGGACGTCAGTACGAATAAAGTACCTAGTATGTAAGACAAAAAACAACATAAGTGAGACATGAAAGTAACATGAGATACGAAGATCAACTTGAACATCTGAAATGCCCCTGAAGGCCATGATATGCATAAGTACCGTATATATTCCTATATGACGCCGTTGTTTAAATAACACCATCACTCCTCTGTGGGCATCATCATCATAATAACCAACTAATCAGTGGTGCATTTATTAAGCTGTCGTACATAAATATGCATATATAATGCCATCAAGTCTCTGTGGGCATCATACCATAGTAGTATCATATGTGTATAAGTATATATGAATGATAAAAGAACATTTCGAGCCTATCAGAGTAACGTAAGGTCGTTGCATCTCCGATTATATTATGAACTTCATCACCATCATTATGTACCTCAATGGGACTTAAGATTTATACATATAGACTTCCTTGATTAGTATGGCTGACAAGGCCGTCATGAACATCTGCACAACAAGACATAGGCTGACAAGGCCATACAATATCTATATACATGACAACTATCTACAAGTCTCTAAAGAAGTACATAAACATCATAAGGTCGGGATAGGGCCCCGCCATACCCATATGTACACAAAATTGTACCAAATTAAGACCGCAACTCCGGGACAAGTGCAGTGCTCCAATGCCAACACTGAGTGGGGAAACCTACTGAAGCGAACCATCACCCTGTCTATCAAAACCTGTTGGCATGAAACATTGTGTCCCCATGCAAAGGGACGTCAGTACGAATAAAGTACCTAGTATGTAAGACAAAAAACAACATAAGTGAGACATGAAAGTAACATGAGATACGAAGATCAACTTGAACATCTGAAATGCCCCTGAGGGCCATGATATGCATAAGTACCGTATATATTCCTATATGACGCCGTTGTTTAAATAACACCATCACTCCTCTGTGGGCATCATCATCATAATAACCAACTAATCAGTGGTGCATTTATTAAGCTGTCGTACATAAATATGCATATATAATGCCATCAAGTCTCTGTGGGCATCATACCATAGTAGTATCATATGTGTATAAGTATATATGAATGATAAAAGAACATTTCGAGCCTATCAGAGTAAGGTAACGTCGTTGCATCTCCGATTATATTATGAACTTCATCACCATCATTATGTACCTCAATGGGACTTAAGATTTATACATATAGACTTCCTTGATTAGTATGGCTGACAAGGCCGTCATGAACATCTGCACAACAAGACATAGGCTGACAAGGCCATACAATATCTATATACATGACAACTATCTACAAGTCTCTAAAGAAGTACATAAACATCATAAGGTCGGGATAGGGCCCCGCCATACCCATATGTACACAAAATTGTACCAAATTAAGACCGCAACTCCGGGACAAGTGCAGTGCTCCAATGCCAACACTGAGTGGGGAAACCTACTGAAGCGAACCATCACCCTGTCTATCAAAACCTGTTGGCATGAAACATTGTGTCCCCATGCAAAGGGACGTCAGTACGAATAAAGTACCTAGTATGTAAGACAAAAAACAACATAAGTGAGACATGAAAGTAACATGAGATACGAAGATCAACTTGAACATCTGAAATGCCCCTGAGGGCCATGATATGCATAAGTACCGTATATATTCCTATATGACGCCGTTGTTTAAATAACACCATCACTCCTCTGTGGGCATCATCATCATAATAACCAACTAATCAGTGGTGCATTTATTAAGCTGTCGTACATAAATATGCATATATAATGCCATCAAGTCTCTGTGGGCATCATACCATAGTAGTATCATATGTGTATAAGTATATATGAATGATAAAAGAACATTTCGAGCCTATCAGAGTAAGGTAACGTCGTTGCATCTCCGATTATATTATGAACTTCATCACCATCATTATGTACCTCAATGGGACTTAAGATTTATACATATAGACTTCCTTGATTAGTATGGCTGACAAGGCCGTCATGAACATCTGCACAACAAGACATAGGCTGACAAGGCCATACAATATCTATATACATGACAACTATCTACAAGTCTCTAAAGAAGTACATAAACATCATAAGGTCGGGATAGGGCCCCGCCATACCCATATGTACACAAAATTGTACCAAATTAAGACCGCAACTCCGGGACAAGTGCAGTGCTCCAATGCCAACACTGAGTGGGGAAACCTACTGAAGCGAACCATCACCCTGTCTATCAAAACCTGTTGGCATGAAACATTGTGTCCCCATGCAAAGGGACGTCAGTACGAATAAAGTACCTAGTATGTAAGACAAAAAACAACATAAGTGAGACATGAAAGTAACATGAGATACGAAGATCAACTTGAACATCTGAAATGCCCCTGAGGGCCATGATATGCATAAGTACCGTATATATTCCTATATGACGCCGTTGTTTAAATAACACCATCACTCCTCTGTGGGCATCATCATCATAATAACCAACTAATCAGTGGTGCATTTATTAAGCTGTCGTACATAAATATGCATATATAATGCCATCAAGTCTCTGTGGGCATCATACCATAGTAGTATCATATGTGTATAAGTATATATGAATGATAAAAGAACATTTCGAGCCTATCAGAGTAAGGTAACGTCGTTGCATCTCCGATTATATTATGAACTTCATCACCATCATTATGTACCTCAATGGGACTTAAGATTTATACATATAGACTTCCTTGATTAGTATGGCTGACAAGGCCGTCATGAACATCTGCACAACAAGACATAGGCTGACAAGGCCATACAATATCTATATACATGACAACTATCTACAAGTCTCTAAAGAAGTACATAAACATCATAAGGTCGGGATAGGGCCCCGCCATACCCATATGTACACAAAATTGTACCAAATTAAGACCGCAACTCCGGGACAAGTGCAGTGCTCCAATGCCAACACTGAGTGGGGAAACCTACTGAAGCGAACCATCACCCTGTCTATCAAAACCTGTTGGCATGAAACATTGTGTCCCCATGCAAAGGGACGTCAGTACGAATAAAGTACCTAGTATGTAAGACAAAAAACAACATAAGTGAGACATGAAAGTAACATGAGATACGAAGATCAACTTGAACATCTGAAATGCCCCTGAGGGCCATGATATGCATAAGTACCGTATATATTCCTATATGACGCCGTTGTTTAAATAACACCATCACTCCTCTGTGGGCATCATCATCATAATAACCAACTAATCAGTGGTGCATTTATTAAGCTGTCGTACATAAATATGCATATATAATGCCATCAAGTCTCTGTGGGCATCATACCATAGTAGTATCATATGTGTATAAGTATATATGAATGATAAAAGAACATTTCGAGCCTATCAGAGTAAGGTAACGTCGTTGCATCTCCGATTATATTATGAACTTCATCACCATCATTATGTACCTCAATGGGACTTAAGATTTATACATATAGACTTCCTTGATTAGTATGGCTGACAAGGCCGTCATGAACATCTGCACAACAAGACATAGGCTGACAAGGCCATACAATATCTATATACATGACAACTATCTACAAGTCTCTAAAGAAGTACATAAACATCATAAGGTCGGGATAGGGCCCCGCCATACCCATATGTACACAAAATTGTACCAAATTAAGACCGCAACTCCGGGACAAGTGCAGTGCTCCAATGCCAACACTGAGTGGGGAAACCTACTGAAGCGAACCATCACCCTGTCTATCAAAACCTGTTGGCATGAAACATTGTGTCCCCATGCAAAGGGACGTCAGTACGAATAAAGTACCTAGTATGTAAGACAAAAAACAACATAAGTGAGACATGAAAGTAACATGAGATACGAAGATCAACTTGAACATCTGAAATGCCCCTGAAGGCCATGATATGCATAAGTACCGTATATATTCCTATATGACGCCGTTGTTTAAATAACACCATCACTCCTCTGTGGGCATCATCATCATAATAACCAACTAATCAGTGGTGCATTTATTAAGCTGTCGTACATAAATATGCATATATAATGCCATCAAGTCTCTGTGGGCATCATACCATAGTAGTATCATATGTGTATAAGTATATATGAATGATAAAAGAACATTTCGAGCCTATCAGAGTAACGTAAGGTCGTTGCATATCCGATTATATTATGAACTTCATCACCATCATTATGTACCTCAATGGGACTTAAGATTTATACATATAGACTTACTTGATTAGTATGGCTGACAAGGCCGTCAGGAACATCTGCACAACAAGACATAGGCTGACAAGGCCATACAATATCTATATACATGACAACTATCTACAAGTCTCTAAAGAAGTACATAAACATCATAAGGTCGGGATAGGGCCCCGCCATACCCATATGTACACAAAATTGTACCAAATTAAGACCGCAACTCCGGGACAAGTGCAGTGCTCCAATGCCAACACTGAGTGGGGAAACCTACTGAAGCGAACCATCACCCTGTCTATCAAAACCTGTTGGCATGAAACATTGTGTCCCCATGCAAAGGGACGTCAGTACGAATAAAGTACCTAGTATGTAAGACAAAAAACAACATAAGTGAGACATGAAAGTAACATGAGATACGAAGATCAACTTGAACATCTGAAATGCCCCTGAGGGCCATGATATGCATAAGTACCGTATATATTCCTATATGACGCCGTTGTTTAAATAACACCATCACTCCTCTGTGGGCATCATCATCATAATAACCAACTAATCAGTGGTGCATTTATTAAGCTGTCGTACATAAATATGCATATATAATGCCATCAAGTCTCTGTGGGCATCATACCATAGTAGTATCATATGTGTATAAGTATATATGAATGATAAAAGAACATTTCGAGCCTATCAGAGTAAGGTAACGTCGTTGCATCTCCGATTATATTATGAACTTCATCACCATCATTATGTACCTCAATGGGACTTAAGATTTATACATATAGACTTCCTTGATTAGTATGGCTGACAAGGCCGTCATGAACATCTGCACAACAAGACATAGGCTGACAAGGCCATACAATATCTATATACATGACAACTATCTACAAGTCTCTAAAGAAGTACATAAACATCATAAGGTCGGGATAGGGCCCCGCCATACCCATATGTACACAAAATTGTACCAAATTAAGACCGCAACTCCGGGACAAGTGCAGTGCTCCAATGCCAACACTGAGTGGGGAAACCTACTGAAGCGAACCATCACCCTGTCTATCAAAACCTGTTGGCATGAAACATTGTGTCCCCATGCAAAGGGACGTCAGTACGAATAAAGTACCTAGTATGTAAGACAAAAAACAACATAAGTGAGACATGAAAGTAACATGAGATACGAAGATCAACTTGAACATCTGAAATGCCCCTGAAGGCCATGATATGCATAAGTACCGTATATATTCCTATATGACGCCGTTGTTTAAATAACACCATCACTCCTCTGTGGGCATCATCATCATAATAACCAACTAATCAGTGGTGCATTTATTAAGCTGTCGTACATAAATATGCATATATAATGCCATCAAGTCTCTGTGGGCATCATACCATAGTAGTATCATATGTGTATAAGTATATATGAATGATAAAAGAACATTTCGAGCCTATCAGAGTAACGTAAGGTCGTTGCATATCCGATTATATTATGAACTTCATCACCATCATTATGTACCTCAATGGGACTTAAGATTTATACATATAGACTTACTTGATTAGTATGGCTGACAAGGCCGTCAGGAACATCTGCACAACAAGACATAGGCTGACAAGGCCATACAATATCTATATACATGACAACTATCTACAAGTCTCTAAAGAAGTACATAAACATCATAAGGTCGGGATAGGGCCCCGCCATACCCATATGTACACAAAATTGTACCAAATTAAGACCGCAACTCCGGGACAAGTGCAGTGCTCCAATGCCAACACTGAGTGGGGAAACCTACTGAAGCGAACCATCACCCTGTCTATCAAAACCTGTTGGCATGAAACATTGTGTCCCCATGCAAAGGGACGTCAGTACGAATAAAGTACCTAGTATGTAAGACAAAAAACAACATAAGTGAGACATGAAAGTAACATGAGATACGAAGATCAACTTGAACATCTGAAATGCCCCTGAGGGCCATGATATGCATAAGTACCGTATATATTCCTATATGACGCCGTTGTTTAAATAACACCATCACTCCTCTGTGGGCATCATCATCATAATAACCAACTAATCAGTGGTGCATTTATTAAGCTGTCGTACATAAATATGCATATATAATGCCATCAAGTCTCTGTGGGCATCATACCATAGTAGTATCATATGTGTATAAGTATATATGAATGATAAAAGAACATTTCGAGCCTATCAGAGTAAGGTAACGTCGTTGCATCTCCGATTATATTATGAACTTCATCACCATCATTATGTACCTCAATGGGACTTAAGATTTATACATATAGACTTCCTTGATTAGTATGGCTGACAAGGCCGTCATGAACATCTGCACAACAAGACATAGGCTGACAAGGCCATACAATATCTATATACATGACAACTATCTACAAGTCTCTAAAGAAGTACATAAACATCATAAGGTCGGGATAGGGCCCCGCCATACCCATATGTACACAAAATTGTACCAAATTAAGACCGCAACTCCGGGACAAGTGCAGTGCTCCAATGCCAACACTGAGTGGGGAAACCTACTGAAGCGAACCATCACCCTGTCTATCAAAACCTGTTGGCATGAAACATTGTGTCCCCATGCAAAGGGACGTCAGTACGAATAAAGTACCTAGTATGTAAGACAAAAAACAACATAAGTGAGACATGAAAGTAACATGAGATACGAAGATCAACTTGAACATCTGAAATGCCCCTGAAGGCCATGATATGCATAAGTACCGTATATATTCCTATATGACGCCGTTGTTTAAATAACACCATCACTCCTCTGTGGGCATCATCATCATAATAACCAACTAATCAGTGGTGCATTTATTAAGCTGTCGTACATAAATATGCATATATAATGCCATCAAGTCTCTGTGGGCATCATACCATAGTAGTATCATATGTGTATAAGTATATATGAATGATAAAAGAACATTTCGAGCCTATCAGAGTAACGTAAGGTCGTTGCATATCCAATTATATTATGAACTTCATCACCATCATTATGTACCTCAATGGGACTTAAGATTTATACATATAGACTTACTTGATTAGTATGGCTGACAAGGCCGTCAGGAACATCTGCACAACAAGACATAGGCTGACAAGGCCATACAATATCTATATACATGACAACTATCTACAAGTCTCTAAAGAAGTACATAAACATCATAAGGTCGGGATAGGGCCCCGCCATACCCATATGTACACAAAATTGTACCAAATTAAGACCGCAACTCCGGGACAAGTGCAATGCTCCAATGCCAACACTGAGTGGGGAAACCTACTGAAGCGAACCATCACCCTTCTTAAGGGGGGGAGAATGTTATGTCCCGTGTTTTAGTACAATTGGAAATCGAGAAATAATTATGACTTGGGTGTTAGAAGGGTATAAATTAATTTGTGAGAATATGACTATGTTGGTTGTGAAATCTTTAATGCTAAGACCTCGGGGAAGGCCGAGGATAAATTTGGAATTTCGGAAATTAGTTTCGGGAATTACAAAACGGGACTTTTCTCGAATTGGGCCAAGAAAATGCAATGCAAAATCAAGGCCCAAGATCAAATGGGGGCCGGCCATAGTGTGGCCCAAATCCATCTTTAAAAGGGGCATGTGCTATGCACATGACCCCTAAGTGGATATATATGAGGAACACTTAGCATTATTCAAGAGAAAATCAAAAAAATTCAAGAACACAAGAAAGAAGGGGTTCGGCCGTGAATAGTGTAGAAGAGAAAAATAAATTCCCAAGTTTGTTTAGTGATCCAAAAATCTTGGTTTCTACATAATTAAGAAATACTCAAGACGCTCTCCGACGTGGTATAATTGGTTTGGCACAAGGATTCCGTTTGCGACAAGTCGGAAAGTTAGTAAAAGGTAAGAATCTTGCCCCTCTAATGTTATAGAATTGCTATGAATGTGTTAAGGATTGGAAGTAGACGAGAATCCCGTAATTTTAACGTAAATAGAAAGTCGTGGGTGTGTGTTTGTAGTGGGTTTGGCCGAGAGCCATAGAAGGAAAAATTGGTGTGAATTGATCTTGGCCAAGTTGGTATAGTGTGTTGTTGTGATCCTTATATCGTAAATGATTGATTGTTGAATTAAATTGGCGGTGGAAAACGAATTCGGATATTATCGGAAAGTGTATATCCTTTGTATCTTTATGTATATCATTGTATATTTAGGGTGCTAGAGACTTTAGATATGAACTTATAATGATGTTAATGAATTCGGAATGAAACGACGTGAGTTAGAATGTTCGTCGTGCACTTTTGATTGTTTTGAAGAATTATGGAACATAATGGATTTTGGTGTAATTTCGGGTATGGCTTGATTGTTGTTTGTGTTGTTTGTTGATGTGTGGGCTGTTGTTGTTGTTGTATTTTGAGCCGAGCTTAGTCTCGGGGATGTTAGATTTATAGGGGAAATGCTGCCGAAATTTCGGTAGGCAAATATGGAGTTAAAGGCATTTTTTTGAGCCTAAGGATCTCATTGGGTAACTTTGACCATTTGCAGATTTTTGACGAAACGGGACGGGACTTTTGGAAGAGCTTACGACGTCTGTGAGGTATGTAAAGCTTCCCAATTCTTTATTTGGCATATCTTAGTGTGTTAGTTGAATATGAGACCTTCCGGAGCATTTCTGCTCCTCGAAACCCGATCCACAGGAAAGTTACTATTCATTCAATTCGATTGAAGCCTAAAGGCTCCCTTTTGGCTAGAATGCCATTATTCGTCCGAAACCTATCGAAATGTGGTCGGGTAACCTAGAAATGATTATGTATGACCCTTGGCATATAACTGCTCGTAAAAATATGTTCGCCACCTCACTTCGACTCGAGGTGGGTCCGCGACCCCAAAATGCCCGATTTGCCCTTCGGGCCACCTTTGAGAATAAAGTTGAAAGTACCACTTCCGATCTTTGGAACATCCTCCTACGGGGTATGTTTGGACTATGCGATGCGCTAATCTATGTTCCGAACTATATGGACCATTTTGGAAACGTTTTGCAAAATGAAACTTTATGTCGGCTAAGTATTCGACTATTTTATATTCTAAAATGACTTATGAGTTCACTTTTCTTTGAAAGACTATTTTGAAATACGATTTGCATTTGCTTGCTCAAGACTCCGCTCGTGCCTTATTATGACTTCGTTCACCGGTTCCCGGGCCGGTTTTGATTCGTGCGTTGTATGATGAATTCGGCCGTATGCTGTGTTACGGTTTCCGAGGCTTCGCCATAGGGCCCGGTTCCGTTTGGAGTTATGCTGTGATATGGCTCGGGACGCGATATGCTCACCGATGATTATGATTATGTTCGGAGATGTACGGAGATTTGAAACCTTCTGGTGTTATGCTGTGTGTGGCGCCAGCGTCGGAGTGGCGACCACATTCTTAAACGTTTGCATAATTTTATTTGCATAAAACATATGTATATGATTTTGATACAGATTTTGACATACCAGTTTGTACCCCACTTTGACATTCGATTTGCTTTCGGTTTTGATCCATAATTCTGTACTCCGTGCTTTACATACTCAATACATATTTCGTACTGACCCCCTCCCTCCGGGGGCTGCGTTTTATGCCCGCAGGTGCAGACATCGGTGATCCTCCGCAGTAGGCTTCGCTTCTTGCTTTCCGGAGTACTCTTACTTGGTCCGGAGTCCACTTTTGGTACAGACTCCTTTACTCTGTATATGTTTTGTATATTTGACAGTTTGGGTACGGCGAGGCCCTGTCTCGCCATATGTTATGTTTTAAATTCGTAGAGGCCTGTAGTCATCTTTGTGGGGCGAGGGTCCTATGTGTATGTTGTCCGATTTTGCTTTCGGGTCTTAAAGCGGTCTGTTTGATATGATGGCCCCAAATGGCCCTATTGTATATATTTGTATTTTGACCGGCGATGTCTATTCCGCCGCTTTGTTTGTGATTGATTTGATATGACCGCTTAAGACAGATTTTCGATATAAATTATGTCTGATATAACTTTTGAAAATTCTGAAATAAGTTTGGATTCGGAAATGAATATGCGATTTGGTCTGGACACCCAGGTAGGGTGCCAGTCGCGGCCCACGGGGCTGGGTCGTGACAAAAGTGGTATCAGAGCGGTTTGTCCTCGGAATGTCTACAGGCCGTGTCTCGTAGAGTCTTGTTTATCGATGTGTTGTGCACCACATCTATAAACGGGAAGCTACAGGGCATTTAGGATGTTACTTTCTTTGTAATCTTAGATCGTGCGATAGAGCTGTGCTAATAGGATGATTTTGATCTAACTCGCCTTCGTGTTTGCAGTGATGCCTCCGAAGAAGGCAACGGCAGCCCAGAAGGGCAAGGCGAGGATTGGGGAGACTAGCCAGGTACAGCGAGCTACCCGGGCTCGTGTATATGATTTTCCTGAGGATGTGCCACAGTCTGAGGGGTCTGCTACACCCCCACTAGTACAGCCTGGGGCAGGACCTTCAGCAGCTCCAGAGGTCCGTGTACCCGCACCTGAGACTCCAGCTCCTCAGCCAGGGGCGGAGGATAGGACCCTGAGGGAGGCTGTACAGCTGTTGACTACACTGGTAGCAGGTCAGGCTCGCAGGCGCGGGCGGAGGGACGACGATGATGATGACAGACGGGACAGCCTGAGAGTTCGGGAGTTTTTGCTATGTGGCCCTCCAGAGTTCTTCGGGTCTAAGCCCGACGAGGACCCCCACGACTTTATTCGGGGGATGCGACGCTCACTGGACTTGGTCAGGGCTTCAGAGACTGAGTCAGTTGAGCTGGTTTCGCACCGGCTTCGAGATGTGGCCACCCACTGGTACGAGACTTGGGAGCTGTCTAGAGGAGAGGGTGCCCCTCCAGCCACTTGGGATCAGTTTGTGACAGCATTCACCCGCCACTTTTTGCCACCAGAGTTACGGCGGGCACGGGCTGATCGATTTTTACGTCTGCAGCAGAGGGGTCGGAGTGTTCGCGAGTATAACCTTGAGTTTGATTCTCTGGCCCGATATGCACCGGCCGTGGTAGCAGATATGTCCGATCGGATGCACAGATATGTTATGGGATTGGACCGGTATTTGGTTGATAGTTGTATGGCAGTGTCATTGCAGGCAGACATGGACATTTCCCGGCTTCAGGCCTATGCGATGGGTATGGAGGACCGTCGCAGATCGGATCCTGCTGGCAGAGATCGAGACAGGAGGCCGCCCAAGAGGGCTAGATCCGTGGGTTATTCAGGGGATTCTCGAGGCGGACAGCCTCAGCAGCAGCAGCAGTCTGACAGATATTTTCCTCCCTCCGGCCGGGGTACTCAGTCAGGTAGCCGGAGATTCGATAGTACAGGACCGTCTGGGGCCGGTCAGAGCTCCAGAGTGGCAGGTTCACAGGTACCCAGGGGTCCCAGCCAGGCCAGACCACCCAGGCCCCGTTGTCCTCATTGCGGGAAGTCACATCCCGGGGAGTGTTACCGAGCGACGGGAGCTTGTTTTTCTTGTGGCGGTCAGGGCCACTTTATGAGAGATTGTCCATTGGCTAGCGGTTCTGGTAGTGCTGCTCAGCAGACAGGGTCAGCCGCCGGTTCTTCTTCTGCTCCATCAGTTGCACGCCCTGGAGGGCGAGGTATTTCAGCACCGGCAGGACGCGGTCGAGGCCGCAGTGGCACTTCAGGTTCTAGCGGTCCCTCGAACCGCATATATGCTTTGGCCAGCCGCCAAGATCAGGAGGCTTCGCCAAACGTCGTCACAGGTACATTGCTGGTTTTCTCCAGATCTGTATATGCATTGATTGACCCTGGTTCTACTTTATCGTATATTTCCCCGCTTGTTGCTAGTAAAATTGGGATAGTGTCTGAGCCTATAGAACCGTTTGAGGTAGCTACGCCAGTTGGGGATTTTATTGTAGCGAGACAGATTTATAAGGATTGTTCTGTGACCATTTATGATCGTAGCACTAAGGCTGATTTGGTAGAGTTAGACATGCTCGAGTTTGATGTCATTATGGGCATGGACTGGTTGTCTTCCTGTTATGCTAATGTCGACTGCCAGAAAAAGGTAGTCCGTTTTCAGTTTCCAGGGGAACCAGTCATAGAGTGGTTCGGATCTACTGCATCGCCGAGGGGTAAGTTTATTTCATACCTCAAGGCTAAGAAGATGATCCAGAAGGGTTATATTTATCATTTGGTTCGTGTGCACGATACTGCCGCGGAGGTACCTACCCTTCAGTCTGTTCCGGTCATCAGCGAGTTTCCAGATGTTTTTCCTGACGAGCTTCCTGGCCTTCCGCCTGAGCGGGAGATTGATTTTACTATTGAGTTGATGCCGGATACACAGCCTATATCTATTCCTCCGTACAGAATGGCACCAGCTGAGTTGAAGGAGTTGAAGGAGCAGCTGAAAGATTTGCTGGATAAGGGTTTTATCAGGCCCAGTACATCACCCTGGGGGGCGCCGGTATTGTTTGTCAGGAAGAAAGATGGATCATTGCGGATGTGTATCGACTACCGGCAGCTGAATAAGGTGACTATTAAGAATAAATATCCCCTCCCCCGGATTGATGACTTGTTTGACCAGCTGCAGGGTGCTAGACATTTTTCAAAGATAGATCTGCGTTCTGGTTACCATCAGGTGCGAGTACGGGAGTCAGATATCCCGAAGACTGCTTTCAGGACTCGGTACGGGTATTATGAGTTCAGAGTCATGTCTTTCGGGCTGACTAATGCTCCAGCAGTATTTATGGATCTGATGAACCGGGTATTTCGGCCTTTCCTGGATATGTTTGTTATTGTGTTTATTGACGATATTCTGATTTACTCGCGATCAGTCGAGGAGCATTCAGATCATTTGAGGACGGTACTTGGCATTCTCCGTCAGCAGAAGTTATATGCTAAATTCTCTAAGTGTGAGTTCTGGTTGACTTCTGTGGCATTCTTGGGCCATATTGTCGGCGCAGATGGTATTCGGGTTGACACGCAGAAGATTGAGGCTGTGCAGAATTGGCCCAGGCCTACTACACCGACTGAGGTGCGCAGTTTTCTGGGATTGGCTGGGTATTATCGCAGGTTTGTGGAGGACTTCTCTTCTATTGCAGCACCACTGACGAGGCTTACCCAGAAAGCAGCAAAATTCCAGTGGACAGATGCTTGCGAGCGCAGCTTTCAAATGCTGAAGGAGAGATTGATTACAGCACCAGTTTTGGCTCTTCCGGAGGGAGCTGACGGGTATGTTGTCTATTGTGACGCCTCTGGTATTGGGATAGGATGTGTATTGATGCAGCACGGTCGAGTCATAGCCTATGCTTCCCGGCAGCTCAGACCGCACGAGAAAAACTATCCCACTCATGATCTTGAGTTGGCCGCGGTGATTCATGCTCTGAAGATTTGGCGGCATTATTTATATGGGGTCCATGTTGATATCTATACGGACCATAAAAGTCTCCAGTATATTTTCAGACAGAAGGAACTAAATTTGCGGCAGCGGAGGTGGCTTGAGTTACTAAAGGACTACGACGTTGATATTTTGTACCATCCAGGGAAAGCCAACGTGGTAGCTGATGCGCTTAGCCGCAAGTCCGTAGGCAGTCTGGCTGACGTCCCATCTGATAAGAGAGATTTGGTTCGTGATATTCATCAGCTGGCCAGCCTCGGAGTTCGTTTGGCCGATTCTGGAGATTCTGGGATTTCTGTTCGCCCGGTTGCTGAGTCATCTATTATTCAGGAGGTAAAGCAGCGCCAGTTTGAGGATCCTACTTTGATTCAGTACAGGGATGTGGCCCTTAATAAAGCAACGACTCAGTTCGAAATCTCGCCTGAAGGAGTATTATTGTACGACGACAGGTTCTGTGTACCGGATGTTGCGGGCTTACGGCGGCAGATTATGGGCGAGGCCCATAATGCACGGTATTCTGTTCATCCTGGTTCCACTAAAATGTATCGGGACCTCAGGTGTTTGTATTGGTGGGACGGCATGAAGAAAGATATTGCTGAGTTTGTTAGTCAGTGCCCGAACTGCCAGCAAGTTAAGATCGAGCATCAGAAGCCCGGTGGATTATTGCAGGAGATGGAAATTCCAGCCTGGAAATGGGAGATGATTAATATGGATTTTGTTGTTGGATTACCGCGCACTCCACGCAGGTACGACTCTATCTGGGTTGTTGTTGACAGGCTGACGAAATCAGCCCATTTCCTTCCGGTTCGGACTACTTATTCGGCTGAGGACTATGCCAGATTGTATATCAGAGAGATAGTCAGACTTCACGGAGTCCCGATATCTATTATTACTGACCGAGGTACCCAGTTTACAGCAAATTTCTGGAGGTCATTTCAGGAGGGATTAGGGACTCAGGTGAGTCTCAGTACAGCTTTTCACCCTCAGTCCGACGGGCAGGCCGAGCGCACTATTCAGACGCTCGAAGATATGTTGCGGGCCTGCGTTATTGATTTCAGGGGCAGCTGGGATGATCATTTGCCGCTTATTGAGTTTGCCTATAATAACAGTTATCACTCCAGCATTCAGATGGCTCCGTACGAGGCCCTTTATGGCAGGAGATGCAGGTCTCCTATTGGCTGGTTTGACGTGGGCGAGACTAAGTTGATTGGGCCAGATGTAATCCAGGAGGCTGTAGATAAGGTAAAGCTTATTCGAGAACGATTATTGGCTGCTCAGAGTCGACAGAAAGCTTATGCAGATAGACGACGTCGACCGTTAGAGTTCCGGATTGGCGACTGGGTATTCCTGAAGGTGTCGCCCATGAAGGGTGTCATGAGATTCGGTAAAAAGGGTAAGTTGAGCCCCCGGTACATTGGACCGTATCAGATCGTGCGAAAGATAGGCGAGGTCGCCTATGAGCTAGACTTACCATCCGACTTGGAGGCCGTACACCCGGTGTTTCATGTGTCTATGTTGCGGAAATGCATTGGTGATCCTGCCAGGATATTCCCAGTTGACGACATTCAGGTGACGGAGCAGTTATCTTATGACGAGCAGCCTGTATCTATTCTGGATCGACAGGTGCGGAGACTACGCACTAAAGAAGTGCCCTCCGTCAAAGTCCTGTGGCGCAACAATAATCGGGAGGAGATGACTTGGGAGGCGGAGGACGAGATGAAGAAGAAATATCCCCACTTGTTTCCGACATCCGCAGGTAATCTAATTCCTTTTTCAGTTTGTTGTGTTGATTGATAAAATGAATTATGTATGTCATCATTAAAAAGGGACACTCCTGCCTTGATCATAAGACCTTATAAGATTAATCTAACATTCGGGGACGAATGTTCTTAAGGGGGGGAGAATGTTATGTCCCGTGTTTTCGTACAATTGGAAATCGAGAAATAATTATGACTTGGGTGTTAGGAGGGTATAAATTAATTTGTGAGAATATGACTATGTTGGTTGTGAAATCTTTAATGCTAAGACCTCGGGGAAGGCCGAGGATAAATTTGGAATTTCGGAAATTAGTTTCGGGAATTACAAAACGGGACTTTTCTCGAATTGGGCCAAGAAAATGCAATGCAAAATCAAGGCCCAAGATCAAATGGGGGCCGGCCATAGTGTGGCCCAAATCCATCTTTAAAAGGGGCATGTGCTATGCACATGACCCATAAGTGGATATATATGAGGAACACTTAGCATTATTCAAGAGAAAATCAAAAAAATTCAAGAACACAAGAAAGAAGGGGTTCGGCCGTGAATAGTGTAGAAGAGAAAAAGAAATTCCCAAGTTTGTTTAGTGATCCAAAAATCTTGGTTTCTACATAATTAAGAAATACTCAAGACGCTCTCCGACGTGGTATAATTGGTTTGGCACAAGGATTCCGTTTGCGACAAGTCGGAAAGTTAGTAAAAGGTAAGAATCTTGCCCCTCTAATGTTATAGAATTGCTATGAATGTGTTAAGGATTGGAAGTAGACGAGAATCCCGTAATTTTAACGTAAATAGAAAGTCGTGGGTGTGTGTTTGTAGTGGGTTTGGCCGAGAGCCATAGAAGGAAAAATTGGTGTGAATTGATCTTGGCTAAGTTGGTATAGTGTGTTGTTGTGATCCTTATATCGTAAATGATTGATTGTTGAATTAAATTGGCGGTGGAAAACGAATTCGGATATTATCGGAAAGTGTATATCCTTTGTATCTTTATGTATATCATTGTATATTTAGGGTGCTAGAGACTTTAGATATGAACTTATAATGATGTTAATGAATTCGGAATGAAACGACGTGAGTTAGAATGTTCGTCGTGCACTTTTGATTGTTTTGAAGAATTATGGAACATAATGGATTTTGGTGTAATTTCGGGTATGGCTTGATTGTTGTTTGTGTTGTTTGTTGATGTGTGGGCTGTTGTTGTTGTTGTATTTTGAGCCGAGCTAAGTCTCGGGGATGTTAGATTTATAGGGGAAATGCTGCCGAAATTTCGGTAGGCAAATATGGAGTTAAAGGCATTTTTTTGAGCCTAAGGATCTCATTGGGTAACTTTGACCATTTGCAGATTTTTGACGAAACGGGACGGGACTTTTGGAAGAGCTTACGACGTCTGTGAGGTATGTAAAGCTTCCCAATTCTTTATTTGGCATATCTTAGTGTGTTAGTTGAATATGAGACCTTCCGGAGCATTTCTGCTCCTCGAAACCCGATCCACAGGAAAGTTACGATTCATTCAATTCGATTGAAGCCTAAAGGCTCCCTTTTGGCTAGAATGCCATTATTCGTCCGAAACCTATCGAAATGTGGTCGGGTAACCTAGAAATGATTATGTATGACCCTTGGCATATAACTGCTCGTAAAAATATGTTCGCCACCTCACTTCGACTCGAGGTGGGTCCGCGACCCCAAAATGCCCGATTTGCCCTTCGGGCCACCTTTGAGAATAAAGTTGAAAGTACCACTTCCGATCTTTGGAACATCCTCCTACGGGGTATGTTTGGACTATGCGATGCGCTAATCTATGTTCCGAACTATATGGACCATTTTGGACGTTTTGCAAAATGAAACTTTATGTCGGCTAAGTATTCGACTATTTTATATTCTAAAATGACTTATGAGTTCACTTTGCTTTGAAAGACTATTTTGAAATACGATTTGCATTTGCTTGCTCACGACTCCGCTCGTGCCTTATTATGACTTCGTTCACCGGTTCCCGGGCCGGTTTTGATTCGTGCGCTGTATGATGAATTCGGCCGTATGCTGTGTTACGGTTTCCGAGGCTTCGCCATAGGGCCCGGTTCCGTTTGGAGTTATGCTGTGATATGGCTCGGGACGCGATATGCTCACCGATGATTATGATTATGTTCGGAGATGTACGGAGATTTGAAACCTTCTGGTGTTATGCTGTGTGTGGCGCCAGCGTCGGAGTGGCGACCACATTCTTAAACGTTTGCATGATTTTATTTGCATAAAACATATGTATATGATTTTGATACAGATTTTGACATACCAGTTTGTACCCCACTTTGACATTCAATTTGCTTTCGGTTTTGATCCATAATTCTGTACTCCGTGCTTTACATACTCAGTACATATTTCGTACTGACCCCCTCCCTCCGGGGGCTGCGTTTTATGCCCGCAGGTGCAGACATCGGTGATCCTCCGCAGTAGGCTTCGCTTCTTGCTTTCCGGAGTACTCTTACTTGGTCCGGAGTCCACTTTTGGTACAGACTCCTTTACTCTGTATATGTTTTGTATATTTGACAATTTGGGTACGGCGAGGCCCTGTCTCGCCATATGTTATGTTTTAAATTCGTAGAGGCCTGTAGTCATCTTTGTGGGGCGAGGGTCCTATGTGTATGTTGTCCGATTTTGCTTTCGGGTCTTAAAGCGGTCTGTTTGATATGATGGCCCCAAATGGCCCTATTGTATATATTTGTATTTTGACCGGCGATGTCTATTCCGCCGCTTTGTTTGTGATTGATTTGATATGACCGCTTAAGACAGATTTTCGATATAAATTATGTCTGATATAACTTTTGAAAATTCTGAAATAAGTTTGGATTCGGAAATGAATATGCGATTTGGTCTGGACACCCAGGTAGGGTGCCAGTCGCGGCCCACGGGGCTGGGTCGTGACAGCAGTGCTCCAATGCCAACACTGAGTGGGGAAACCTACTGAAGCGAACCATCACCCTGTCTATCAAAACGTGTTGGCATGAAACATTGTGTCCCCATGCAAAGGGACGTCAGTACGAATAAAGTACCTAGTATGTAAGACAAAAAACAACATAAGTGAGACATGAAAGTAACATGAGATACGAAGATCAACTTGAACATCTGAAATGCCTCTGAAGGGCCATGATATGCATAAGTACCGTATATATTCCTATATGACGCCAGTTGTTTAAATAACACCATCACTCCTCTAGTGGGCATCATAATCATAATAACCAACTAATCAGTGGTGCATTTATTAAGCTGTCGTACATAAATATGCATATATAATGCCATCAAGTCCTCTGTGGGCATCATACCATAGTAGTATCATATGTGTATAAGTATATATGAATGATAAAAGAACATTTCGAGCCTATCAGAGTAACGTAAGGTCGTTGCATATCCGATTATATTATGAACTTCATCACCATCATTAAGTACCTCAATGGGACTTTAGATTTATACATATAGACTTACTTGATTAGTATGGCTGACAAGGCCGTCATGAACATCTGCACAACAAGACATAGGCTGACAAGGCCATACAATATCAATATACATGACAACTATCTACAAGTCTCTAAAGAAGTCCATGAACATCATAAGGTCGGGATAAGGCCCCGCCATACCCATATGTACACAAAATTGTACCAAATTAAGACTGCAACTCCGGGACAAGTGCAGTGCTCCGATGCCAACACTGAGTGGGGAAACCTACTGATGCGAACCGTCACCCTGTCTATCAAAACCTGTTGGCATGAAACATTGTGTCCCCATGCAAAGGGACGTCAGTACGAATAAAGTACCTAGTATGTAAGACAAAAAACAACATAAGTGAGACATGAAAGTAACATGAGATACGAAGATCAACTTGAACATCTGAAATGCCTCTGAGGGCCATGATTTGAATAAGTACCGTATATATTCCAATATGACGCCATTGTTTAAATAACGCCATCACTCCTCTATGGGCATCATAATCATAATAACCAACTAATCAGTGGTGCATTTATTACGCTGTCGTACATAAATATGCATATATAATGCCATCAAGCCTCTGTGGGCATCATACCATAGTAGTATCATATGTGTATAAGTATATATGAATGATAAAAGAACATTTCGAGCCTATCAGAGTAACGTAAGGTCGTTGCATCTCCGATTATATTATGAACTTCATCACCTATCATTATGTACCTCAATGGGACTTAAGATTTATACATATGGACTTCCTTGATTAGTATGGCTGACAAGGCCGTCATGAACATCTGCACAACAAGACATAGGCTGACAAGGCCATACAATATCTATATACGTGACAGCTATCTACAAGTATCTAAAGAAGTACATAAACATCATAAGGTCGGGATAGGGCCCCGCCATACCCATATGTACACAAAATTGTACCAAATTAAGACCTGCAACTCCGGGACAAGTGCAGTGCTCCAATGCCAACACTGAGTGGGGAAACCTACTGAATGCGAACCATCACCCTGTCTATCAAAACCTGTTGGCATGAAACATTGTGTCCCCATGCAAAGGGACGTCAGTACGAATAAAGTACCTAGTATGTAAGACAAAAAACAACATAAGTGAGACATGAAAGTAACATGAGATACGAAGATCAACTTGAACATCTGAAATGCCTCTGAGGGCCATGATTTGAATAAGTACCGTATATATTCCAATATGACGCCATTGTTTAAATAACGCCATCACTCCTCTATGGGCATCATAATCATAATAACCAACTAATCAGTGGTGCATTTATTACGCTGTCGTACATAAATATGCATATATAATGCCATCGAGCCTCTGTGGGCATCATACCATAGTAGTATCATATGTGTATAAGTATATATGAATGATAAAAGAACATTTCGAGCCTATCAGAGTAACGTAAGGTCGTTGCATCTCCGATTATATTATAAACTTCATCACCATCATTATGTACCTCAATGGGACTTAAGATTTATACATATAGACTTCCTTGATTAGTATGGCTGACAAGGCCGTCATGAACATCTGCACAACAAGACATAGGCTGACAAGGCCATACAATATCTATATACGTGACAACTATCTACAAGTATCTAAAGAAGTACATAAACATCATAAGGTCGGGATAGGGCCCCGCCATACCCATATGTACACAAAATTGTACCAAATTAAGACCGCAACTCCGGGACAAGTGCAGTGCTCCAATGCCAACACTGAGTGGGGAAACCTACTGAAGCGAACCATCACCCTGTCTATCAAAACCTGTTGGCATGAAACATTGTGTCCCCATGCAAAGGGACGTCAGTACGAATAAAGTACCTAGTATGTAAGACAAAAAACAACATAAGTGAGACATGAAAGTAACATGAGATACGAAGATCAACTTGAACATCTGTAATGCCTCTGAGGGCCATGATTTGAATAAGTACCGTATATATTCCAATATGACGCCATTGTTTAAATAACGCCATCACTCCTCTATGGGCATCATAATCATAATAACCAACTAATCAGTGGTGCATTTATTACGCTGTCGTACATAAATATGCATATATAATGCCATCAAGCCTCTGTGGGCATCATACCATAGTAGTATCATATGTGTATAAGTATATATGAATGATAAAAGAACATTTCGAGACTATCAGAGTAACGTAAGGTCGTTGCATCTCCGATTATATTATGAACTTCATCACCATCATTAAGTACCTCAATGGGACTTTAGATTTATACATATAGACTTCCTTGATTAGTATGGCTGACAAGGCCGTCATGAACATCTGCACAACAAGACATAGGCTGACAAGGCCATACAATATCAATATACATGACAACTATCTACAAGTCTCTAAAGAAGTCCATGAACATCATAAGGTCGGGATAAGGCCCCGCCATACCCATATGTACACAAAATTGTACCAAATTAAGACTGCAACTCCGGGACAAGTGCAGTGCTCCGATGCCAACACTGAGTGGGGAAACCTACTGATGCGAACCGTCACCCTGTCTATCAAAACCTGTTGGCATGAAACATTGTGTCCCACAGCAAAGGGATGTCAGTACGAATAAAGTACCTAGTTTGTGAGACAGAAAACAGCATATGTGAGACATGAAAGTAACATGAGATACGAAGATCAACTTGAACATCTGAAATGCCTCTGAGGGCCATGATATGCATAAGTACCGTATATATTCCTATATGACGCCATTGTTTAAATAACGCCATCACTCCTCTGTGGGAATCATCATCATAATAACCAACTAATCAGTGGTGCATTTATTAAGGTGTCGTACATAAATATGCATATATAATGCCATCAAGTCTCTGTGGGCATCATACCATAGTAGTATCATATGTGTATAAGTATATATGAATGATAAAAGAACATTTCGAGCCTATCAGAGTAACGTAAGGTCGTTGCATCTCCGATTATATTATGAACTTCATCACCATCATTATGTACCTCAATGGGACTTAAGATTTATACATATAGACTTCCTTGATTAGTATGGCTGACATGGTCGTCATAAACATCTGCACAACAAGACATAGGCTGACAAGGCCATACAATATCTATATACATGACAACTATCTACAAGTCTCTAAAGAAGTCCATGAACATCATAAGGTCGGGATAGGGCCCCGCCATACCCATATGTACACAAAATTGTACCAAATTAAGACTGCAACTCCGGGACAAGTGCAGTCCTCCGATACCAACACTGAGTGGGGAAACCTACTGATGCGAACCGTCACCCTGTCTATCAAAACCTTTAGGCATGAAACATTGTTTCCCCATGCAAAGGGACGTCAGTACGAATAAAGTACCTAGTATGTAAGATAGAAAACAACATAAGTGAGACATGAAAGTAACATGAGATACGAAGATCAACTTGAACATCTGAAATGCCCCTGAGGGCCATGATATGCATAAGTACCGTATATATTCCTATATGACGCCGTTGTTTAAATAACACCATCACTCCTCTGTGGGCATCATCATCATAATAACCAACTAATCAGTGGTGCATTTATTAAGGTGTCGTACATAAATATGCATATATAATGCCATCAAGTCTCTGTGGGCATCATACCATAGTAGTATCATATGTGTATAAGTATATATGAATGATAAAAGAACATTTCGAGCCTATCAGAGTAACGTAAGGTCGTTGCATCTCCGATTATATTATGAACTTCATCACCATCATTATGTACCTCAATGGGACTTAAGATTTATACATATAGACTTCCTTGATTAGTATGGCTGACAAGGTCGTCATAAACATCTGCACAACAAGACATAGGCTGACAAGGCCATACAATATCTATATACATGACAACTATCTACAAGTCTCTAAAGAAGTACATAAACATCATAAGGTCGGGATAGGGCCCCGCCATACCCATATGTACACAAAATTGTACCAAATTAAGACCGCAACTCCGGGACATGTGCAGTGCTCCAATGCCAACACTGAGTGGGGAAACCTACTGAAGCGAACCATCACCCTGTCTATCAAAACCTGTTGGCATGAAACATTGTGTCCCCATACAAAGGGACGTCAGTACGAATAAAGTACCTAGTATGTAAGACAAAAAACAACATAAGTGAGACATGAAAGTAACATGAGATACGAAGATCAACTTGAACATCTGAAATGCCTCTGAGGGCCATGATTTGAATAAGTACCGTATATAGTCCAATATGACGCCATTGTTTAAATAACGCCATCACTCCTCTATGGGCATCATAATCATAATAACCAACTAATCAGTGGTGCATTTATTACGCTGTCGTACATAAATATTCATATATAATGCCATCAAGCCTCTGTGGGCATCATACCATAGTAGTATCATATGTGTATAAGTATATATGAATGATAAAAGAACATTTCGAGCCTATCAGAGTAACGTAAGGTCGTTGCATCTCCGATTATATTATGAACTTCATCACCATCATTATGTACCTCAATGGGACTTAAGATTTATACATATAGACTTCCTTGATTAGTATGGCTGACAAGGCCGTCATAAACATCTGCACAACAAGACATAGGCTGACAAGGCCATACAATATCTATATACATGACAACTATCTACAAGTCTCTAAAGAAGTCCATGAACATCATAAGGTCGGGATAGGGCCCCGCCATACCCATATGTACACAAAATTGTACCAAATTAAGACTGCAACTCCGGGACAAGTGCAGTCCTCCGATGCCAACACTGAGTGGGGAAACCTACTGATGCGAACCGTCACCCTGTCTATCAAAACCTTTAGGCATGAAACATTGTTTCCCCATGCAAAGGGACGTCAGTACGAATAAAGTACCTAGTATGTAAGATAGAAAACAACATAAGTGAGACATGAAAGTAACATGAGATACGAAGATCAACTTGAACATCTGAAATGCCCCTGAGGGCCATGATATGCATAAGTACCGTATATATTCCTATATGACGCCGTTGTTTAAATAACGCCATCACTCCTCTGTGGGCATCATCATCATAATAACCAACTAATCAGTGGTGCATTTATTAAGGTGTCGTACATAAATATGCATATATAATGCCATCAAGTCTCTGTGGGCATCATACCATAGTAGTATCATATGTGTATAAGTATATATGAATGATAAAAGAACATTTCGAGCCTATCAGAGTAACGTAAGGTCGTTGCATCTCCGATTATATTATGAACTTCATCACCATCATTATGTACCTCAATGGGACTTAAGATTTATACATATAGACTTCCTTGATTAGTATGGCTGACAAGGTCGTCATAAACATCTGCACAACAAGACATAGGCTGACAAGGCCATACAATATCTATATACATGACAACTATCTACAAGTCTCTAAAGAAGTACATAAACATCATAAGGTCGGGATAGGGCCCCGCCATACCCATATGTACACAAAATTGTACCAAATTAAGACCGCAACTCCGGGACATGTGCAGTGCTCCAATGCCAACACTGAGTGGGGAAACCTACTGAAGCGAACCATCACCCTGTCTATCAAAACCTGTTGGCATGAAACATTGTGTCCCCATGCAAAGGGACGTCAGTACGATTAAAGTACCTAGTATGTAAGACAAAAAACAACATAAGTGAGACATGAAAGTAACATGAGATACGAAGATCAACTTGAACATCTGAAATGCCTCTGAGGGCCATGATTTGAATAAGTACCGTATATATTCCAATATGACGCCATTGTTTAAATAACGCCATCACTCCTCTATGGGCATCATAATCATAATAACCAACTAATCAGTGGTGCATTTATTACGCTGTCGTACATAAATATGCATATATAATGCCATCAAGCCTCTGTGGGCATCATACCATAGTAGTATCATATGTGTATAAGTATATATGAATGATAAAAGAACATTTCGAGCCTATCAGAGTAACGTAAGGTCGTTGTGTCACGACCCAACCCCGTGGGCCGCGACTGGTACCCTAACTGGGTACCCATACGTACCTACCCGACCGAATTTCGAATCATACGGATTTTTTTTTTCTTTTTAAAACAGAAATTACAAAAGTAGGCCGATACAATTACGGCACGCGCGTAACTTACATATATATATACATATACCTGAACATACAGACATTTACAGATAAGCCGATAAGGCTAACATACAGACGAAACCCGTAACCCACATATCCATCTACAGGCCTCTACAGACATACAGAATCATATGACGCGACAGGGCCCCGCCGTACCCAGAATATACATACATACGGAGTACACAGAAGACAGAAAATATATACCAAAAGATATGCTCCGAGTCAAAGGAGCTCTTCGAATGGCAGAGTCAGAACCTACGCTGGCGGCGTGTCACCTGGCGCGTATGTACCTGCGGGCATGTAGCGCAGCCCCCGAAGAACGGGGGTCAGTACGAAAAATGTACCGAGTATGTAAAGCAGAAACATAACAGATATAAACATAGTCCGAACCGGAGTCACAGAAATATAACGGACAGAACCATAAATCAGACTGACGGACAGAGTTATGATCCAGACAGACATACAGAATCGTGTTCCATACAAATAAACAGAATTATAGTTCGGACAGACAGACGGAATCATAATACGGACGGACGGGCAGAATCAGAACCCATACGGACATACAGAGTCAGAATCCATACGGACATACAGTAGTACGTCAGACAGAATTATGCATGCAGAGTAGCACAGAGTCATACAAAATCATACAGAGGCGTGTGCTTTATAAGTACAGATAGCACACGCATATATTCATACAGATCCCGGCCCTGTCTGGGGGCGCGGTAACAGAACCCGGCCCTCTTAGTACGGGACGCGGTGGACAGACAGAATCAAATCAGATCATATGCCATCCTGGCTGCCATCCCCATACACAGATCATACAGACATACAGATCCCGGCCCGTACGCCGAGGGACGCGGTGAACAATGCAGAGAAATGTGCACGATAACAGAACCTGGCCCGGGTCGCAGTGAAAGAATGCATTGAGACAGACACGAATCGATAAATGAGAAACCACCTACCTACAGACTCAACATACAGACTCAATCAAACTGAAGGGTGCCAAACGGCGAGCCAAAATCAGAATGTCCAGATAGTATGCATAGTACGCGCCTATAACCTAGTTGGGAAGGCACGACAGATTATCAGAATGGGATGCTCAGATGTTCAGAAAGCATGTTATATAGATTACACAAAAATAGCCATAATATACACAAAATAATAATTCAGAAGTTTTTAGAGAAAATCGGACCCGAAACAGAAGTATTTAAAATCGTACCGGAAGTATCGGGCCTTATGGGCCCACCTCGGACCAACCCGAGGCTATATACGTAAATTATTGCTAATTGACCTTATGAGGTAACCCATACTCATTCGGAAGTGTTCCGACTTCGTTTGGGGAAGTTTTGTACAAAATCTCACTTTAAGGGCAATTTGTAAGAAAATAGGTTCAATTGAATTGAAGGAATTGGAGCGGTTTTCCGTCTCGAATTCCGGGGAACGGAGTCGGACCTAAGGCTCGCGGCCGAGCCTACCACATCCAGAACATGCCTAGGAACGTAGAGAAGTGCTTCACATACCTCGATGGCGCCTTATGCTCTCTTGGCGTCAATCCAAATTTCGCCCAAAATCTGGAAATGGTCAAGTTTACCATTTGGTTAGTTCCATTCTTTCAATATTCTAACTTTACACATAATTGCCTACCGAAATTTCGGCAGCATTTCCTCCGTATATACGACATCCCCGAGACTTAGCTCGGCTCAATTTAGCAACACAACAACCCAGAGGAGACATCCAAACAACAACAAACATCAATAAACACTAAATCATACCCTATGGCATTATTAGCCACCTTTCGACACGACGAATTATCTTTCGTTTCAAACTTACATTTCCAACCAAAACTTATTATTTTCATAGCCATTATCCATCAAAATCATTACGACATACATCGGAGGCATCCATAACATGTTCACATAATATTCACAAGATATTCATAAAATTCACAAACATTCAACTTTCCATCAAGTCACTACTTTTCCAATCCCTTCCTAACTTTCAACATGCAAACTCATCAACACATTTTTATATTCCAAGTTCATTGTCATAAGCATAATTTGCCTCTTAACACTTTCATTTTCACTTATACACAAGTCATAACAAAGTTCAATAATTTCCTTCAACAACTTAATAACCAATCTTCCATAACAACATAATTAACATGCTAACAAGATTCAATTCACCTTCCAACACCAACACACACCACACGGCCACATGCTATATTTTCCAAATTTCACTAGTTCATTCCACTTTCATTTCTAATACAATTTCCACCACACTACAACTAACTTACACAAGAATTCAAACCATTAAAATCATGCAATAACCCTATATGCATTCGGCCACACATCCAAAAATTCCAACACACCAAATTTCCATATTTTTCATTCATTCACACACACTACAACATACATACATCATTTTTAACACAACAAAATCATGAAATCCTTACCTTTCTTCAAGTTCTTCACTTGGGGTTGAAGTTGTTTCCTTGTCAAGATGCTTACATCAACTTGTAGAGAATCTTGTGCTTAGCAATAATCTCTCAAGAGTTGAACTCTTTAGACCAAAGGATTGGCTCCAAAAATTTTTTCTTTATTTTCTTTCTTTCTTTCTCCAAAACCCGAAATGGCTTCTTTCCCCTTTTTTTTGCTTCTCTTTGATTTCTTTCTTGAATATTCTTAAGGATAGGGATGCTATATATTAGCACATGGGAATTAATTAATTCCATGGGCTTTGGATCAATGTACATGGCTGGTTGGGCCTTCCCACTTGGGCCTAATTTTCTCCCTTTTTTTTTTTTTGAGCCCACTTGGCTAATTTTGTAATTTTATGGGACAAGTTTCCAAAATTCCAATTTTTGCCCTTGGCCACCTTTTGTAATTCCACACCATTGCATTCATAACCTACACATTCATACCAAGTAAGGTCCAATTGTGGCCTTATCCATCACAAGTCATTTTATCTTGAATTTTTCGAATGAACAAAAATGTCGGATGTAACATCCTCCCCCCCTTTAGAACATTCGTCCTCGAATGTTAAATTGACCTTATGGGGCGCCATACTACTCCGGGAGGGTTCTCTTTGTAGTCGTCCTTTGCTAACCTTCCGACATGGCTTCTTTACCAACATTATGGGGTAATTTTTCACATCACTGATTCAGATGCCTTCATAATATATCTTCTCGTACCCCACGCAATCGTCGAACCATAAGCTATATTCTTGTAACTGACGAACGCTTTCCAGACGTCATAGTCTGTATCATTTATTGTTACACTCCGGAGATTTCTACCACGTTATCGTAATCCTTCTTCATACCAGACACTTCATACCAACAAATTCAGCACTAGAACCGGACGCGTAGAAGTATATCGGACGGATTCGTAATCGGAAGCAGACATGCTAAACTATGGCGGATGGATTCATAATCAAAAGAAGAGATACGGAAGTATGTCAGACAGATCTGAGATCAGAGTCAGATGTACAGAAAGGTATCGGGCGGATTTCGAAGTCGGAATCAGGCTTACAGAAATGTATCATACAGAGTCACACTTAGAATCAGACATGCGGAGATGTATCAGACAGATGCGTGATCAAAATTAGACGTACAGAGGCACACCAGACGGATTTATATCCAGAGTCAGACATACAGAGGTGTGTCAGACAGATTCGTAATCGGAGTTAATCGTACAGAGATATGTCAGACAGAAACGTATTCAGAGTCAATCATACAAATCGCATTGGGTGTCGCTTATCGACTTTTTCAAAGATTCTGCTTACTCGCTCTACTTATCTCTCTCCTTCCCTACTATCCATACTCTTTTTCCTTTTACAACTATCGTCATACCATACTAACTTACGATGTAATTGGGCGTTTTCTATCCCCTGACAACATTCGGGTCGTCGCTGACTGTTATCCAGATTCGCTAAATTTTCCGAGTGGTATCGCACCCTTGGCTTTTTGCCCATGTACCGCATCGGACTGTGTGGTGTTTGTAAAGGCACTAATTACTCCATACATTCTCTTTTCCTTTAGATTACCCCAAACTTTCATTTATATCAGTCATACCTACACTTCTGCAAAACTTTGCATTACTTCCCAGGGGGTCACCCATCCCAGAATTGCTCTGGCCTGAGCACGCTTAACTCCGAAACTTTCATGCATTTCGACGCGTTAGGGAAGATATAATATCGTCGATCGCCCCGCACGACCTTTGTCACGAAATTTTAGAGCAAATCGGGGTCTTCGCAAATTTTCGGAAAATTTTTGTAGCGGGTCCCACCCCCGGCTAAGTCGTACCACTACCATGTCGCCTTTCTGAATCTTAAACATTCACTTTCATACACATATACATATGATGACAGATAACCCACGGATTTAAGTCTTCGTCACACGAATTCCGCCTCCAAATAATCGGTGGAATGTGATAAAATGTCACCGCAAGGTGTTCTTCGGCCACCGACAGAAGGAACTAAAGTCTGACAAGTATCGCGGGACCTTTTTGTACTTAATCTACATGTTAACCTCCATATTCCTGGAAAAATTTGGGCAGAGTTTCCTCTGCATTTCTTACTATCCAAAACCTGTACACCAGAAATACCAATCATGCCTCACAGGGCCAACTCATATACACATACATACATATCATATCATGTCGTATCGCAGCCACACGGGGCTGATAACTTCAAATGAGAATTATAATGTCGTCGACACTTACCACACGTGCCCAACTCAAACAGCATCGGAGGCACCTTCCTGTTTACTTTCATCCAGGATTTCTAGACTCACACTGACGGTGGGGACATCTCCGTCGCCCTTGCCTTGGGTCACTAGGTCTCTAATTCCTTTAAATTTCCGTCGTCTTCATAGAACAACGTCTTACAAATATCATACACACATAGGAAGTTCAAAAAAACTCATACACTTATAAATAATCAATATCGAGTCTGACCTGGGGAGCTGCCGTGAGAGGTATGCCCACTATCATCCACGCCTGTCTGCTCCCTACCTGTCACGACCCAGCCCCGTGGGCCGCGACTGGTGCCCTTCTGGGACACCCCAAACGAACTCACACCCAGATCATCGTAATCAGACTCGACCAAACTCAACGTACGTTATTCGAACTCAACATCGCAATCAAACAACTACCGAACACTTATCCTAAGCAGTCGCCCGTACAGATCAGACAAATCACAAATCAGAAAGGAGGCGGAATATACATCGCCAAATTTCACACACACACATCAGAAGGGTGGCGGAATGCACATCGCCCCCAAATGCATACACACACATACAAATTCAGAGGCCGACTTGGCCATAGCAGCGTACGGGCCACTTAAGATCGTAAAACAGACTCACATGCAAACACACCGGACCCACGACCCACAAATCTGACTACAGGCCTCTAGACAAAACAGAACATAAGAACATAGGACGGGACAGGGCCCCGCCGTACCCACTCATCCAAATGTACAGAATACAGACACAACAAAAGATATGTACCAAACGTAGGCTCCGGATCAAGGGGAGCTTTCCAACACAGCAGAATGAGTAGCCTAAACTGGAGAACCACCCAAACGAGCTTCTGTACCTGCGGGCATGAAACACAGCCCCCGAAGAAACGGGGGTCAGTACGGGAGAAGTACTGAGTATGTAAAGTAGAAGGTACAGAAATCACAAACACAGCTGGAGTCAGAAAGAGCAAACACACCAACATCACAAACAAAGCAAACCTGCGCGGGAGGCGAACGTACAAATGCAAATCAAATCATGTATAGGGTTTAGGAACGTGGTCACCCCCCGACGCTGGTGCCACAACACATCATAACTCCAGAAGTTTTCAAATCTCCGTACAGTCTCCAGACACATCATATCACACACACATCATATCATAAGAACATATCAAATGCCATATCACATCATAACTCCATAAGCGGTAACCGGCCCTATGGCGAGGCCTCGGAAACCGTAACACATCATCACTCCCGAATATATAATAGCGCGCACGATCACAAAGTCGGCCCGGGTACCGACGAACGAAGTCATAGCAGACAGCACGAACAGAGTAGTGTAGAAACCATATGCATATCAAAAATAACTTGTCGGACTCAACATATAGTACGTGTAAGAATATACTGACGCCAGAAAGCTCGGAGTGGGAATCAGACTGATCAAAGTTTGCGTATGTAAGTTACGAAGTGCCAAACGGCCAAATTCTCAAGAAAACTGTTCATACGTCATTTTCCGAAAATCTCACATCGTTCGAAGTACAGAACGTACATTAAAGGCGTAGGAAGCTTCAAATACATCTTTGGGTCATAAACAGACGGTTGCGGATCATAACGGACACAAACGAATTAAACAAACCGAATAAGGGGAGCCTCGGGCTCGCGGGCCCACCTCGAGTCAAATTGAGGCGGCGGACACAAATCACAGACTTTCGGCTCCATAGAGCCATCTACAACAGTTTCGAAGAGTTTCGGACACAACAGTACAAGTTATGGACGTACGAACATTCTTTCCACTAAATGTGACAAAAAGGGTTCAATCGCGCTGAGTGAATAGTGCTCGAACTTGAACTTCGATTTCCAAGAGCAGGGTTATTCCCGAGATTCCGAAATTTACCTAGTGGGTCTAGGACATGCCAAAAGAATGAGAGGTAGGCTTTACATACCTGGTTGGCGCCTTACGCTCCTCAAATCGCAATTCCCGTTTCGTCCAGAAACTGCAAATGGTCACCTTTACCAGTTACTATTCATGAGAATTAACATATTCATCTTTGGGGCTAAACTTGGCTACCGAAATTTCGGCAGCACTTCCCCTATAATTATAACACCCCCGAGACTTAGCTCGGCTCAGAATACAACAACAACAACAACCCAAACGTCATTAAGCCATACAAACCACAATTACACTACATTAACTTCAAAATTTCACTTTAATACATAAGTTGGCAATTCTTGATTCAACTTCAAAAGTCCAAATCTATTCCCCCATTAGTGTATCCATTCACTCATTCCCAATTACTCAAACACACTACATACAAGTTCCAAATCACATACATACATCCCCAAAGTTCACTACTTTCCAATTTTCATTCAAAACACCAAAAGTTACGACGAACGTTCTAACTTACGTCGTTTCATTCCAAATTCGTTATCATCAACCATAAATCTTAATTAAGGTCTTTAGTATCATAAATATACTATGATATACACAAATATACCAAAAGTATACACTTTCCGATAACGTCCGAAATTATTTTCTAACACCAACTCAATTCTTTAATCGATCCTTTACGACATAATGATCACAACAACACATTATTCAAACTAAACAAGATAAAATTCTTATGGGTAGCACCACATGGATCTCACGGCCAACACACCCTTTTTTACACACACACACCATGCACAAACACATCCTCATCCCAAAATCTTCACACTAATCCAATCACTAACACACATATATCCATTTCATAACATTAAAACATAAAAATCTTACCTTTTTCTTGAATTTCCGACTTGTCGCAAATGTCGCTCTTTCTCCAAACTACTTGTATCACGTCGGAGAGCGTCTTGAGTACTTCACAACTATGTAAAACTTGAGATTTTTGGATCAACAATCAAGCTTGGAAATTGTTTTCTTTCTTTTCTTTCTCACTAGGCCGAAACCCCTTTTTTTTGTGTTCTTGAATTTATGATCAAATTCTTGATAATTACCAAGTGCTAGCATGATATTTATCCAAATAGAAGTCATGTGCTTAGCACATGACTCTTTAAAAGTGGGCTTGGGCCTCACTTGGCCGGCCACTTCACCTATTTTTGGGCCTCCATTTTTGTTCAAATTTTCTTGGCCCAATTCATAAAATGTCCCGTTTTATAATTCCCGAAACTAATTTCCGAAATTCCAAATTTACCCTCGGCCTTCCCCGAGGTCTTGACATTAATAATTCCATCACCAACATAGTCATACTCACCAAAATCAAAATATTTCCTCTACACACACAAGTCTTATTTATTTTCTTGATTTCTCGTTATACGAAAATACGGGACATAACATTCTCCCCCCCTTAAGAACATTCGTCCTCGAATGTTGAATCGAGCTCATGGGTGTCGTACTACTCCGGGAGGGTTCTCTTGATAGTTGTCCTTTATTGATTTCTCCGACATGTCTTCTTTACCCATACTAGGGTAGATTTTTCACATTACTGACTCAAATACCTTCATAATACATTTTCTCATACCCTACGTAATCACCGAACTCTGCATTCTATTCTTGTAAGGGACGGACGCTTTCCAGATATCATCGTCAATATCATCTTCTTTTCACACTCCTGAGTTTCCTTACCACATCGTCGTAATCTCACTTTACTTCATATCAGACACTTCATGCCCAACAGACTCAGAACTAAAACCGAACGGATTCATAATCGGAAGCAGACATACTCAACGATGGCGGACGGATTCGTAGTCAACATCGAAGGTACGGAAGCATATCAGACACATCTGAGATCGGAGTCAGACGTACAAAGGAGTATCAGACGAATTCGTAAGCAGAATTAAACACACGAAGGTATACCAAACAGATTCACAGTCGAAGTCAGACGTACGGACTCATATCGGACAGATCCAAAATCGGAATCAAATATACAGGGTTGTTTCATACAAAGTCGTGACCAGTCAAACCGAAGTGCATCGAACACACACGCGGTCAAAATCAAACGCACAGAAGTATATCAGACGGATTTATATCCAGAGTCAGACATACCGAGGTGTGCCAGACAGAAACGGATTCAGAATCAAACGCACAAAAGGTTCCAATAATTCATGAGAATTTCCCTTTATTTGCAAACTTACTCATCCAGTCGTCACACAATTTACCTTGCGTCTTACGTATCGACTCCTTCAAAAATTCCAATTACTCACACTGCTTATCTTTTATTTATCCCAACATTAGTCTTCGGGGCTCGGCTCTTAGCCCTCATAGGCACCAAATGAGAATCATACACACACATACACATACATATACACACACACACGTTTACTCATACCTTACTGGCGAACATCTCTGGCTGTTATTCAAATTCGTTCAATTTCCCAAGAGGCGTTATACCCTTTCCTTTTTGCCCATTCGGTCCGCCTCGTTTCGCGCGACTCTCAAAAGGGCACTAATTACTTCACACACATCCTATTTGCCTTTGGTTACCCCAAGTTTTCATTTACCTTAATCATACTTACACTTGTGCAAAATGTTGCGTTATTTCCCAGGGGGTCACCCATCCCAGAATTGCTCTGGCTTGAGCACGCTTAACCCTGAAACTGTTACACATTTTGACGCGTTAGGGCTGATATAATTTCGCCAATTGCCTCGCACGACCTTTGTCACGAAATTTTAGGCCAAACGGGGTCTTAACAAATTTTTCGGAAATTTTTCGTAGCGGGTCCCACTCTGGCCCAAAGAGGTCGTTTGCTTTTCTGGTTGTGTGGTCTATCGTTCTAACCTTCCAAATCCCATATATTTTCCTCCCACATGCACAGATAACTGCCTCGGATGTTTTCATTAATTCGGATTCTTACCCTACCTTTACTGACACACACAAAAGAATATCGCATAATACTGAGGTACAAACCTACCACTGCACATATTCATTAAACAGAAGGGTTAGTAGTAACATACCTGGGTCTGTGCCTGGGGGTGCCTCTGGGTCCCGACGACCAGTCAAAGCGTAGATGCGGTTCGAGGGACCGCTAGAATCTGAAGCCCCACCACGGCCTCTACCGCGGCCCGCTGGTGCTGGCATACCTCGCCCCGTAGAGCGCGTGGCCGAAGGGATAGATGACGAACCAGCAACGGATCTCATCGGCGGTGCTGCGCTGCCGGAACCGCCTGCCCACGGACAATCCCGCATGATATGGCCCTGGCGGCCACAAGCAAAACAGGCCCCTGTGACCCTGAAGCACTCACCTGGGTGCGATCTTCCACAATATGAACACGGGGGCATAGGTGGCCTAATCTGACTGGGACCCCTGCTCGCCTGAGGACCTGGGGCTCTGGAACTCTGGTCTGCCCTGGACGGTCCTGCGCCATCAAATCTCTTACTAGCAGACTGTGTGTCCCGGCCTGACGGAGGAAAATACCCACTGGACTGATACTGAGGCTGCCCGCCCCGAGAATCTCCAAAATGCCCCGCTGATCTGGCCCTCTTGGGCCGTCTCCCATCATACTCTCTGCTGGGCCGATCTGCTCGGTGCCGGTTCTCCATCCCCTGGGCGTAGGCCTGTAGACGGGCAATGTCCATATCTGTCTGCAATGACACCGCCATACACCCGTCAATCAAGTAACGATCCAGCCCCATAACATATCTATGCATCCGATCTGTCATATCTGCCACCACGGCAGGGGCATACCGGGCCAGGGAATCAAACTCTAAATTATATTCACGGACGCTCCGACCCCTCTGCTGCAGATGCAAAAACCGATCAGCTCGCTCCCGTCGTAACTCTGGGGGAAGGAAGTGGCGGGTGAAAGCAGTCACAAACTGATCCCACATGGCTGGAGGAGCACCCTCACCCCGGGATAGCTCCCAAGTCTCATACCAATGCGCGGCAACATCCCGAAGCCTATGCGAAGCTAGCTCCACCGACTCGGTCTCTGACGCCCTGACCAAGTCCAATGCACGCCGCATCCCCCGAATGAAGTCATGGGGGTCCTCGTCGGGCTTAGACCCGAAAAACTCTGGAGGGCCGCATAACAAGAACTCCCGAACTCTCAGGCTGTCCCGCCTGTCCTCATCATCATCGTCCCTCCGCCCGCGCCTGCGAGCCTGCCCGGCTACAATCGTGGTCAACAACTGTACAGCCTCCCTCAGGGTCCTATCCTCCGCCCCTGGCTGAGAAGCTGGAGCCTCAGGAGCGGGTACACGGACCTCTGGAGCTGCTGAAGGTCCCGCTCCAGGCTGTACTAATGGGGGTGTAGCAGACCCCTCAGAATGAGGTGTAACCTCAGGCAAATCATAAACACGAGCCCGAGTAGCCCGTTGTGCCTGACTGGTCTCTCCCACCTTCGCCTTGCCCTTCTGGGCCGCCGTTGCCTTCTTCGGAGGCATTACTGCAAACACAACAACGGGTCAGATCAGAATAATCCTAATAACACAGCTCTATCGCACGATCTAAGATTCCAAAGAAAGGGCAACACAACATCCTAGATGTCCTGTAGCTCCCTGTTTATAGATGTGGTGCACAACACATCGATAAACAAGACTCTACTAGACACGGCCTGTAGACATTCCGAGGACAAACCGCTCTGATACCACTTTTGTCACGACCCAGCCCCGTGGGCCGCGACTGGTGCCCTTCTGGGACACCCCAAACGAACTCACACCCAGATCATCGTAATCAGACTCGACCAAACTCAACGTACGTTATTCGAACTCAACATCGCAATCAAACAACTACCGAACACTTATCCTAAGCAGTCGCCCGTACAGATCAGACAAATCACAAATCAGAAAGGAGGCGGAATATACATCGCCAAATTTCACACACACACATCAGAAGGGTGGCGGAATGCACATCGCCCCCAAATGCATACACACACATACAAATTCAGAGGCCGACTTGGCCATAGCAGCGTACGGGCCACTTAAGATCGTAAAACAGACTCACATGCAAACACACCGGACCCACGACCCACAAATCTGACTACAGGCCTCTAGACAAAACAGAACATAAGAACATAGGACGGGACAGGGCCCCGCCGTACCCACTCATCCAAATGTACAGAATACAGACACAACAAAAGATATGTACCAAACGTAGGCTCCGGATCAAGGGGAGCTTTCCAACACAGCAGAATGAGTAGCCTAAACTGGAGAACCACCCAAACGAGCTTCTGTACCTGCGGGCATGAAACACAGCCCCCGAAGAAACGGGGGTCAGTACGGGAGAAGTACTGAGTATGTAAAGTAGAAGGTACAGAAATCACAAACACAGCTGGAGTCAGAAAGAGCAAACACACCAACATCACAAACAAAGCAAACCTGCGCGGGAGGCGAACGTACAAATGCAAATCAAATCATGTATAGGGTTTAGGAACGTGGTCACCCCCCGACGCTGGTGCCACAACACATCATAACTCCAGAAGTTTTCAAATCTCCGTACAGTCTCCAGACACATCATATCACACACACATCATATCATAAGAACATATCAAATGCCATATCACATCATAACTCCATAAGCGGTAACCGGCCCTATGGCGAGGCCTCGGAAACCGTAACACATCATAACTCCCGAATATATAATAGCGCGCACGATCACAAAGTCGGCCCGGGTACCGACGAACGAAGTCATAGCAGACAGCACGAACAGAGTAGTGTAGAAACCATATGCATATCAAAAATAACTTGTCGGACTCAACATATAGTACATGTAAGAATATACTGACGCCAGAAAGCTCGGAGTGGGAATCAGACTGATCAAAGTTTGCGTATGTAAGTTACGAAGTGCCAAACGGCCAAATTCTCAAGAAAACTGTTCATACGTCATTTTCCGAAAATCTCACATCGTTCGAAGTACAGAACGTACATTAAAGGCGTAGGAAGCTTCAAATACATCTTTGGGTCATAAACAGACGGTTGCGGATCATAACGGACACAAACGAATTAAACAAACCGAATAAGGGGAGCCTCGGGCTCGCGGGCCCACCTCGAGTCAAATTGAGGCGGCGGACACAAATCACAGACTTTCGGCTCCATAGAGCCATCTACAACAGTTTCGAAGAGTTTCGGACACAACAGTACAAGTTATGGACGTACGAACATTCTTTCCACTAAATGTGACAAAAAGGGTTCAATCGCGCTGAGTGAATAGTGCTCGAACTTGAACTTCGATTTCCAAGAGCAGGGTTATTCCCGAGATTCCGAAATTTACCTAGTGGGTCTAGGACATGCCAAAAGAATGAGAGGTAGGCTTTACATACCTGGTTGGCGCCTTACGCTCCTCAAATCGCAATTCCCGTTTCGTCCAGAAACTGCAAATGGTCACCTTTACCAGTTACTATTCATGAGAATTAACATATTCATCTTTGGGGCTAAACTTGGCTACCGAAATTTCGGCAGCACTTCCCCTATAATTATAACACCCCCGAGACTTAGCTCGGCTCAGAATACAACAACAACAACAACCCAAACGTCATTAAGCCATACAAACCACAATTACACTACATTAACTTCAAAATTTCACTTTAATACATAAGTTGGCAATTCTTGATTCAACTTCAAAAGTCCAAATCTATTCCCCCATTAGTGTATCCATTCACTCATTCCCAATTACTCAAACACACTACATACAAGTTCCAAATCACATACATACATCCCCAAAGTTCACTACTTTCCAATTTTCATTCAAAACACCAAAAGTTACGACGAACGTTCTAACTTACGTCGTTTCATTCCAAATTCGTTATCATCAACCATAAATCTTAATTAAGGTCTTTAGTATCATAAATATACTATGATATACACAAATATACCAAAAGTATACACTTTCCGATAACGTCCGAAATTATTTTCTAACACCAACTCAATTCTTTAATCGATCCTTTACGACATAATGATCACAACAACACATTATTCAAACTAAACAAGATAAAATTCTTATGGGTAGCACCACATGGATCTCACGGCCAACACACCCTTTTTTACACACACACACCATGCACAAACACATCCTCATCCCAAAATCTTCACACTAATCCAATCACTAACACACATATATCCATTTCATAACATTAAAACATAAAAATCTTACCTTTTTCTTGAATTTCCGACTTGTCGCAAATGTCGCTCTTTCTCCAAACTACTTGTATCACGTCGGAGAGCGTCTTGAGTACTTCACAACTATGTAAAACTTGAGATTTTTGGATCAACAATCAAGCTTGGAAATTTTTTTCTTTCTTTTCTTTCTCACTAGGCCGAAACCCCTCTTTTTTGTGTTCTTGAATTTATGATCAAATTCTTGATAATTACCAAGTGCTAGCATGATATTTATCCAAATAGAAGTCATGTGCTTAGCACATGACTCTTTAAAAGTGGGCTTGGGCCTCACTTGGCCGGCCACTTCACCTATTTTTGGGCCTCCATTTTTGTTCAAATTTTCTTGGCCCAATTCATAAAATGTCCCGTTTTATAATTCCCGAAACTAATTTCCGAAATTCCAAATTTACCCTCGGCCTTCCCCGAGGTCTTGACATTAATAATTCCATCACCAACATAGTCATACTCACCAAAATCAAAATATTTCCTCTACACACACAAGTCTTATTTATTTTCTTGATTTCTCGTTATACGAAAATACGGGACATAACACTACCTACCCGGTTTCCATTATCACCCGCATCTGAATCGGAGGGGTATGGACGATCAAACAAATCCTGGCCCACTGGTGACCCAGGCCAAGAACAGGAGAAATCCATAGCACTCTCCGAGGTGGCCGGGCTATCAAGGTTCTCCCTAATAATAAGAACTGGTGCATACTTGAAAATCTCCTCCTGCGTCATCCCAAAAGAATGCTCCGTCGGGCCTGCCTCATGACTATCCTCCTCCTCAGAGGTAAGAAGCTCCGGAGGGGTCATCGCCAAATCCTCCGAGATATCTGTATCGTAGCCATCCTCCACGGGATCCACTGCTCCAGGGTTCGGGGACTCTGGAGGAGTCGTAGATGGGTCCTCCGACGGATCCGTATCGTAGCTATCCTCCGGGGAATCCTCCGAAGGATCCGTCTCGATCGAGTAACTGGGGCCCTGCCTACTCGGCCCCGGTAAAACCTGGGGGCCTTCTTGGCACCCCCATCCTCATCGTCGGAAGCCGTCCTCTTCATTCGTCACCAACCTACAACTACCTGCAAGGAGAGGGTCAGAAACATTTTCCCGAATACCGACACTTCTGCTCCTTTGGAGCCCCGCTGTAGATACAGCAATTCGTAAGGGAGAATCATCCTAACCATACAGCTTTAATGCACGATCTAAGAATTCAAAGAAGGGTAACATCCTAAATGCCCTGTAGCTTCATGTTTATAGATGTGGTGCACAACACATCGATAACCAAGACTCTACTAGACACGGCCTGTAGACATACCGAGGACTAACCGCTCTGATACCACTTTTGTCACGACCCAACCCCGTGGGCCGCGACTGGTACCCTAACTGGGTACCCATACGTACCTACCCGACCGAATTTCGAATCATACGGATTTTTTTTTTATTTTTTTCTTTTTAAAACAGAAATTACAAAAGTAGGCCGATACAATTACGGCACGCGCGTAACTTACATATATATATACATATACCTGAACATACAGACATTTACAGATAAGCCGATAAGGCTAACATACAGACGAAACCCGTAACCCACATATCCATCTACAGGCCTCTACAGACATACAGAATCATATGACGGGACAGGGCCCCGCCGTACCCAGAATATACATACATACGGAGTACACAGAAGACAGAAAATATATACCAAAAGATATGCTCCGAGTCAAAGGAGCTCTTCGAATGGCAGAGTCAGAACCTACGCTGGCGGCGTGTCACCTGGCGCGTCTGTACCTGCGGGCATGTAGCGCAGCCCCCGAAGAACGGGGGTCAGTACGAAAAATGTACCGAGTATGTAAAGCAGAAACATAACAGATATAAACATAGTCCGAACCGGAGTCACAGAAATATAACGGACAGAACCATAAATCAGACTGACGGACAGAGTTATGATCCTGACAGACATACAGAATCGTGTTCCATACAAATAAACAGAATTATAGTTCGGACAGACAGACGGAATCATAATACGGACGGACGGGCAGAATCAGAACCCATACGGACATACAGAGTCAGAATCCATACGGACATACAGAAATAGTCGAAGCACAGACGGACAGACAGTAGTACGTCAGACAGAATTATGCATGCAGAGTAGCACAGAGTCATACAAAATCATACAGAGGCGTGTGCTTTATAAGTACAGATAGCACACGCATATATTCATACAGATCCCGGCCCTGTCTGGGGGCGCGGTAACAGAACCCGGCCCTCTTAGTACGGGACGCGGTGGACAGACAGAATCAAATCAGATCATATGCCATCCTGGCCGCCATCCCCATACACAGATCATACAGACATACAGATCCCGGCCCGTACGCCGAGGGACGCGGTGAACAATGCAGAGAAATGTGCACGATAACAGAACCTGGCCCGGGTCGCAGTGAAAGAATGCATTGAGACAGACACGAATCGATAAATGAGAAACCACCTACCTACAGACTCAATCAAACTGAAGGGTGCCAAACGGCGAGCCAAAATCAGAATGTCCAGATAGTATGCATACAAAACGGGGGAAGGCCGAGGATAAATTTGGAATTTCGGAAATTAGTTTCGGGAATTACAAAACGGGACTTTTCTCGAATTGGGCCAAGAAAATGCAATGCAAAATCAAGGCCCAAGATCAAATGGGGGCCGGCCATAGTGTGGCCCAAATCCATTTTAAAAGGGGCATGTGCTATGCACATGACCCCTAAGTGGATATATATGAGGAACACTTAGCATTATCCAAGAGAAAATCAAAAAAATTCAAGAACACAAGAAAAGAAGGGGTTCGGCCGTGAATAGTGTAGAAGAGAAAAAGAAATTCCCAAGTTTGTTTAGTGATCCAAAAATCTTGGTTTCTACATAATTAAGAAATACTCAAGACGCTCTCCGACGTGGTATAATTGGTTTGGCACAAGGATTCCGTTTGCGACAAGTCGGAAAGTTAGCAAAAGGTAAGAATCTTGCCCCTCTAATGTTATAGAATTGCTATGAATGTGTTAAGGATTGGAAGTAGACGAGAATCCCGTAATTTTAACGTAAATAGAAAGTCGTGGGTGTGTGTTTGTAGTGGGTTTGGCCGAGAGCCATAGAAGGAAAAATTGGTGTGAATTGATCTTGGTTAAGTTGGTCTAATGTGTTGTTGTGATCCTTATATCATAAATGATCGATTGTTGAATTAAATTGGCGGTGGAAAATGATTTTGAATATTATCGGAAAGTGTATACCTTCGGTATCTTTATGTATATCTTGGGTGTTATAGACTTTAGATATGAATCTATATCGATGTTGATGAATTCGGAATGAAACGACGGGAGTTAGAATGTTCGTAGTGCATTTTAGATGTTTTGAAGAATTTGGGAAAATAATGGATTTTTATGCAATTTCGTGTATGGCATGGTTTGTAATTAGAATGGGATTATATAAGTTTGAATGTGGGAATGCATACAATTATGTAGATATAGAATTGGAATTTTGAAAGTTTGAATGGAAGTTGCCAACTTTAGAAATCATGTAGAACTTTAAAGCTAGAATGGTTTGATTATTGTTTGGTTTGGTTGTTGATGTGTGGGCTGTTGTGATTGGTTAATTTGAGCCGAGTTACGCCTCGGGGATGTTAGATTTATAGGGGAAATGCTGCCGAAATTTCGGTAGGCAAATATGGAGTTAAAGGCATTTTTGAGCCTAAGGATCTCATTTGGTAACTTTGACCATTTGCAGATTTTTGACGAAACGGGACGGGACTTTTGGAAGAGCTTACGACGTCTGTGAGGTATGTAAAGCTTCCCAATTCTTTATTTGGCATATCTTAGTGTGTTAGTTGAATATGAGACCTTTCGGAGCACTTCTGCTCCTCGAAACCCGATCCACAGGAAAGTTACTATTCATTCAATTCGATTGAAGCCTAAAGGCTCCCTTTTGGCTAGAATGCCATTATTCGTCCGAAACCTATCGAAATGTGGTCGGGTAACCTAGAAATGATTATGTATGACCCTTGGCATATAACTGCTCGTAAAAATATGTTCGCCACCTCACTTCGACTCGAGGTGGGTCCGCTACCCCAAAATGCCCGATTTGCCCTTCGGGCCACCTTTGAGGATAAAGTCGAAAGTACCACTTCCGATCTTTGGAACCTCCTCCTACGGGGTATGTTTGGACTATTCGATGCGCTAATTTATGTTCCGAACTATATGGACCATTTTGGAAACGTTTTGCAAAATGTAACTTTATGTCGGCTAAGTATTCGACTATTTTGTATTTTAATATGACTTATGAGTTTACTTTATTTTGAAACACTATTTTGAAATACGATTTGCATTTGTTTGCTCACGACTCCGCTCGTGCCTTATTATGACTTCGTTCACCGGTTCCCGGGCCGGTTTTGATTCGTGCGTTTTATGATAATTCGGCCGTATGCTGTGTTACGGTTCCCGAGGCTTCGCCATAGGGCCCGGTTCCGTTTGGAGTTATGCTGTGATATGGCTCGGGATGCGATACGCTCACCGATGATTATGATTATGTTCGGGGATGTACGGAGATTTGAAACCTTTTGGTGTTATGCTGTGTGTGGCGCCAGCGTCGGAGTGGCGACCACGTTCTTAAGCGTTTGCATGATTTTGTTGCATAAAATATATGTATATGATTTCGATACAGATTTTGACATACCAGTTTGTACCCCACTTTGACATTTGATTTGCCTTCGGTTTTGATCCATAATTCTGTACTCCGTGCTTTACATACTCAGTACATATTTCGTACTGACCCCCTCTCTCCGGGGGCTGCGTTTTATGCCCGCAGGTGCAGACATCGGTGATCCTCCGCAGTAGGCTTCACTTCTTGCTTTCCGGAGTACTCTTACTTGGTCCGGAGCCCACTTTTGGTACAGACTCCTCTACTCTGTATATATTTTGTATATTTGACAGTTTGGGTACGGCGGGGCCCTGTCTCGCCATATGTTATGTTTTGAATTCGTAGAGGCCTGTAGTCATCTTTGTGGGGCGAGGGTCCTATGTGTTTATTGTCTGATTTTGCTTTCGGGTCTTAAAGCGGTCTGTTTGATATGATGGCCCCAAATGGCCCTTTTGTATATATATTTGTATGTTGACCGGCGATGTCTATTCCGCCGCTTTGTTTGAGTCTGGTTTGATATGCCCGCTTAAGACATATTTTCGATATAAATTATGTTTGATATAACTTTTGAAAATTCTGAAATAAGTTTGAGTTCGGAAATGAATATGCGATTTGGTCTGGGTACCCAGGTAGGGTGCCAGTCGCGGCCCACGGGGCTGAGTCGTGACAAAAGTGGTATCAGAGCGGTTTGTTCTCGGAATGTCTACAGGCCGTGTCTCGTAGAGTCTTGTTTATCGATGTGTTGTGCACCACATCTATAAACAGGAAGCTACAGGGCATTTAGGACGTTACTCTCTTTGTAATCTTAGATCGTGCGATAGAGCTGTGCTATTAGGATGATTTTGATCTGACTCGCCTTCGTGTTTGCAGTGATGCCTCCGAAGAAGGCAACGGCAGCCCAGAAGGGCAAGGCGAGGATTGGGGAGGCTAGCCAGGCGCAGCGAGCTACCCGGGCTCGTGTTTATGATTTGCCTGAGGATGTGCCACAGTCTGAGGGGTCTGCTACACCCTCACCAGTACAGCCTGGAGTAGGGCCTTCAGCAGCTCCAGAGGTCCGTGTACCCGCACCTGAGGCTCCAGCTCCTCAGCCAGGGGCGGAGGATCGGACCTTGAGGGAGGCTGTACAGTTGCTGACTACGTTGGTAGCAGGGCAGGCTCGCAGACGCGGGCGTAGGGATGATGATGATGATGACAGGCGGGATAGCCTGCGAGTTCGGGAGTTTCTGCTATGTGGCCCTCCAGAGTTCTTCGGGTCTAAGCCCGATGAGGACCCCCATGACTTTATTCGGGGGATGCGACGCTCGCTGGATTTGGTCAGGGCTTCTGAGACCGAGTCAGTTGAGCTGGCTTCACACAGGCTTCGAGATGTGGCTACCCACTGGTATGAGACTTGGGAGCTGTCTAGGGGAGTGGGAGCCCCTCCAGCCACTTGGGATCAGTTTGTGACAGCATTCACCCGCCACTTTTTGCCACCAGAGTTACGGCGGGCACGGGCTGACCGATTTTTACGTCTGCAGCAGAGGGGTCGGAGTGTCCGCGAGTATAGCCTTGAGTTTGATTCTCTGGCCCGGTATGCACCGGCCGTGGTAGCAGATATGTCCGATCGGATGCACCGCTATGTTATGGGATTAGACCGGTATTTGGTAGACAGCTGTATGGCCGTGTCACTGCAGACAGGCATGGATATTTCCCGGCTTCAGGCCTATGCGATGGGGATGGAGGACCGTCGCAGATCTGATCCTGCTGGCAGAGATAGAGACAGGAGGCCGCCCAAGAGGGCTAGATCCGCGGGTTATTCAGGGGATTCTCGAGGCGGACAGCCTCAGCAGCAGCAGCAGTCTGACAGATATATTCCTTCTTCCGGCCGGGGTACTCAGTCAGGCAGCCGGAGATTCGACAGTACGGGACCGTCTGGGGCCGGTCAGAGCTCCAGAGTGGCAGGTTCGCAGGTATCCAGGGGTCCCAGTCAGGCCAGACCACCTAGACCCCGTTGTCCACACTGCGGGAAGTCTCATCCCGGGGAGTGTTACCGAGCGACGGGAGCTTGTTTTACTTGTGGTGGTCAGGGCCACTTTATGAGAGACTGCCCATTGGCCAGTGGTTCGGGTAATGCGGCTCAGCAGACAGGGTCAGCCGCCGGTTCTTCTTCCGTTCCATCTGTTGCACGCCCTGGAGGGCGGGGTATTCCAGTACCGGCAGCACGCGGTCGAGGCCGCGGTGGCGCTTCAGGTTCTAGCGGTCCCTCGAACCGCATATATGCTTTGGCCAGCCGCCAGGATCAGGAGGCTTCGCCAAACGTTGTCACAGGTACATTACTGGTTTTCTCCAGATCTGTATATGCATTGATTGACCCTGGCTCTACTTTATCATATATTTCCCCGCTCGTTGCTAGTAAGATTGGGATAGTGTCTGAGCCTATAGAGCCATTTGAGGTAGCTACGCCAGTTGGGGATTTTATTATAGCGAGACAGATCTATAGGGATTGTTCTGTGACCATTTATGATCGTAGCACTAAGGCTGATTTGGTAGAGTTAGACATGCTCGAGTTTGACGTCATTATGGGTATGGACTGGTTGTCTTCCTGTTATGCTAATGTCGACTGCCAGCAAAAGGTAGTCCGTTTTCAGTTTCCAGGGGAACCAGTCATAGAGTGGTTCGGATCTACTGCATCGCCGAGGGGTAAGTTTATTTCATACCTCAAGGCTAAGAAGATGATCCAGAAGGGTTATATCTATCATTTGGTTCGTGTGCACGATACTGCAGCGGAAGTACCTACCCTTCAGTCTGTCCCGGTCGTCAGTGAGTTTCCAGATGTTTTTCCTGATGAGCTTCCTGGCCTTCCGCCTGAGCGGGAGATTGATTTTTCTATAGAGTTGATGCCGGATACGCAGCCTATATCTATTCCTCCCTACAGGATGGCACCAGCTGAGTTGAAGGAGTTGAAGGAGCAGCTGAAGGATTTGCTGGATAAGGGTTTTATCAGGCCCAGCACATCACCCTGGGGAGCGCCGGTATTGTTTGTCAGAAAGAAGGATGGGTCGTTGCGGATGTGTATTGACTACCGGCAGCTGAATAAGGTGACTATTAAGAATAAATATCCCCTTCCCCGGATTGATGACTTGTTTGATCAGCTACAGGGTGCTAGACACTTCTCCAAGATAGATCTGCGCTCAGGCTATCACCAGGTGCGAGTACGGGAGTCTGATATCCCGAAGACTGCTTTCAGGACCCGGTACGGGCATTATGAGTTCAGAGTTATGTCTTTCGGGCTGACTAATGCTCCAGCGGTGTTTATGGATCTGATGAACCGGGTATTTCGGCCATTCCTGGACATGTTTGTTATTGTATTTATTGATGATATCCTGATTTACTCGCGATCAGCCGAGGAGCATTCAGATCACTTGCGGACGGTACTTGGCATTCTCCGTCAGCAGAAGTTATATGCTAAATTCTCTAAATGCGAGTTCTGGTTGACTTCTGTGGCATTCTTGGGTCATATTGTCGGCGCAGACGGTATTCGGGTCGATACGCAGAAGATTGAGGCTGTGCAGAATTGGCCCAGGCCTACTACACCGACTGAGGTGCGCAGTTTTCTGGGATTGGCTGGGTATTAACGCAGGTTTGTGGAGGACTTCTCTTCTATTGCAGCACCACTGACGAGGCTTACCCAGAAGGCAGCAAAATTCCAGTGGTCGGATGCCTGCGAGCGCAGCTTTCAGATGCTGAAGGAGAGATTGATTACAGCGCCAGTTTTGGCTCTTCCAGAGGGGTCTGATGGGTATGTCGTATATTGTGACGCCTCTGGTATTGGGATAGGATGTGTATTGATGCAGCACGGTCGAGTTATAGCCTATGCTTCCCGGCAGCTCAGACCGCACGAGAAGAACTATCCCACTCATGATCTTGAGTTGGCCGCGGTGATTCATGCTTTGAAGATTTGGCGGCATTATTTATATGGGGTCCATGTTGATATCTATACGGATCATAAGAGCCTTCAGTATATTTTTAAGCAGAAGGAGCTAAACTTGCGGCAGCGGAGGTGGCTGGAGCTACTAAAGGATTACGACGTTGATATTCTGTACTATCCAGGGAAAGCCAACGTGGTAGCTGATGCGCTTAGCCGCAAGTCCGTAGGCAGTCTGGCTGACGTCCCATCTGATAAGAGAGATTTGGTTCGTGATATTCATCAGCTGGCCAGCCTCGGAGTTCGTTTGGCCGATTCTGGAGATTCTGGGATTTCTGTTCGCCCGGTTGCTGAGTCATCTATTATTCAGGAGGTAAAGCAGCGCCAGTTTGAGGATCCTACTTTGATTCAGTACAGGGATGTGGCCCTTAATAAAGCAACGACTCAGTTCGAAATCTCGCCTGAAGGAGTATTATTGTACGACGGCAGGTTCTGTGTACCGGATGTTGCGGGCTTACGGCGGCAGATTATGGGCGCGGCACATTGTGCCCGGTATTCTGTCCATCCTGGTTCCACCAAGATGTATCGGGATCTCAGGTGTTTGTATTGGTGGGACGGCATGAAGAAAGACGTTGCCGAGTTTGTCAGTCAATGCCCGAACTGTCAGCAAGTCAAGATCGAGCATCAGAAGCCCGGTGGATTATTACAGGAGATGGAGATTCCAGCCTGGAAGTGGGAGATGATTCATATGGACTTCATTGTTGGGTTTCCGCGTACTCTACGCAGGTACGACTCTATTTGGGTTATTGTGGACAGGCTGACGAAATCAGCCCATTTCCTTCCGGTCCGGACTACATATTCGGCTGAGGACTATGCCAGATTATATATCAGAGAGATAGTCAGACTTCACGGGGTCCCTGTATCTATTATTACTGACCGAGGTGCTCAGTTTACAGCTAATTTCTGGAGGTCATTTCAGGAGGGATTAGGGACCCAGGTGACCCTCAGTACAGCTTTCCATCCTCAGACCGACGGGCAGGCCGAGCGCACTATCCAGACGCTCGAGGATATGTTACGGGCTTGCGTTATTGACTTCAGGGGCAGCTGGGATGATCATTTGCCGCTTATAGAGTTTGCCTACAATAACAGTTATCACTCCAGCATTCAGATGGCCCCGTATGAGGCCCTTTATGGCAGGAGATGCAGATCTCCTATTGGCTGGTTTGATGTGGGCGAGACTAAGCTGATTGGGCCGGATGTGATCCAGGAGGCTGTAGATAAGGTGAAGCTTATTCGGGAGCGACTGTTAGCTGCTCAGAGTCGGCAGAAAGCTTATGCCGATAAACGGCGTCGACCGTTGGAGTTCCAGGTTGGCGACTGGGTATTCCTGAAGGTGTCCCCTATGAAGGGCGTTATGAGATTTGGCAGGAAGGGTAAGCTGAGTCCGCGGTACATCGGGCCATATCAGATTGTTCGGAGGATAGGCGCAGTCGCCTACGAGCTAGACTTGCCATCCGATTTGGAGTCCGTGCACCCGGTGTTTCATGTGTCTATGCTGCGGAAATGTATTGGTGACCCTTCCAGGATATTTCCAGTAGATGATCTTCAGGTGACGGAGCGGCTATCTTATGACGAGCAGCCGATATCTATTCTGGATCGTCAGGTGAGGAGATTGCGCACTAAGGAGGTGCCTTCGGTCAAGGTTCTGTGGCGCAATAACAACCGGGAAGAGATGACTTGGGAGGCGGAGGATGAGATGAAGAAGAGATTCCCCCATTTATTCCCTACGCCTCCTGTAATCTAGACTTTTGTATTTGTTGTACCAATGAACGGATGGACCATGTGTGCTATTTATATAAAAAAAATGGTTTTCCCGTTATGCTTGTGAGCCTTCATAAGATTTGTTTAACATTCGGGGACGAATGTTCTTAAGGGGGGGAGAATGTTAGGCCCCGTGTTTTCGTACAATTGGAAATCGAGAAATAATTATGACTCGGGTGTTAGAAGGATATAAATTAATTTGTGAGAATATGACTATGTTGGTTGTGAAATCTTTAATGCTAAGACCTCGGGGAAGGCCGAGGATAAATTTGGAATTTCGGAAATTAGTTTCGGGAATTACAAAACGGGACTTTTCTCGAATTGGGCCAAGAAAATGCAATGCAAAATCAAGGCCCAAGATCAAATGGGGGCCGGCCATAGTGTGGCCCAAATCCATTTTAAAAGGGGCATGTGCTATGCACATGACCCCTAAGTGGATATATATGAGGAACACTTAGCATTATCCAAGAGAAAATCAAAAAAATTCAAGAACACAAGAAAAGAAGGGGTTCGGCCGTGAATAGTGTAGAAGAGAAAAAGAAATTCCCAAGTTTGTTTAGTGATCCAAAAATCTTGGTTTCTACATAATTAAGAAATACTCAAGACGCTCTCCGACGTGGTATAATTGGTTTGGCACAAGGATTCCGTTTGCGACAAGTCGGAAAGTTAGCAAAAGGTAAGAATCTTGCCCCTCTAATGTTATAGAATTGCTATGAATGTGTTAAGGATTGGAAGTAGACGAGAATCCCGTAATTTTAACGTAAATAGAAAGTCGTGGGTGTGTGTTTGTAGTGGGTTTGGCCGAGAGCCATAGAAGGAAAAATTGGTGTGAATTGATCTTGGTTAAGTTGGTCTAATGTGTTGTTGTGATCCTTATATCATAAATGATCGATTGTTGAATTAAATTGGCGGTGGAAAATGATTTTGAATATTATCGGAAAGTGTATACCTTCGGTATCTTTATGTATATCAATGTATATCTTGGGTGTTATAGACTTTAGATATGAATCTATATCGATGTTGATGAATTCGGAATGAAACGACGGGAGTTAGAATGTTCGTAGTGCATTTTAGATGTTTTGAAGAATTTGGGAAAATAATGGATTTTTATGCAATTTCGTGTATGGCATGGTTTGTAATTAGAATGGGATTATATAAGTTTGAATGTGGGAATGCATACAATTATGTAGATATAGAATTGGAATTTTGAAAGTTTGAATGGAAGTTGCCAACTTTAGAAATCATGTAGAACTTTAAAGCTAGAATGGTTTGATTATTGTTTGGTTTGGTTGTTGATGTGTGGGCTGTTGTGATTGGTTAATTTGAGCCGAGTTACGCCTCGGGGATGTTAGATTTATAGGGGAAATGCTGCCGAAATTTCGGTAGGCAAATATGGAGTTAAAGGCATTTTTGAGCCTAAGGATCTCATTTGGTAACTTTGACCATTTGCAGATTTTTGACGAAACGGGACGGGACTTTTGGAAGAGCTTACGACGTCTGTGAGGTATGTAAAGCTTCCCAATTCTTTATTTGGCATATCTTAGTGTGTTAGTTGAATATGAGACCTTTCGGAGCACTTCTGCTCCTCGAAACCCGATCCACAGGAAAGTTACTATTCATTCAATTCGATTGAAGCCTAAAGGCTCCCTTTTGGCTAGAATGCCATTATTCGTCCGAAACCTATCGAAATGTGGTCGGGTAACCTAGAAATGATTATGTATGACCCTTGGCATATAACTGCTCGTAAAAATATGTTCGCCACCTCACTTCGACTCGAGGTGGGTCCGCTACCCCAAAATGCCCGATTTGCCCTTCGGGCCACCTTTGAGGATAAAGTCGAAAGTACCACTTCCGATCTTTGGAACCTCCTCCTACGGGGTATGTTTGGACTATTCGATGCGCTAATTTATGTTCCGAACTATATGGACCATTTTGGAAACGTTTTGCAAAATGTAACTTTATGTCGGCTAAGTATTCGACTATTTTGTATTTTAATATGACTTATGAGTTTACTTTATTTTGAAACACTATTTTGAAATACGATTTGCATTTGTTTGCTCACGACTCCGCTCGTGCCTTATTATGACTTCGTTCACCGGTTCCCGGGCCGGTTTTGATTCGTGCGTTTTATGATAATTCGGCCGTATGCTGTGTTACGGTTCCCGAGGCTTCGCCATAGGGCCCGGTTCCGTTTGGAGTTATGCTGTGATATGGCTCGGGATGCGATACGCTCACCGATGATTATGATTATGTTCGGGGATGTACGGAGATTTGAAACCTTCTGGTGTTATGCTATGTGTGGCGCCAGCGTCGGAGTGGCGACCACGTTCTTAAGCGTTTGCATGATTTTGTTGCATAAAATATATGTATATGATTTCGATACAGATTTTGACATACCAGTTTGTACCCCACTTTGACATTTGATTTGCCTTCGGTTTTGATCCATAATTCTGTACTCCGTGCTTTACATACTCAGTACATATTTCGTACTGACCCCCTCTCTCCGGGGGCTGCGTTTTATGCCCGCAGGTGCAGACATCGGTGATCCTCCGCAGTAGGCTTCACTTCTTGCTTTCCGGAGTACTCTTACTTGGTCCGGAGCCCACTTTTGGTACAGACTCCTCTACTCTGTATATATTTTGTATATTTGACAGTTTGGGTACGGCGGGGCCCTGTCTCGCCATATGTTATGTTTTGAATTCGTAGAGGCCTGTAGTCATCTTTGTGGGGCGAGGGTCCTATGTGTTTATTGTCTGATTTTGCTTTCGGGTCTTAAAGCGGTCTGTTTGATATGATGGCCCCAAATGGCCCTTTTGTATATATATTTGTATTTTGACCGGCGATGTCTATTCCGCCGCTTTGTTTGAGTCTGGTTTGATATGCCCGCTTAAGACATATTTTCGATATAAATTATGTTTGATATAACTTTTGAAAATTCTGAAATAAGTTTGAGTTCGGAAATGAATATGCGATTTGGTCTGGGTACCCAGGTAGGGTGCCAGTCGAGGCCCACGGGGCTGGGTCGTGACACATAGGCTGACAAGGCCATACAATATCTATATACATGAGAACTATCTACAAGTCTCCAAAGAAGTACATGAACATCATAAGGTCGGGATAGGGTCCCGCCATACCAATATGTACACAAAATTGTACCAAATTAAGACCGCAACTCCGGGACAAGTGCAGTGCTCCGATGCCAACACTGAGTGGGGAAACCTACTGATGCGAACCGTCACCCTGTCTATCAAAACCTGTTGGCATGAAACATTGTGTCCCACAGCAAAGAGATGTCAGTACGAATAAAGTACCTAGTATGTGAGACAGAAAACAGCATATGTGAGACATGAAAGTAACATGAGATACGAAGATCAACTTGAACATCTGAAAAGCCTCTGAGGGCCATGATATGTATAAGTACCGTATATATTCCTATATGACGCCATTGTTTAAATAACGCCATCACTCCTCTGTGGGAATCATCATCATAATAACCAACTAATCAGTGGTGCATTTATTACGCTGTCGTACATAAATATGCATATATAATGCCATCAAGCCTCTGTGGGCATCACACCATAGTAGTATCATATGTGTATAAGTATATATCAATGATAAAAGAACATTTCGAGCCTATCAGAGTAACGTAAGGTCGTTGCATCTCCGATTATATTATGAACTTCATCACCATCATTACGTACCTCAATGGGACTTTAGATTTATACATATAGACTTCCTTGATTAGTATGGCTGACAAGGCCATCATGGACATCTGCACAACAAGACATAGGCTGACAAGGCCATACAATATCTATATACCTGACAACTATCTACAAGTCTCTAAAGAAGTACATAAACATCATATGGTCGGGATAGAGCCCCGCCATACCCATATGTACACAAAATTGTACCAAATTAAGACCGCAACTCCGAGACAAGTGCAGTGCTCCAATGCCAACACTGAGTGGGGAAACCTACTGAAGCGAACCGTCACCCTGTCTATCAAAACCTGTTGGCATGAAACATTGGGTCCCCATGCAAAGGGATGTCAGTACGAATAAAGTACCTAGTATGTAAGACAGAAAACAACATAAGTGAGACATGAAAGTAACATGAGATACGAAGATCAACTTGAACATCTGAAATGCCCCTGAGGGCCATGATATGCATAAGTACTGTATATATTCCAATATGACGCCATTGTTTAAATAACACCATCACTCCTCTGTGGGCATCATCATCATAATAACCAACTAATCAGTGGTGCATTTATTAAGCTGTCGTACATAAATATGCATATATAATGCCATCAAGTCTCTGTGGGCATCATACCATAGTAGTATCATATGTGTATAAGTATATATGAATGATAAAAGAACATTTCGAGCCTATCAGAGTAACGTAAGGTCGTTGCATCTCCGATTATATTATGAACTTCATCACCATCATTATGTACCTCAATGGGACTTAAGATTTATACATATAGACTTCCTTGATTAGTATGGCTGACAAGGCCGTCATGAACATCTGCACAACAAGACATAGGCTGACAAGGCCATACAATATCTATATACGTGACAACTATCTACAAGTATCTAAAGAAGTACATAAACATCATAAGGCCGGGATAGGGCCCCGCCATACCCATATGTACACAAAATTGTACCAAATTAAGACCGCAACTCCGGGACAAGTGCAGTGCTCCAATGCCAACACTGAGTGGGGAAACCTACTGAAGCGAACCATCACCCTGTCTATCAAAACCTGTTGGCATGAAACATTGTGTCCCCATGCAAAGGGACGTCAGTACGAATAAAGTACCTAGTATGTAAGACAAAAAACAACATAAGTGAGACATGAAAGTAACATGAGATACGAAGATCAACTTGAACATCTGAAATGCCTCTGAGGGCCATGATATGCATAAGTACCGTATATATTCCTATATGACGCCATTGTTTAAATAACGCCATCACTCCTCTGTGGGCATCATCACCATAATAACCAACAAATCAGTGGTGCATTTATTACGCTGTCGTACATAAATATGCATATATAATGCCATCAAGCCTCTGTGGGCATCATACCATAGTAGTATCATATGTGTATAAGTATATATGAATGATAAAAGAACATTTCGAGCCTATCAGAGTAACGTAAGGTCGTTGCATCTCCGATTATATTATGAACTTCATCACCATCAGTATGTACTTCAATGGGACTTAAGATTTATACATATAGAGTTCCTTGATTAGTATGGTTGACAAGGCCGTCATGAACATCTGCACAACAAGACATAGGCTGACAAGGCCATACAATATCTATATACATGAGAACTATCTACAAGTCTCCAAAGAAGTACATGAACATCATAAGGTCGGGATAGGGTCCCGCCATACCAATATGTACACAAAATTGTACCAAATTAAGTCTGCAACTCCGGGACAAGTGCAGTGCTCCGATGCCAACACTGAGTGGGGAAACCTACTGATGCGAACCGTCACCCTGTCTATCAAATCTTGTTGGCATGAAACATTGTTTCCCCATGCAAAGGGACGTCAGTACGAATAAAGTACCTAGTGTGTAAGATAGAAAACAACATAAGTGAGACATGAAAGTAACATGAGATACGAAGATCAACTTGAACATCTGAAATGCCCCTGAGGGCCATGATATGCATAAGTCCCGTATATATTCCTATATGACGCCGTTGTTTAAATAACACCATCACTCCTCTGTGGGCATCATCATCATAATAACCAACTAATCAGTGGTGCATTTATTAAGCTGTCGTACATAAATATGCATATATAATGCCATCAAGTCTCTGTGGGCATCATACCATAGTAGTATCATATGTGTATAAGTATATATGAATGATAAAAGAACATTTCGAGCCTATCAGAGTAACGTAAGGTCGTTGCATCTCCGATTATATTATGAACTTCATCACCATCAGTATGTACCTCAATGGGACTTAAAATTTATACATATAGAGTTCCTTGATTAGTATGGTTGACAAGGCCGTCATGAACATCTGCACAACAAGACATAGGCTGACAAGGCCATACAATATCTATATACATGAGAACTATCTACAAGTCTCCAAAGAAGTACATGAACATCATAAGGTCGGGATAGGGTCCCGCCATACCAATATGTACACAAAATTGTACCAAATTAAGACCGCAACTCCGGGACAAGTGCAGTGCTCCGATGCCAACACTGAGTGGGGAAACTTACTGACGCGAACCGTCACCCTGTCTATCAAAACCTGTTGGCATGAAACATTGTGTCCTACAGCAAAGGGACGTCAGTACGAATAAAGTACCTAGTATGTGAGACAGAAAACAACATAATTGAGACTTGAAAGTAACATGAGATACGAAGATCAACTTGAACATCTGAAATGCCTCTGAGGGCCATGATATGCATAAGTACCGTATATATTCCTATATGACGCCATTATTTAAATAACGCCATCACTCCTCTGTGGGCATCATAATCATAATAACCAACTAATTAGTGGTGCATTTATTACGCTGTCGTACATAAATATGCATATATAATGCCATCAAGCCTCTGTGGGCATCATACCATAGTAGTATCATGTGTGTATAAGTATATATGAATGATAAAAGAACATTTCGAGCCTATCCGAGTAACGTAAGGTCGTTGCATCTCCGATTATATTATGAACTTCATCACCATCATTATGTACCTCAATGGGACTTAAGATTTATACATATAGACTTCCTTGATTAGTATGGTTGACAAGGCCGTCATGAACATCTGCACAACAAGACATAGGCTGACAAGGCCATACAATATCTATATACAAGACAACTATCTAGAAGTCTCTAAAGAAGTACATAAACATCATAAGGTCGGGATAGGGCCCCGCCATACCCATATGTACACAAAATTGTACCAAACTAAGACCGCAACTCCGGGACAAGTGCAGTGCTCCAATGCCAACACTGAGTGAGGAAACCTACTGATGCGAACTGTCACCCTGTCTATAAAAACCTGTTAGCATGAAACATTGTGTCCCCATGCAAAGGGACGTCAGTACGAATAAAGTACCTAGTATGTAAGACAGAAAACAACATAAGTGAGACATGAAAGTAACATGAGATACGAAGATCAACTTGAACATCTGAAATGCCTCTGAGGGCCATGATATGCATAAGTACCGTATATATTCCTATATGACGCCATTGTTTAAATAACGCCATCACTCCACTGTGGGAATCATCATCATAATAACCAACTAATCAGTGGTGCATTTATTACACTGTCGTACATAAATATGCATATATAATGCCATCAAGCCTTTGTGGGCATCATACCATAGTAGTATCATATGTGTATAAGTATATATGAATGATAAAAGAACATTTCGAGCCTATCAGAGTAACGTAAGGTCGTTGCATCTCTGATTATATTATGAACTTCATCACCATCATTACGTACCTCAATGGGACTTTACATTTATACATATAGACTTACTTGATTAGTATGGCTGACAAGGCCGTCATGAACATCTGCACAACAAGACATAGGCTGACAAGGCCATACAATATCTATATACATGACAACTATCTACAAGTCTCTAAAGAAGTACATAAACATCATATGGTCGGGATAGGGCCCCGCCATACCCATATGTACACAAAATTGTACCAAATTAAGACCGCAACTCCGAGACAAGTGCAGTGCTCCAATGCCAACACTGAGTGGGGAAACCTACTGAAGCGAACCGTCACCCTGTCTATCAAAACCTGTTGGCATGAAACATTGGGTCCCCATGCAAAGGGATGTCAGTACGAATAAAGTACCTAGTATGTAAGACAGAAAACAACATAAGTGAGACATGAAAGTAACATGAGATACGAAGATCAACTTGAACATCTGAAATGCCCCTGAGGGCCATGATATGCATAAGTACTGTATATATTCCAATATGACGCCATTGTTTAAATAACACCATCACTCCTCTGTGGGCATCATCATCATAATAACCAACTAATCAGTGGTGCATTTATTAAGCTGTCGTACATAAATATGCATATATAATGCCATCAAGTCTCTGTGGGCATCATACCATAGTAGTATCATATGTGTATAAGTATATATGAATGATAAAAGAACATTTCGAGCCTATCAGAGTAACGTAAGGTCGTTGCATCTCCGATTATATTATGAACTTCATCACCATCATTATGTTCCTCAATGGGACTTAAGATTTATACATATAGACTTCCTTGATTAGTATGGCTGACAAGGCCGTCATTGTTATATCCCGTGTTTTCACACGTTGGGAAAAATTCGATAAATAATGGATTCTTGAGATATGAGGCCAAATTTGATAGTTCGTTGAACATACGAGTTATGAATGAAAGAATAGAATTATGAAAGTGCGGGACAAGGCTAAGGGTAATTTTGGAATTTTGGAAATTAGTTTCGGGAATTACAAAATGTGATCCAAAAGTTATTGGGCTCAAAAAAATTAATTGAATTGAAGCCCAAAGAGGGGTGCTTGGCCGGCCATTGTAGGCCTTGGCCCAAGCCCAAAATAATGTGATCATGTGCAAGGCATGTGACATTTAATTATAAGAAGACCAAGTCTTCATAACCTATCCATTATGAGACTTAGAAAAAAAAAAAAGAGATCAAGAGCAAGAAGTGAGGGTTTCGGGTGAGGTGAAGAAAAACAACCCCCAAAAATCTTGATTCAAAAATTCAAATCTTGTTGAATTCCTACTAATTCAAGGTCCCTTTGCATCTTGGTGTAGTTGGTTTGGAGTGGGGAGCTTTGGATTCCTCAAGGTGATCACTTGTCCAAGTAAAGGAAACTTGAAGAAAAGGTAAGAATTTCTATCTTGTTATTGTGTTGTTGAGCCTTATTTGTGTTGTAGTATGTAGAAATGTGCTTATTGTATGAAGAAGTGGAAGTTTGCAAAGTGGGTGTGTGTGTGAGTGTGTAGCCGTATATATATATGGGATGTATAGCCACAAATGTGTTGAAATTATGTTGTATTCTAGTTGTGAATGTGATGGAATTCATGTTGAGAATGAAAGTGGAATAAATTTGATTGAATGGCTAACAATAGCCCTTGGCCGTGTGGTGTATATGGCTTGAGAATAAAATGGATTAAGATTGTTTAATGTGTTAGTTGTGTTGGGATTGTGATGTTTGTAATGTGAATGGAGTTAGAATGATATAAGTTGTATTGAATTGGAAGGTAGGAACTTATGTCGATTTAGTATGATTTTTCCGACATTAAGTAAATGAAGTGTTTGGTTGTGAATTTTGATGTTCTTTGATGAATTTGGGAAGTTGGAAACTTGTTTTGAAATTATATGCCAAAGATTTGATGTTTTGCATAAGTTATGTTTTTGGCGGAAACGTGTATATCATGTATATCAAGTGTATATCCTAAGAGGAATGATAGGAGATATCTTTAGATTTATGTGGTGATGATCTTGAATGATAATGGATGGGAGATTATAATGTTAATTCGAAAATCGGGTTGAATTGATAATTAAGTTGACTTGTGAGAAAAATTGTTAGTTGGAGGATATTTGTACTTGTAATGTTCATAGATGACCTTGATGTTGTTGTTTGGGTTGTTGATTGATAAATTTTAGCCGAGTTGAATTCCCGGGGTGCTATATGTATAGGGGAAGTGCTGCCGAAATTTCGGTAGCCAATTTGTGCATTAAATCAAGACTTTGGCATCCATGGCTTACAAATGGTAAACTTGACCATTTGCAGTTTTTCGACGAAACGGGAAGCGAGTTTGAAGAAGCTTAAGGAGCGTGAAAGGTATGTAAAGCAACCCTATTACTTCCCTTGGCATGCCTTTAGTGAATTAGGGTCGGATCCGGGCCTCGAAGGACCTCGTGGCCCTCGGAATCCGCAAAGGAAATTTTCCATTTTTCCTTCAATAGAATTGAACATCTTTGGTGCCCTTTGCTTGAAATAAGGCACCTTTACTTCAAACTACTTGAAACGTCGCCGAATGTCCGTAGAACCTTTTTAGGTGACTCCATATGGTTAAAGAACACTATTTGGGCCCGCCGCCTTGTTTGTCCCGAGGCGGGCCCGCTAATTACGATTTTGCCCTTATGAGTTAAGGAATCCTTTTTAAGCAAATTTTTGAAAGAAAATGTGTTAAATACCTTTAAATTGTCTAAAGAATGTGGTTTAAATATTCTATTAAGTCCAAGGAATTATTCTGATACCCGGTATGACTTCGGGGAAGCTATACTTTCGTAATTTATTTTGACATACGAAATGTGTTATTTTGATCCCGTCTGACTCCATTTGATTTGTTCGTCTTCGATACGCTTCGTCGAGTCTTTGAAGATAATTATGACGTTTTAAATTGCATTAGTTTCTCACTACTCTATTCGTGGATGTCCCAACGTTTCCCACACTGAGCCCGGGCCAGGATATGTTGTCAAGCGTAATCTTCTGCATTGTTCGCCGCGCCCCGAGGTGAGGGGGCAGGTATACGCGTACATGGGTCTGTGGAGTATGATGTGCCATGTCCGCCTGTTCTGATCTGATTTGTTATGGCCATTCTGATATGACATTTTATGATACGGGGCCACGCCCCCTTTTTCTGATTCCTATCTGTTGTGGCACCGATGTCGGGAGGGTGACCACGTTCTGTCTGCCGAGCCCTATGGCTGGGGCCGGATATGATATGACATATGATTTTGTACATACTCTGTCTGTTTTGAAAATATGCAAATGACACTCAGGATTTTTCTAATCAGTTTTCTGAATCTATTATGATTTATACTTCTGTACTTCTGCTTTACATATTCAGTACATATTTCGTACTGACCCCCTTTCTTCGGGGGCTGCGTTTTTATGCCGCGCAGGTACAGACGACAGGTATGCCGATCCACACGTCTAGGATCCTATTACTGCTATTTTGGGGCGCTCTCTTCTTCAGAGCCCATATTTTGGTACAGTCTGACACTACTATCTGGATGTGTACAGTATTCTGGGTATGACGGGGCCCTGTCCCGTCTTATGACTGTGTTATGTTCTGTAGAGGTCTGTGGATATATCTGTGTGGGTTCTGTACATATGTTTGGGGTGTTTTGTTCTATGACGGCCTTCTCGGCCTATGTGTGCCAAGCCTACCCTTCTGTTAATTTCTGTAGTATTCACTAATGTTATTATATTATTCCGTTAATTTGCTAATCTGGGTATCGGGTACGTATAGGTGCCCACCTAGGGCACCGGTCGCGGCCTACGGGGTTGGGACGTGACAAAAGTGGTATCAGAGCGGTTCGTCCTCGGAATGTCCACAGACCGTGTCTAGTAGAGTCTTGTTTTTCGGTGTGTTGTGCACCACACCTATAAACGGGAAGCTACAGGGCATTAGGATACTACCCTTCTTTTTGTTTTAGATCGTGCGTTAGAGCTGTGTTATAAAGATGACTCCTCCCTAACGAATGGTTACATTTGCAGATATGCCTCCGAAAAAGGCAACAGCGGCCCAAAAGGGCAAGTCAGTGGCCGTTGGAGAGACGAGCCGGGTCCAGAGGACTACCAGGGCCCAGACATATATTGCTCCGGAGACTTTGCCCCAGACAGAGGGTTCGTCTACACCGCCGCTAGTAGAGGAGATTGGGGCAGCCGTAGCTGCAGATCGGGGGACGGCTCCTCCGCCAGCTCCTGCAGTTCCAGTACCTGAGCCTCCAGCTCCACGGCCAGGCACTGAGGATCAGTCCATGAGGGAGGCGATTCAGTTATTGACCAGATTGGTGGCAGGACAGGCCCAGGGCCACGGACTGGGAGGCGACCGGATGTATAGGCGTGACAGCTCGAGGGCCCGGGAGTTCTTGACTTGTGGTCCTCCAGAGTTCTACGGGACTAAGCCCGACGAGGATCCCGAGGAGTTTATCAGGAAGATGCGGCGCACTCTAGAGCTGATTAATGCTTCCGAGACAGAGTCAGTCGCATTGGCTTCGTACCGGTTATATGACGTGGCAGCGAACTGGTATGAGTCGTGGAAGCTATCCCGGGGGGACGACGCTTCCCCAGCAGTTTGGGGTGACTTTTCTCAGGCCTTTCTTGGACATTTTCTGCCCCCAGAGTTACGACGAGCCAGGGCTGACAGATTTTTGTTATTGAGACAGAGGGGCCGCAGTATCCGGGACTACAGTTTGGAGTTTGATTCCTTGGCCCGATATGCGCCTACTGTGGTAGCTACGATGGCGGACAGGATACACAGGTATATTATGGGGCTCGATCGCTATTTTATTGATAGTTGTCTGGTATTGGCGGCCCAGCCCGATATGGATATTGCCCGTATTCAGGCGCACGCCCAGGGCATGGAGGATAGGGGCCGAGGGGGGCAGCAGGCCGACAGGAGCCAGGACCGGAGACCGCCCAAGAGGGCCAGATCATCGGGTTATTCTGGAGATTTTCGGGGCAGGCAGCCGCAGCAGCCCCAGCAGCCGCAGCAGCCTAGTAGATTTTCATCTCAGCCGGCACAGAGCGCACCTCCCCAGTCTACAGGTCGCAGATTTGATAGCCCAGGGTATTCAGGAGCAGGCCAGAGCTCCAGGGCTTTAGGTTCGCGGACAGATAGGGGTTCGGGTCAGATGAGGCCACCCAGAGTTCAGTGTTCTTTCTGTGGCAGATACCACCCGGGAGAGTGCTACAGAGCCACCGGGGCATGCTTTTCTTGTGGCCGTCAGGGTCATTCGGTGAGAGATTGCCCGTATAAGGGCAGTGCGGGTGGTGCAGCGCAGCCTACCGGATCAGCCGCTGGGTCTTAATCTTCATCAGTGGCTATGCGCCCCACGGGGCAGGGTACTCCGGCACCAGCAGGTCGCGGCAGAGGCCGTGGTGCAGCTTCTGGTATTGGCGGTCCTTCGAACCGCATCTATGCTTTGGCCAGTCGTCAGGATCAGGAGGCATCTCCTAATGTCGTTACAGGTACTTTATCGGTCTTCTCTCGATCTGTGTATGCATTAATTGATCCAGGTTCGACTTTATCGTATATTTCGCCCCTTGTTGCTGGTAAAATTGGTATTATGTCTGAGCCTATAGAGCCATTCGAGGTGGCCACACCGATCGGAGACTATATTGTAGCGAATCAGGTGTATAAAAATTGTTCTGTACTTGTATGTGACCGTGACACTAAGGCAGATTTGGTGGAGCTAGATATGATTGAATTCGACGTTATTATGGGTATGGATTGGCTAGCTTCCTGTTACGCTCATGTGGACTGCCAGAATAAGGTAGTCCGTTTCCAGTTTCCCGGGGAGCCAGTTGTAGAATGGGCTGGTAATACAGCATCGCCGAAAGGTAAGTTTATTTCATACCTTAAGGCAAAGAAAATGATCAGAAAGGGCTATATTTATCATCTGGTACGGGTGCAAGACTTGACAGCAGAGACGCCGACACTTCAGTCAGTCCCCGTGGTTAATGAGTTTCCAGATGTTTTTCCCGACGAGCTTCCAGGTCTTCCGCCAAAGCGGGAGATAGATTTCTCTATTGATTTACTCCCAGGTACTCAGCCTATCTCTATTCCTCCGTATAGAATGGCGCCGGCAGAACTGAAGGAGTTGAAAGAGCAGTTGAAGGATTTGCTAGATAAGGGCTTCATCAGGCCCAGTACTTCGCCTTGGGGAGCTCCGGTAATATTTGTGCGTAAGAAAGACGGGTCGCTGCGTATGTGTATTGACTATCGGCAGCTGAATAAGGTAACTATAAAGAATAAATACCCCCTCCCCAGGATTGATGATTTGTTTGATCAGCTGCAGAGTGCTAAGTACTTCTCGAAGATAGATCTTCGATCTGGTTATCACCAGGTACGAGTTCGCGAGGCTGATATTCCTAAGACGGCTTTCCGGACCCGATACGGGCATTATGAGTTCAGGGTCATGTCTTTTGGGCTTACTAATGCCCCCGCGGTATTTATGGATTTGATGAACCGGGTATTCAGGCTGTTCTTGGATATGTTTGTGATTGTATTTATTGACGACATCCTGGTTTATTCTCGGTCCGAGGCAGAGCACGCGGATCATCTCAGATCGGTATTAGGGGTACTCCGACATCAGAAGCTGTATGCGAAATTTTCTAAGTGTGAATTTTGGCTATCCTCAGTGGCTTTCTTAGGCCATGTTATTGCAGCTGATGGTGTCCGGGTAGACACACAGAAGATCGAGGCCGTGAAGAATTGGCCCAGACCCACGACGCCTACAGAGGTACGCAGTTTCTTAGGGTTAGCAGGTTATTACAGGAGATTCGTGGAGAAGTTTGCTTCGATTTCAGCGCCTTTGACAAGGCTGACTCAGAAGGGAGCTAAGTTCCAGTGGTCTGATGCTTGTGAACGAAGCTTCCAGTTGCTGAAGGAGAAGCTGACTACAGCCCCAGTTCTGACACTACCCGAGGGACCGGACGGGTATGTTATTTATTGTGACGCTTCTGGCATCGGGTTAGGCTGTGTATTGATGCAGCACGGCAGAGTTATAGCGTATGCTTCCCGGCAGCTCAAGAAGCATGAGAAGAATTATCCTACTCACGATCTGGAACTCGCAGCGGTGATTCATGCTCTGAAGATATGGAGACACTATTTATATGGCGTTCATGTGGATATTTATACTGATCATAAGAGTCTCCAGTATATTTTCAGACAGAGAGAGCTTAATTTGCGGCAGCGGAGGTGGTTGGAGCTTCTGAAGGATTATGACGTGGATATTTTGTATCATCCGGGTAAGGCTAATGTTGTTGCGGATGCGCTCAGTCGGAAGTCCATGGGCAGTTTGGCAGACTTACAGCCAGACAGGAGGGAGATAGCCCGGGATATTCAGCAGTTGGCCAGTCTTGGGATTCGTCTGGCCGATTCTGGAGACACCCGGATTTCTGTTCGAGGGGTTTCTGAGTCCTCCATCAGAGACGATATTAGGCGACATCAGTTCGAGGATCCGGTCTTAGCTCGGTACAGGGACACAGCTTATGATAAGGAGAGGACCCCGTTCGAGTTTTCGCCGGACGGCACTTTATTATACAGGGGCAGGTTATGTGTACCTGACATTGCAGGCCTTCGACAGCAGGTTATGAGCGAGGCACATTATGCTCGCTATTCAGTCCATCCTGGGTCTACGAAGATGTATCATGACCTTCGATGTGTTTACTGGTGGGACGGTATGAAGCGGGACATTGCAGAGTTCGTCGCTCAGTGTCCTAATTGTCAGCAGGTCAAGATTGAGCACCAGAAGCCGGGAGGACTGCTACAGGAGATAGAGCTCCCGACATGGAAGTGGGAGGCTATTAATATGGATTTCGTTACGGGTTTGCCTCGCACTCCACGGAAGTATGATTCCATTTGGGTCGTCGTGGATAGGCTGACGAAATCAGCCCATTTTCTTCCCGTCAGGACTACTTATTCCGCAGAGGATTATGCCAGGCTCTATATTAGGGAGATTGTGAAGCTTCACGGAGTTCCTCTATCTATTATCTCTGACAGGGGCGCCCAGTTTATGGCGCATTTCTGGAGGTCTTTTCAGGAGGGTCTAGGGACTCAGGTGAGCTTGAGCACAGCGTTTCATCCTCAGAGCGACGGTCAGGCCGAGCGCACTATACAGACGCTGGAGGATATGTTACGGGCTTGCGTTATTGATTTCAGGGGTAGCTGGGACGATCACTAGCCGTTGATCGAGTTTGCATATAATAATAGTTACCATTCCAGCATCCAGATGGCTCCGTACGAGGCTTTATATGGCAGGAAGTGCAGATCGCCGGTTGGCTGGTTTGATGTTGGCGAGACAGAGTTGATCGGCCCAGATATGGTCCAGCAGGCTGTGGATAAGGTGAACCTTATTCGAGAGCGACTATTGGCAGCCCAGAGTTGACAGAAGTCATACGCGGATAGAAGGCGTCGATCGTTGGAGTTTCAGGTAGGCGATTGGGTATTTCTGAAGGTATCGCCTATGAAAGGCGTGATGCGGTTCGGCAGAAAGGGTAAGCTCAGTCCGCGTTATATTGGGCCGTATCAGATTGTTCGGAAGGTTGGGAATGTCGCCTATGAGTTAGCTTTGCCATCTGATTTGGAAGCGGTGCATCCGGTGTTCCACGTCTCTATGCTTCGTAAATGCATTGGAGACCCTTCCAGAGTATTCCCTGCTGAGGATATTCAGGTGACGGAGCAGTTAGCGTACGAGGAGCAGCCCGTATCTATTTTGGATCGTCAGGTAAGGAGGCTCCGAAATAAAGATGTGGCCTCCGTTAAGGTACTGTGGCGGAATGATAACCGGGAGGAGATGACCTGGGAGTCGGAGGAAGAAATGAAGAAGAAATACCCTCATCTATTCCCTATGGCCACAGGTAACCTCGAATCCCTGCTTAAGTTCATTTCAATATAAATCGTAAGTAATATGTGTTGTCTGTAAGCATGAACTCCCCAAAGTGTTTTCAAACCCTATAAGATTAATTTTACATTCGAGGACGAATGTTCTAAAGGGGGGGAGGATGTTATATCCCGTGTTTTCACACGTTGGGAAAAATTCGATAAATAATGGATTCTTGAGATATGAGGCCAAATTTGATAGTTCGTTGAACATACGAGTTATGAATGAAAGAATAGAATTATGAAAGTGCGGGACAAGGCTAAGGGTAATTTTGGAATTTTGGAAATTAGTTTCGGGAATTACAAAATGTGATCCAAAAGTTATTGGGCTCAAAAATATTAATTGAATTGAAGCCCAAAGAGGGGTGCTTGGCCGGCCATTGTAGGCCTTGGCCCAAGCCCAAAATAATGTGATCATGTGCAAGGCATGTGACATTTAATTATAAGAAGACCAAGTCTTCATAACCTATCCATTATGAGACTTAGAAAAAAAAAAAAGAGATCAAGAGCAAGAAGTGAGGGTTTCGGGTGAGGTGAAGAAAAACAACCCCCAAAAATCTTGATTCAAAAATTCAAATCTTGTTGAATTCCTACTAATTCAAGGTCCCTTTGCATCTTGGTGTAGTTGGTTTGGAGTGGGGAGCTTTGGATTCCTCAAGGTGATCACTTGTCCAAGTAAAGGAAACTTGAAGAAAAGGTAAGAATTTCTATCTTGTTATTGTGTTGTTGAGCCTTATTTGTGTTGTAGTATGTAGAAATGTGCTTATTGTATGAAGAAGTGGAAGTTTGCAAAGTGGGTGTGTGTGTGAGTGTGTAGCCGTATATATATATGGGATGTATAGCCACAAATGTGTTGAAATTATGTTGTATTCTAGTTGTGAATGTGATGGAATTCATGTTGAGAATGAAAGTGGAATAAATTTGATTGAATGGCTAACAATAGCCCTTGGCCGTGTGGTGTATATGGCTTGAGAATAAAATGGATTAAGATTGTTTAATCTGTTAGATGTGTTGGGATTGTGATGTTTGTAATGTGAATGGAGTTAGAATGATATAAGTTGTATTGAATTGGAAGGTAGGAACTTATGTCGATTTAGTATGATTTTTCCGACATTAAGTAAATGAAGTGTTTGGTTGTGAATTTTGATGTTCTTTGATGAATTTGGGAAGTTGGAAACTTGTTTTGAAATTATATGCCAAAGATTTGATGTTTTGCATAAGTTATGTTTTTGGCGGAAACGTGTATATCATGTATATCAAGTGTATATCCTAAGAGGAATGATAGGAGATATCTTTAGATTTATGTGGTGATGATCTTGAATGATAATGGATGGGAGATTATAATGTTAATTCGAAAATCGGGTTGAATTGATAATTAAGTTGACTTGTGAGAAAAATTGTTAGTTGGAGGATATTTGTACTTGTAATGTTCATAGATGACCTTGATGTTGTTGTTTGGGTTGTTGATTGATAAATTTTAGCCGAGTTGAATTCTCGGGGTGCTATATGTATAGGGGAAGTGCTGCCGAAATTTCGGTAGCCAATTTGTGCATTAAATCAAGACTTTGGCATCCATGGCTTACAAATGGTAAACTTGACCATTTGCAGTTTTTCGACGAAACGGGAAGCGAGTTTGAAGAAGCTTAAGGAGCGTGAAAGGTATGTAAAGCAACCCTATTACTTCCCTTGGCATGCCTTTAGTGAATTAGGGTCGGATCCGGGCCTCGAAGGACCTCGTGGCCCTCGGAATCCGCAAAGGAAATTTTCCATTTTTCCTTCAATAGAATTGAACATCTTTGGTGCCCTTTGCTTGAAATAAGGCACCTTTACTTCAAACTACTTGAAACGTCGCCGAATGTCCGTAGAACCTTTTTAGGTGACTCCATATGGTTAAAGAACACTATTTGGGCCCGCCGCCTTGTTTGTCCCGAGGCGGGCCCGCTAATTACGATTTTGCCCTTATGAGTTAAGGAATCCTTTTTAAGCAAATTTTTGAAAGAAAATGTGTTAAATACCTTTAAATTGTCTAAAGAATGTGGTTTAAATATTCTATTAAGTCCAAGGAATTATTCTGATACCCGGTATGACTTCGGGGAAGCTATACTTCCGTAATTTATTTTGACATACGAAATGTGTTATTTTGATCCCGTCTGACTCCATTTGATTTGTTCGTCTTCGATACGCTTCGTCGAGTCTTTGAAGATAATTATGACGTTTTAAATTGCATTAGTTTCTCACTACTCTATTCGTGGATGTCCCAACGTTTCCCACACTGAGCCCGGGCCAGGATATGTTGTCAAGCGTAATCTTCTGCATTGTTCGCCGCGCCCCGAGGTGAGGGGGCAGGTATACGCGTACATGGGTCTGTGGAGTATGATGTGCCATGTCCGCCTGTTCTGATCTGATTTGTTATGGCCATTCTGATATGACATTTTATGATACGGGGCCACGCCCCCTTTTTCTGATTCCTATCTGTTGTGGCACCGATGTCGGGAGGGTGACCACGTTCTGTCTGCCGAGCCCTATGGCTGGGGCCGGATATGATATGACATATGATTTTGTACATACTCTGTCTGTTTTGAAAATATGCAAATGACACTCAGGATTTTTCTACTCAGTTTTCTGAATCTATTATGATTTATACTTCTGTACTTCTGCTTTACATATTCAGTACATATTTCGTACTGACCCCCTTTCTTCGGGGGCTGCGTTTTTATGCCGCGCAGGTACAGACGACAGGTTTGCCGATCCACACGTCTAGGATCCTATTACTGCTATTTTGGGGCGCTCTCTTCTTCAGAGCCCATATTTTGGTACAGTCTGACACTACTATCTGGATGTGTACAGTATTCTGGGTATGACGGGGCCCTGTCCCGTCTTATGACTGTGTTATGTTCTGTAGAGGTCTGTGGATATATCTGTGTGGGTTCTGTACATATGTTTGGGGTGTTTTGTTCTATGACGGCCTTCTCGGCCTATGTGTGCCAAGCCTACCCTTCTGTTAATTTCTGTAGTATTCACTAATGTTATTATATTATTCCGTTAATTTGCTAATCTGGGTATCGGGTACGTATAGGTGCCCACCTAGGGCACCGGTCGCGGCCTACGGGGTTGGGACGTGACAGTCATGAACATCTGCACAACAAGACATAGGCTGACAAGGCCATACAATATCTATATACGTGACAACTATCTACAAGTATCTAAAGAAGTACATAAACATCATAAGGCCGGGATAGGGCCCCGCCATACCCATATGTACACAAAATTGTACCAAATTAAGACCGCAACTCCGGGACAAGTGCAGTGCTCCAATGCCAACACTGAGTGGGGAAACCTACTGAAGCGAACCATCACCCTGTCTATCAAAACCTGTTGGCATGAAACATTGTGTCCCCATGCAAAGGGACGTCAGTACGAATAAAGTACCTAGTATGTAAGACAAAAAACAACATAAGTGAGACATGAAAGTAACATGAGATACGAAGATCAACTTGAACATCTGAAATGCCTCTGAGGGCCATGATATGCATAAGTACCGTATATATTCCTATATGACGCCATTGTTTAAATAACGCCATCACTCCTCTGTGGGCATCATCATCATAATAACCAACTAATCAGTGGTGCATTTATTACGCTGTCGTACATAAATATGCATATATAATGCCATCAAGCCTCTGTGGGCATCATACCATAGTAGTATCATATGTGTATAAGTATATATGAATGATAAAAGAACATTTCGAGCCTATCAGAGTAACGTAAGGTCGTTGCATCTCCGATTATATTATGAACTTCATCACCATCAGTATGTACCTCAATGGGACTTAAGATTTATACATATAGAGTTCCTTGATTAGTATGGTCGACAAGGCCGTCATGAACATCTGCACAACAAGACATAGGCTGACAAGGCCATACAATATCTATATACATGAGAACTATCTACAAGTCTCCAAAGAAGTACATGAACATCATAAGGTCGGGATAGGGTCCCGCCATACCAATATGTACACAAAATTGTACCAAATTAAGACTGCAACTCCGGGACAAGTGCAGTGCTCCGATGCCAACACTGAGTGGGGAAACCTACTGATGCGAACCGTCACCCTGTCTATCAAATCTTGTTGGCATGAAACATTGTTTCCCCATGCAAAGGGACGTCAGTACGAATAAAGTACCTAGTATGTAAGATAGAAAACAACATAAGTGAGACATGAAAGTAACATGAGATACGAAGATCAACTTGAACATCTGAAATGCCCCTGAGGGCCATGATATGCATAAGTCCCGTATATATTCCTATATGACGCCGTTGTTTAAATAACACCATCACTCCTCTGTGGGCATCATCATCATAATAACCAACTAATCAGTGGTGCATTTATTAAGCTGTCGTACATAAATATGCATATATAATGCCATCAAGTCTCTGTGGGCATCATACCATAGTAGTATCATATGTGTATAAGTATATATGAATGATAAAAGAACATTTCGAGCCTATCAGAGAAACGTAAGGTCGTTGCATCTCCGATTATATTATGAACTTCATCACCATCAGTATGTACCTCAATGGGACTTAAGATTTATACATATAGAGTTCCTTGATTAGTATGGTTGACAAGGCCGTCATGAACATCTCCACAACAAGACATAGGCTGACAAGGCCATACAATATCTATATACATGAGAACTATCTACAAGTCTCCAAAGAAGTACATGAACATCATAAGGTCGGGATAGGGTCCCGCCATACCAATATGTACACAAAATTGTACCAAATTAAGACCGCAACTCCGGGACAAGTGCAGTGCTCCGATGCCAACACTGAGTGGGGAAACCTACTGACGCGAACCGTCACCCTGTCTATCAAAACCTGTTGGCATGAAACATTGTGTCCCCATGCAAAGGGACATCAGTACGAATAAAGTACCTAGTATGTGAGACAGAAAACAACATAATTGAGACATGAAAGTAACATGAGATACGAAGATCAACTTGAACATCTGAAATGCCTCTGAGGGCCATGATATGCATAAGTACCGTATATATTCCTATATGACGCCATTATTTAAATAACGCCATCACTCCTCTGTGGGCATCATAATCATAATAACCAACTAATTAGTGGTGCATTTATTACGCTGTCGTACATAAATATGCATATATAATGCCATCAAGCCTCTGTGGGCATCATACCATAGTAGTATCATGTGTGTATAAGTATATATGAATGATAAAAGAACATTTTGAGCCTATCCGAGTAACGTAAGGTCGTTGCATCTCCGATTATATTATGAACTTCATCACCATCATTATGTACCTCAATGGGACTTAAGATTTATACATATAGACTTCCTTGATTAGTATGGCTGACAAGGCCGTCATGAACATCTGCACAACAAGACATAGGCTGACAAGGCCATACAATATCTATATACAAGACAACTATCTACAAGTCTCTAAAGAAGTACATAAACATCATAAGGTCGGGATAGGGCCCCGCCATACCCATATGTACACAAAATTGTACCAAATTAAGACCGCAACTCCGGGACAAGTGCAGTGCTCCAATGCCAACACTGAGTGAGGAAACCTACTGATGCGAACTGTCACCCTGTCTATAAAAACCTGTTAGCATGAAACATTGTGTCCCCATGCAAAGGGACGTCAGTACGAATAAAGTACCTAGTATGTAAGACAGAAAACAACATAAGTGAGACATGAAAGTAACATGAGATACGAAGATCAACTTGAACATCTGAAATGCCTCTGAGGGCCATGATATGCATAAGTACCGTATATATTCCTATATGACGCCATTGTTTAAATAACGCCATCACTCCACTGTGGGAATCATCATCATAATAACCAACTAATCAGTGGTGCATTTATTACACTGTCGTACATAAATATGCATATATAATGCCATCAAGCCTTTGTGGGCATCATACCATAGTAGTATCATATGTGTATAAATATATATGAATGATAAAAGAACATTTCGAGCCTATCAGAGTAACGTAAGGTCGTTGCATCTCTGATTATATTATGAACTTCATCACCATCATTACGTACCTCAATGGGACTTTACATTTATACATATAGACTTACTTGATTAGTATGGCTGACAAGGCCGTCATGAACATCTGCACAACAAGACATAGGCTGACAAGGCCATACAATATCTATATACATGACAACTATCTACAAGTCTCTAAAGAAGTACATAAACATCATAAGGTCGGGATAGGGCCCCGCCATACCCATATGTACACAAAATTGTACCAAATTAAGACCGCAACTCCGGGACAAGTGCAGTGCTCCAATGCCAACACTGAGTGGGGAAACCTACTGAAGCGAACCATCACCCTGTCTATCAAAACCTGTTGGCATGAAACATTGTGTCCCCATGCAAAGGGACGTCAGTACGAATAAACTACCTAGTATGTAAGACAAAAAACAACATAAGTGAGACATGAAAGTAACATCAGATACGAAGATCAACTTGAACATCTGAAATGCCTCTGAGGGCCATGATTTGAATAAGTACCGTATATATTCCAATATGACGCCATTGTTTAAATAACGCCATCACTCCTCTGTGGGCATCATAATCATAATAACCAACTAATTAGTGGTGCATTTATTACGCTGTCGTACATAAATATGCATATATAATGCCATCAAGCCTCTATGGGCATCATACCATAGTAGTATCATATGTGTATAAGTATATATGAATGATAAAAGAACATTTCGAGCCTATCAGAGTAACGTAAGGTCGTTGCATCTCCGATTATATTATGAACTTCATCACCATCATTATGTACCTCAATGGGACTTTAGGTTTATACATATAGACTTCCTTGATTAGTATGGCTGACAAGGCCGTCATGAACATCTGCACAACAAGACATAGGCTGACAAGGCCATACAATATCTATATACATGACAACTATCTACAAGTCTCTAAAGAAGTCCATGAACATCATAAGGTCGGGATAGGGCCCCGCCATACCCATATGTACACAAAATTGTACCAAATTAAGACCGCAACTCCGGGACAAGTGCAGTACTCCGATGCCAATACTGAGTGGGGAAACCTACTGATGCGAACCGTCACCCTGTCTATCAAAACCTGTTGGCATGAAACATTGTGTCCCCATGCAAAGGGACGTCAGTACGAATAAAGTACCTAGTATGTAAGATAGAAAACAACATAAGTGAGACATGAATGTAACATGAGATACGAAGATCAACTTGAACATCTGAAATGCCTCTGAGGGCCATGATATGCATAAGTACCGTACATATTCCTATATGAAGCCATTGTTTAAATAACGCCATCACTCCTCTGTGGGCATCATAATCATAATAACCAACTAATCAGTGGTGCATTTATTACGCTGTCGTACATAAATATGCATATATAATGCCATCAAGCCTCTGTGGGCATCATACCATAGTAGTATCATATGTGTATAAGTATATATGAATGATAAAAGAACATTTCGAGCCTATCAGAGTAACGTAAGGTCGTTGCATCTCCGATTATATTATGAACTTCATCACCATCATTATGTACCTCAATGGGACTTTAGGTTTATACATATAGACTTCCTTGATTAGTATGGCTGACAAGGCCGTCATGAACATCTGCACAACAAGACATACGCTGACAAGGCCATACAATATCTATATACATGACAACTATCTACAAGTCTCTAAAGAAGTCCATGAACATCATAAGGCAGGATAGGGCCCCGCCATACCCATATGTACACAAAATTGTACCAAATTAAGACCGCAACTCCGGGTTAAGTACAGTGCTCCGATGCCAATACTGAGTGGGGAAACCTACTGATGCGAACCGTCACCCTGTCTATCAAAACCTGTTGGCATGAAACATTGTGTTCCGATGCAAAGGGACGTCAGTACGAATAAAGTACCTAGTATGTAAGACAGAAAACAACATAAGTGAGACATGAATGTAACATGAGATACGAAGATCAACTTGAACATCTGAAATGCCTCTGAGGGCCATGATATGCATAAGTACCGTATATATTCCTATATGAAGCCATTGTTTAAATAACGCCATCGCTCCTCTGTGGGCATCATCATCATAATAACCAACTAATCAGTGGTACATTTATTACGCTGTCGTACATAAATATGCATATATAATGCCATCAAGCCTCTGTGGGCATCATACCATAGTAGTATCATATGTGTATAAGTATATATGAATGATAAAAGAACATTTCGAGCCTATCAGAGTAACGTAAGGTCGTTTCATATCCGATTATATTATGAACTTCATCACCATCATTATGTACCTCAATGGGACTTAAGATTTATACATATAGAGTTCCTTGATTAGTACGGTTGACAAGGCCGTCATGAACATCTGCACAACAGGACATAGGCTGACAAGGCCATACAATATCTATATACATGACAACTATCTACAAGTCTCTAAAGAAGAACATGAACATCATAAGGTCGGGATAGGGTCCCGCCATACCCATATGTACACAAAATTGTACCAAATTAAGACCGCAACTCCGGGACAAGTGCAGTGCTCCGATGCCAACACTGAGTGGGGAAACCTACTGATGCGAACCGTCACCCTGTCTATCAAAACCTGTTGGCATGAAACATTGTGTCCCCATGCAAAGGGACGTCAGTACGAATAAAGTACCTAGTATGTAAGACAGAAAATAGCATAAGTGAGACATGAAAGTAACATGAGATATGAAGATCAACTTGAACATCTGAAATGCCTCTGAGGGCCATGATATGCATAAGTACCGTATATATTTCTATATGACGCCATTGTTTAAATAACGCCATCACTCCTCTGTGGGCATCATCATCATAAAAACCAACTAATCAGTGGTGCATTTATTACGCTGTCGTACATAAATATGCGTATATAATGCCATCAAGCTTTTGTGGGCATCATACCATACTAGTATCATATGTGTATAAGTATATATGAATGATAAAAGAACATTTCGAGCCTATCCGAGTAACGTAAGGTCGTTGCATCTCCGATTATATTATGAACATCATCACCATCATTATGTACCTCAATGGGACTTAAGATTTATACATATAGACTTCCTTGATTAGTATGGCTGACAAGGCCATCATGAACATCTGCACAACAAGACATACGCTGACAAGGCCATACAATATCAATATACATGACAACTATCTACAAGTCTCTAAAGAAGTACATAAACATCATAAGGTCGGGATAGGGCCCCGCCATACCCATATGTACACAAAATTGTACGAAATTAAGACCGCAACTCCGGGACAAGTGCAGTGCTCCAATGCCAACACTGAGTGAGGAAACCTACTGATGCGAACTGTCACCCTGTCTATCAAAACCTGTTAGCATGAAACATTGTGTCCCCATGCAAAGGGACGTCAGTACGAATAAAGTACCTAGTATGTAAGACAGAAAACAACATAAGTGAGACATGAAAGTAACATGAGATACGAAGATCAACTTGAACATCTGAAATGCCTCTGAGGGCCATGATATGCATAAGTACCGTATATATTCCTATATGACGCCATTGTTTAAATAACGCCATCACTCCTCTGTGGGAAACATCATCATAATAACCAACTAATCAGTGGTGCATTTATTACGCTGTCGCACATAAATATGCATATATAATGCCATCAAGCCTCTGCGGGCATCATACAATAGTAGTATCATATGTGTATAAATATATATCAATGATAAAAGAACATTTCGAGCCTATCAGAGTAACGTAAGGTCGTTGCATCTCCGATTATATTATGAACTTCATCACCATCATTACGTACCTCAATGGGACTTTAGATTTATACATATAGACTTCCTTGATTAGTATGGCTGACAAGGCCGTCATGAACATCTGCACAACAAGACATAGGCTGACAAGGCCATACAATATCTATATACATGACAACTATCTACAAGTCTCTAAAGAAGTACATAAACATCATAAGGTCGGGATAGGGCCCCGCCATACCCATATGTACACAAAATTGTACCAAATTAAGACCGCAACTCCGAGACAAGTGCAGTGCTCCAATGCCAACACTGAGTGGGGAAACCTACTGAAGCGAACCGTCACCCTGTCTATAAAAACCTGTTGGCATGAAACATTGTGTCCCCATGCAAAGGGACGTCAGTACGAATAAATTACCTAGTATGTAAGACAGAAACAACATAAGTGAGACATGAAAGTAACATGAGATACGAAGATCAACTTGAACATCTGAAATGCCCCTGAGGGCCATGATATGCATAAGTACTGTATATATTCCTATATGACGCCATTGTTTAAATAACACCATCACTCCTCTGTGGGCATCATCATCATAATAACTAACTAATCAGTGGTGCATTTATTAAGCTGTCGTACATAAATATGCATATATAATGCCATCAAGTATCTGTGGGCATCATACCATAGTAGTATCATATGTGTATAAGTATATGTGAATGATAAAAGAACATTTCGAGCCTATCAGAGTAACGTAAGGTCGTTGCATCTCCGATTATATTATGAACTTCATCACCATCATTATGTACCTCAATGGGCCTTAAGATTTATACATATAGACTTCCTTGATTAGTATGGCTGACAAGGCCGTCATGAACATCTGCACAACAAGACATAGGCTGACAAGGCCATACAATATCTATATACATGACAACTATCTACAAGTCTCTAAAGAAGTCCATGAACATCATAAGGTCGGGATAGGGCCCCGCCATACCCATATGTACACAAAATTGTACCAAATTAAGACCGCAATGTTATGTCCCGTATTTTCGTATAACGGGAAATCAAGAAATAAATAAGACTTGTGTGTGTGGAGGACATATTTTGATTTTGGTGAGTATGACTATGTTGGTGCTGGAATTATTAATGTTAAGACCTCGGGGAAGGCCGAGGGTAAATTTGGAATTTTGGAAATTAGTTTCGGGAATTACAAAACGGGACGTTTTATGAATTGGGCCAAGAAATTGAACAAAGAAATTGGGCCCAAGATTTTGTGGGGTGGCCGGCCACTTGGTTGGCCCAAGCCCATCTTTAAATGTCATGTGCTATGCACATGACACTTAGTAGTGGATATATATGATATGGACTTAACCTTATCAAGATCAAAACAAAAAAAAAAAATTCAAGAACACCAAGATAGGTGCTCTCGGCCAAAGAGAAAAAAAAAAAAAAAGAGAAATATTTTCATGCCTTGTTTCTAATCCAATCACCTAGTCTCTTTTGGAATAATTGATGAGTTCGAGGTGCTCTTCGTGGTGGTACAATTAGTTTGACGAGAGGACGACGTTTGCGGCAAATCGGAATTTAAAGAAAGAGGTAAGATTTCAATGTTTTTATGTTATGAAAGGGATACATATGTGTTAGTGATTGAATTAGCATGAAGATTTTGGAACTTGTTTGTTATGTAGTGGAATAATCTTGAATGAATGAATACAATAATGTGGATATGAGTTGAAATTGTGAAGTTAGGAAATAGGATTACCAACTTATGAAATAAAGTGCAATTGTGAAGTTAGTGTGTTTGATTGTGATTCGTATTGTGTAATGATGTTTGGGCTGTTGATGTTGTTATATTTTGAGCCGAGCTAAGCCTCGGGGGTGTTAGATTTATAGGGGAAGTGCTGCCGAAATTTCGGTAGCCAAATATAGCCCAAAGACTAGAATGTTAATTCTCATGAATAGTAACTGGTAAAAGTGACCATTTGCAGTTTCTGGGCGAAACGGGAATTTCGATTTGAGGAGCGTAAGGCGCCAACCAGGTATGTAAAGCCTACCTATCATTCTTTTGGCATGTCCTAGACATACTAGGTTAAGGTCGGCCCCTCGGGAATAATCCTACTCTTGGAAATCGAGGTTCAAGTTCGAGCACTATTCACTCAGCGCGATTGAACCCTCTTTGTCACATTTGGTTAAAAGAATGTTCGTACCTCCATAACTTGTGCTGTTGTGTCCGAAACTCTTCGAAACTTTTGTAGATGGCTCTATGGAGCCGAAAGTCTGTGATTTGTGTCCGCCACCTCAATTTGACTCGAGGTGGGCTCGCGAGCCCCGAGGCTCCCCTTATTCGGTTTGTTTGATTCATTTGTGTCCGTTATGATCCGCAACCGTCTGTTTAGGACCCAAGGATGTGTTTGAAACTTTCTATGCCATTAATGTACGTTTTGTACTTTGAATGATGTGAGATTTTCGGAAAATGACTTATGAACAGTTTTCTTGCGAATTTGGCAGTTTGGAACTTCGTAACTTTTATACGCATACTTTGACCAGTCTGATTCCTACTCCGATCCTTCGGGCGTCAGTATATACCTCTACATAAACTATATGTTAAGTCCGACAAATTATTTTTGATATGCATATGATTTCTGCACTACTCTGTTCGTGCTGCCTGCTATGACTTCGTTCGTCGGTACCCGGGCCGACTTTGTGATCGTGCGCACTATAATATATTCGGAAGTTATGATGTGTTACGGTTTCCGAGGCCTCGCCATAGGGCCGGTTACCGTTTATGGAGCTATGATGTGATATGGCATTTGATACGTTCTGATGATATGATGTGTGTGTGATATGATGTGTCTGGAGATTGTACGGAGATTTGAAACCTTCTGGAGTTATGATGTGTTGTGGCACCAGCGTCGGGGGGTGACCACGTTCCTAAACCCTATACATGATTTGATTTGCATTTGTACGTTCGCCTCCCGCACAGGTTTGCTTTGTTTGCGATGTTGGTGTGTTGGTTCTTTCTGACTCCAGCTGTGTTTGTGATTTCTGTACCTTCTGCTTTACATACTCAGTACTTCTCCCGTACTGACCCCCGTTTCTTCGGGGGCTGTGTTTCATGCCCGCAGGTACAGAAGCTCGTTTGGGTGGTCCTCCAGTTTAGGCTACTCATTCTGCTGTGTTGGAGAGCTCCCCTTTGATCCGGAGCCTACTTTGGTACATGTCTTTTGTTGTGTCTGTATTCTGTACATTTGTGGATGTGTGGGTACGGCGGGGCCCTGTCCCGTCATATGTTCATATGTTCTGTTTTGTCTAGAGGCCTGTAGTCAGATTTGTGGGTCGTGGGTCCGGTGTGTTTGCATGTGAGTCTGTTTTGCATTCTTAAGCGGCCCGTACGCTGCCATGGCCAAGTCGGCCTCTGAGTTTGTATGTATGTATATGTACTTGGGGGCGATGTGCATTCCGCCGCCCTTCTGATGTGTGTGTGTGAAATTTGGCGATGTATATTCCGCCTCCTTTCTGATTTGTGATTTGTCTGATCTGTACGGGCGATTGCTTAGGATAAGTATTCGGTAGAGATCTGATTACGATGTTGAGTTCGAATAACGTACGTTGAGTTTGGTCGAGTCTGATTACGATGATCTGGGTGTGAGTTGGTTTGGGGTGTCCCGGAAGGGCACCAGTCGCGGCCCACGGGGCTGGGTCGTGACAAAAGTGGTATCAGAGCGGTTTGTCCTCGGAATGTCTACAGGCCGTGTCTAGTAGAGTCTTGTTTATCGATGTGTTGTGCACCACATCTATAAACAAGGAGCTACAGGACATCTAGGATGTTGTGTTGCCCTTTCTTTGGAATCTTAGATCGTGCGATTGAGCTGTGTTAATAGGGTCATTCTGATCTGACCCGTTGTTGTGTTTGCAGTGATGCCTCCAAAGAAGGCAACGGCGGCCCAGAAGGGCAAGGCGAAGATGGGAGAGACCAGTCAGGCACAACGGGCTACTCGGGCTCGTGTTTATGATTTGCCGGAGGTTACACCTCATTCTGAGGGGTCTGCTACACCCCCATTAGTACAGCCTGGAGCGGGACCTTCAGCAGCTCCAGAGGTCCGTGTACCCGCTCCTGAGACTCCAGCTCCTCAGCCAGGGGCGGAGGATAGGACCCTGAGGGAGGCTATACAGTTGCTGACCACGATTGTAGCCGGACAGGCTCGCAGGCGCGGACGGAGGGACGATGATGATGAGGACAGGCGGGAAAGCCTGAGAGTTCGGGAGTTCTTGTTATGCGGCCCTCCAGAGTTTTTCGGGTCTAAGCCCGACGAGGACCCCCATGACTTCATTCGGGGGATGCGGCGTGCATTAGACTTGGTCAGGGCGTCAGAGACCGAGTCGGTTGAGCTAGCTTCGCATAGACTTCGGGATGTTGCCGCGCATTGGTATGAGACTTGGGAGCTATCCCGGGGTGAGGGTGCTCCTCCAGCTATGTGGGATCAGTTTGTGACTGCTTTCACCCGCCACTTTCTGCCCCCAGAGTTACGACGGGAGCGAGCTGATCGGTTTTTGCATCTGCAGCAGAGGGGTCGGAGCGTCCGTGAATATAATTTGGAGTTTGATTCCCTGGCCCGGTATGCCCCTGCCGTGGTGGCAGATATGACAGATCGGATGCATAGGTATGTTATGGGGCTGGATCGTTACTTGATTGACGGGTGCATGGCGGTATCATTGCAGACAGATATGGACATTGCCCGTCTACAGGCCTACGCCCAGGGGATGGAGAACCGGCACCGAGCAGATCGGCCCAGCCGAGAGTATGATGGGAGATGGCCCAAGAGGGCCAGATCAGCGGGGTATCCTGGAGATTCACGGGGCGGGCAGCTGCAGTATCAGTCCAGCGGGTACTTTCCTCCGTCAGGCCGGGACACACAGTCTGTTGGTAAGAGGTTTGAGGGAGCAGGACCGTCCAGGGCAGACCAGAGTTCCAGAGCCCCAGGTCCTCAGGCGAGCAGGGGTCCCAGTCAGTTTAGGCCACCCATACCCCAGTGTTCGTATTGCGGAAGATCGCACCCAGGTGAGTGCTTCAGGGCCACGGGGGCCTGTTTTGCTTGCGGCCGCCAGGGCCATATCATGCGGGATTGTCCGTGGGCAGGCGGTTCCGGCAGCACAGCACCGCCGATGAGATCCGTTGCTGGTTCGTCATCTACCCCTTCGGCCACGCGCTCTACGGGGCGAGGTATGCCAGCACCAGCGGGCCGCGGTAGAGGCCGTGGTGGGGCTTCAGATTCTAGCGGTCCCTCGAACCGCATCTACGCCTTGACTGGTCGTCGGGACCCAGAGGCACCCCCAGACACAGACCCAGGTATATTACTAACCTTTTTGTTTAATGAATATGTGCAATGGTAGGTTTGTACCTCAGTATTATGCGATATACTTTTGTGTGTGTCAGTAAAGGTAAGGTAAGAATCCGAATTAATGAAAATATCCGAGGCAGTTATCTGTACATGTGGGGGGAAAAAAAATATGGGATTTGGAAGACTAGAACGATAGACCTCACAGCCAGAAAAGCAAACGACCTCTTTGGGTTAGAGTGGGACCCGCTACGAAAAATTTCCGAAAAAAAAAAAAAAAAAAAAAAATTTGCTAAGACCCCGTTTGGCCTAAAATTACGTGGCAAAGGTCGTGCGAGGCAGTTGGCGAAATTATATCAGCCCTAACGCGTCAAAATGTGTAAAAGTTTCAGGGTTAAGCGTGCTCAAGCCAGAGCAATTCTGGGATGGGTGACCCCCTGGGAAGTAACGCAAAATTTTGCACAAGTGTAAGTATGATTAACGTAAACGGGAATTTGGGGTAACCAAAGGTGAATAGAATGTGTGGAGAATAATTAGTGCCCTTTCGAGAGTCGCGCGGAACGAGGCAGACTAAATGGGCGAAAAGGAAAGGATACAACACCTCTTGGGAAATTTAACGAATTTGAATAACAGCCAGAGATGTTCGCCGGTAAGGTATGAGTAAACGTGTGTAGGTGTATATGTATGTGTATGTGTGTGTATGATTCTCATTTGGTGCCTAGGAGGGCTAAGAGCTGAGCCCGGCGACTAATGTTGTGATAAAGAAAAGATAAGCAGTGTGAGTAATTGGAAATTTGAAGGAATCGATACGTAAGACGCAAGGTAAATTGTGTGACGACTTGGTGAATGAGTTTGCAAATCAAGGGGCATTCTCATGAATTATTGGAGCTTTAATATGAATGATTTGATTCTAAATTGACATCCCATCTGTGGTGCTTCTGCACTTCCGATTCCGATGAGGCTCTACCTAGTACACCTCTGTACTTCTGCGCTCGACTAGGTTCCCGTCCGATGAACCTTTTGTGCGCTTTGATTCCGAATCCGTTTCTGTCTGGCGCACCTCTGTGGGTCTGACTCTGGATATAAATCCGTCTGATATGCTTCGATGCGTTTGATTTTGACCGCGTGTGTGTTTGATACCCTTCGGTTTGTCTGATCACGATTCGGTATGAAACCACTCTGTATGTTTGCTTCTGAATTCGGGTTTGTTCGATATGATTCCGTACGACTGGCTTTGATTGTGAATCTGTTTGGTATATCTTAGTGTGTCTGATTCTGCCTACGAGTTCGTTTGATACGCCTTTATACGTCTGACTCCGATCTCAGATGTGTCTGATATGCTTCCGTACCTTCGATGTTGACTACGAATCCAACCGCCATAGTTGAGTATGTCTGCTTCCGATTATGAATCCGTTCGGTTTTAGTTCTGAATCTGTTGGGCATGAAGTGTCTGATATGAAGTAAAGTGAGATTACGACGATGTGGTAAGGAAACTCAGGAGTGTGAAAAGAAGATGATATTGACGATGATGTCTGGAAAGCGTCCGTCCCTTACAAGAATATAGTGCAGAGTTCGGTGATTACGTAAAGTACGAGAAAATGTATTATGGAGGTATTTGGGTCAGTGATGTGAAAAATCTACCCCAAGTATTTGTAAAGGAGCCATGTTGGAGAAATCAATAAAGGACAACCATCAAGAGAACCCTCCCGGAGTAGTACGACACCCATGAGGTCGATTCAACATTCGAGGACGAATGTTCCTAAGGGGGGGAGAATGTTATGTCCCGTATTTTCGTATAACGGGAAATCAAGAAATAAATAAGACTTGTGTGTGTGGAGGACATATTTTGATTTTGGTGAGTATGACTATGTTGGTGCTGGAATTATTAATGTCAAGACCTCGGGGAAGGCCGAGGGTAAATTTGGAATTTTGGAAATTAGTTTCGGGAATTACAAAACGGGACGTTTTATGAATTGGGCCAAGAAATTGAACAAAGAAATTGGGCCCAAGATTTTGTGGGGTGGCCGGCCACTTGGTTGGCCCAAGCCCATCTTTAAATGTCATGTGCTATGCACATGACACTTAGTAGTGGATATATATGATATGGACTTAACCTTATCAAGATCAAAACAAAAAAAAAAAATTCAAGAACACCAAGATAGGTGCTCTCGGCCAAAGAGAAAAAAAAAAAAAAGAGAAATATTTTCATGCCTTGTTTCTAATCCAATCACCTAGTCTCTTTTGGAATAATTGATGAGTTCGAGGTGCTCTTCGTGGTGGTACAATTAGTTTGACGAGAGGACGACGTTTGCGGCAAATCAGAATTTAAAGAAAGAGGTAAGATTTCAATGTTTTTATGTTATGAAAGGGATACATATGTGTTAGTGATTGAATTAGCATGAAGATTTTGGAACTTGTTTGTTATGTAGTGGAATAATCTTGAATGAATGAATACAATAATGTGGATATGAGTTGAAATTGTGAAGTTAGGAAATAGGATTACCAACTTATGAAATAAAGTGCAATTGTGAAGTTAGTGTGTTTGATTGTGATTCGTATTGTGTAATGATGTTTGGGCTGTTGATGTTGTTATATTTTGAGCCGAGCTAAGCCTCGGGGGTGTTAGATTTATAGGGGAAGTGCTGCCGAAATTTCGGTAGCCAAATATAGCCCAAAGACTAGAATGTTAATTCTCATGAATAGTAACTGGTAAAAGTGACCATTTGCAGTTTCTGGGCGAAACGGGAATTTCGATTTGAGGAGCGTAAGGCGCCAACCAGGTATGTAAAGCCTACCTATCATTCTTTTGGCATGTCCTAGACATACTAGGTTAAGGTCGGCCCCTCGGGAATAATCCTACTCTTGGAAATCGAGGTTCAAGTTCGAGCACTATTCACTCAGCGCGATTGAACCCTCTTTGTCACATTTGGTTAAAAGAATGTTCGTACCTCCATAACTTGTGTTGTTGTGTCCGAAACTCTTCGAAACTTTTGTAGATGGCTCTATGGAGCCGAAAGTCTGTGATTTGTGTCCGCCACCTCAATTTGACTCGAGGTGGGCCCGCGAGCCCCGAGGCTCCCCTTATTCGGTTTGTTTGATTCATTTGTGTCCGTTATGATCCGCAACCTTCTGTTTAGGACCCAAGGATGTGTTTGAAACTTTCTATGCCATTAATGTACGTTTTGTACTTTGAATGATGTGAGATTTTCGGAAAATGACTTATGAACAGTTTTCTTGCGAATTTGGCAGTTTGGAACTTCGTAACTTTTATACGCATACTTTGACCAGTCTGATTCCTACTCCGATCCTTCGGGCGTCAGTATATACCTCTACGTAAACTATATGTTAAGTCCGACAAATTATTTTTGATATGCATATGATTTCTGCACTACTCTGTTCGTGCTGCCTGCTATGACTTCGTTCGTCGGTACCCGGGCCGACTTTGTGATCGTGCGCACTATAATATATTCGGAAGTTATGATGTGTTACGGTTTCCGAGGCCTCGCCATAGGGCCGGTTACCGTTTATGGAGCTATGATGTGATATGGCATTTGATACGTTCTGATGATATGATGTGTGTGTGATATGATGTGTCTGGAGATTGTACGGAGATTTGAAACCTTCTGGAGTTATGATGTGTTGTGGCACCAGCGTCGGGGGGTGACCACGTTCCTAAACCCTATACATGATTTGATTTGCATTTGTACGTTCGCCTCCCGCACAGGTTTGCTTTGTTTGCGATGTTGGTGTGTTGGTTGTTTCTGACTCCAGCTGTGTTTGTGATTTCTGTACCTTCTGCTTTACATACTCAGTACTTCTCCCGTACTGACCCCCGTTTCTTCGGGGGCTGTGTTTCATGCCCGCAGGTACAGAAGCTCGTTTGGGTGGTCCTCCAGTTTAGGCTACTCATTCTGCTGTGTTGGAGAGCTTCCCTTTGATCCGGAGCCTACTTTGGTACATGTCTTTTGTTGTGTCTGTATTCTGTACATTTGTGGATGTGTGGGTACGGCGGGGCCCTGTCCCGTCATATGTTCATATGTTCTGTTTTGTCTAGAGGCCTGTAGTCAGATTTGTGGGTCGTGGGTCCGGTGTGTTTGCATGTGAGTCTGTTTTGCATTCTTAAGCGGCCCGTACGCTGCCATGGCCAAGTCGGCCTCTGAGTTTCTATGTATGTATATGTACTTGGGGGCGATGTGCATTCCGCCGCCCTTCTGATGTGTGTGTGTGAAATTTGGCGATGTATATTCCGCCTCCTTTCTGATTTGTGATTTGTCTGATCTGTACGGGCGATTGCTTAGGATAAGTATTCGGTAGAGATCTGATTACGATGTTGAGTTCGAATAACGTACGTTGAGTTTGGTCGAGTCTGATTACGATGATCTGGGTGTGAGTTGGTTTGGGGTGTCCCGGAAGGGCACCAGTCGCGGCCCACGGGGCTGGGTCGTGACACGCAACTCCGGGACAAGTGCAGTACTCCGATGCCAATACTGAGTGGGGAAACCTACTGATGCGAACCGTCACCCTGTCTATCAAAACCTGTTGGCATGAAACATTGTGTTCCCATGCAAAGGGACGTCAGTACGAATAAAGTACCTAGTATGAAAGATAGAAAACAACATAAGTGAGACATGAATGTAACATGAGATACGAAGATCAACATGAACATCTGAAATGCCTCTGAGGGCCATGATATGCATAAGTACCGTACATATTCCTATATGAAGCCATTGTTTAAATAACGCCATCACTCCTCTGTGGGCATCATAATCATAATAACCAACTAATCAGTGGTGCATTTATTACGCTGTCGTACATAAATATGCTTATATAATGCCATCAAGCCTCTGTGGGCATCATACCATAGTAGTATCATATGTGTATAAGTATATATGAATGATAAAAGAACATTTCGAGCCTATCAGAGTAACGTAAGGTCGTTGCATCTCCGATTATATTATGAACTTCATCACCATCATTATGTACCTCAATGGGACTTTAGGTTTATACATATAGACTTCCTTGATTAGTATGGCTGACAAGGCCGTCATGAACATCTGCACAACAAGACATACGCTGACAAGGCCATACAATATCTATATACATGACAACTATCTACAAGTCTCTAAAGAAGTCCATGAACATCATAAGGTCAGGATAGGGCCCCGCCATACCCATATGTACACAAAATTGTACCAAATTAAGACCGCGACTCCGGGTAAGTACAGTGCTCCGATGCCAATACTGAGTGGGGAAACCTACTGATGCGAACCGTCACCCTGTCTATCAAAACCTGTTGGCATGAAACATTGTGTCCCCATGCAAAGGGACGTCAGTACGAATAAAGTACCTAGTATGTAAGACAGAAAACAACATAAGTGAGACATGAATGTAACATGAGATACGAAGATCAACTTGAACATCTGAAATGCCTCTGAGGGCCATGATATGCATAAGTACCGTATATATTCCTATATGAAGCCATTGTTTAAATAACGCCATCACTCCTCTGTGGGCATCATCATCATAATAACCAACTAATCAGTGGTACATTTATTACGCTGTCGTACATAAATATGCATATATAATGCCATCAAGCCTCTGTGGGCATCATACCATAGTAGTATCATATGTGTATAAGTATATATGAATGATAAAAGAACATTTCGAGCCTATCAGAGTAACGTAAGGTCGTTGCATATCCGATTATATTATGAACATTCATCACCATCATTATGTACCTCAATGGGACTTAAGATTTATACATATAGACTTCCTTGATTAGTATGGCTGACAAGGCCGTCATGAACATCTGCACAACAAGACATAGGCTGACAAGGCCATACAATATCTATATACATGACAACTATCTACAAGTCTCTAAAGAAGTACATAAACATCATAAGGTCGGGATAGGGCCCCGCCATACCCATATGTACACAAAATTGTACCAAATTAAGACCGCAACTCCGGGACAAGTGCAGTGCTCCAATGCCAACACTGAGTGGGGAAACCTACTGATGCGAACCGTCACCCTGTCTATCAAAACCTGTTGGCATGAAACATTGTGTCCCCATGCAAAGGGACGTCAGTACGAATAAAGTACCTAGTATGTAAGACAGAAAACAACATAAGTGAGACATGAAAGTAACATGAGATACGAAGATCAACTTGAACATCTGAAATGCCTCTGAGGGCCATGATATGCATAAGTACCGTATATATTCCTATATGACGCCATTGTTTAAATAACGCCATCACTCCTCTGTGGGCATCATCATCATAATAACCAACTAATCAGTGGTGCATTTATTACGCTGTCGTACATAAATATGCATATATAATGCCATCAAGCCTCTGTGGGCATCATACCATAGTAGTATCATATGTGTATAAGTATATATGAATGATAAAAGAACATTTCGAGCCTATCAGAGTAACGTAAGGTCGTTGCATCTCCGATTATATTATGAACTTCATCACCATCATTATGTACCTCAATGGGACTTAAGATTTATACATATAGACTTCCTTGATTAGTATGGCTGACAAGGCCGTCATGAACATCTGCACAACAAGACATAGGCTGACAAGGCCATACAATATCTATATACATGACAACTATCTACAAGTCTCTAAAGAAGTACATAAACATCATAAGGTCGGGATAGGGCCCCGCCATACCCATATGTACACAAAATTGTACCAAATTAAGACCGCAACTCCGGGACAAGTGCAGTGCTCCAATGCCAACACTGAGTGAGGGAAACCTACTGATGCGAACCGTCACCCTGTCTATCAAAACCTGTTGGCATGAAACATTGTGTCCCCATGCAAAGGGACGTCAGTACGAATAAAGTACCTAGTATGTAAGACAGAAAACAACATAAGTGAGACATGAAAGTAACATGAGATACGAAGATCAACTTGAACATCTGAAATGCCTCTGAGGGCCATGATATGCATAAGTACCGTATATATTCCTATATGACGCCATTGTTTAAATAACGCCATCACTCCTCTGTGGGCATCATCATCATAATAACCAACTAATCAGTGGTGCATTTATTACGCTGTCGTACATAAATATGCATATATAATGCCATCAAGCCTCTGTGGGCATCATACCATAGTAGTATCATATGTGTATAAGTATATATGAATGATAAAAGAACATTTCGAGCCTATCAGAGTAACGTAAGGTCGTTGCATCTCCGATTATATTACTGAACTTCATCACCATCATTATGTACCTCAATGGGACTTAAGATTTATACATATAGACTTCCTTGATTAGTATGGCTGACAAGGCCGTCATGAACATCTGCACAACAAGACATAGGCTGACAAGGCCATACAATATCTATATACATGACAACTATCTACAAGTCTCTAAAGAAGTACATAAACATCATAAGGTCGGGATAGGGCCCCGCCATACCCATATGTACACAAAATTGTACCAAATTAAGACCGCAACTCCGGGACAAGTGCAGTGCTCCAATGCCAACACTGAGTGGGGAAACCTACTGATGCGAACCGTCACCCTGTCTATCAAAACCTGTTGGCATGAAACATTGTGTCCCCATGCAAAGGGACGTCAGTACGAATAAAGTACCTAGTATGTAAGACAGAAAACAACATAAGTGAGACATGAAAGTAACATGAGATACGAAGATCAACTTGAACATCTGAAATGCCTCTGAGGGCCATGATATGCATAAGTACCGTATATATTCCTATATGACGCCATTGTTTAAATAACGCCATCACTCCTCTGTGGGCATCATCATCATAATAACCAACTAATCAGTGGTGCATTTATTACGCTGTCGTACATAAATATGCATATATAATGCCATCAAGCCTCTGTGGGCATCATACCATAGTAGTATCATATGTGTATAAGTATATATGAATGATAAAAGAACATTTCGAGCCTATCAGAGTAACGTAAGGTCGTTGCATCTCCGATTATATTATGAACTTCATCACCATCATTATGTACCTCAATGGGACTTAAGATTTATACATATAGACTTCCTTGATTAGTATGGCTGACAAGGCCGTCATGAACATCTGCACAACAAGACATAGGCTGACAAGGCCATACAATATCTATATACATGACAACTATCTACAAGTCTCTAAAGAAGTACATAAACATCATAAGGTCGGGATAGGGCCCCGCCATACCCATATGTACACAAAATTGTACCAAATTAAGACCGCAACTCCGGGACAAGTGCAGTGCTCCAATGCCAACACTGAGTGGGGAAACCTACTGATGCGAACCGTCACCCTGTCTATCAAAACCTGTTGGCATGAAACATTGTGTCCCCATGCAAAGGGACGTCAGTACGAATAAAGTACCTAGTATGTAAGACAGAAAACAACATAAGTGAGACATGAAAGTAACATGAGATACGAAGATCAACTTGAACATCTGAAATGCCTCTGAGGGCCATGATATGCATAAGTACCGTATATATTCCTATATGACGCCATTGTTTAAATAACGCCATCACTCCTCTGTGGGCATCATCATCATAATAACCAACTAATCAGTGGTGCATTTATTACGCTGTCGTACATAAATATGCATATATAATGCCATCAAGCCTCTGTGGGCATCATACCATAGTAGTATCATATGTGTATAAGTATATATGAATGATAAAAGAACATTTCGAGCCTATCAGAGTAACGTAAGGTCGTTGCATCTCCGATTATATTATGAACTTCATCACCATCATTATGTACCTCAATGGGACTTAAGATTTATACATATAGACTTCCTTGATTAGTATGGCTGACAAGGCCGTCATGAACATCTGCACAACAAGACATAGGCTGACAAGGCCATACAATATCTATATACATGACAACTATCTACAAGTCTCTAAAGAAGTACATAAACATCATAAGGTCGGGATAGGGCCCCGCCATACCCATATGTACACAAAATTGTACCAAATTAAGACCGCAACTCCGGGACAAGTGCAGTGCTCCAATGCCAACACTGAGTGGGGAAACCTACTGATGCGAACCGTCACCCTGTCTATCAAAACCTGTTGGCATGAAACATTGTGTCCCCATGCAAAGGGACGTCAGTACGAATAAAGTACCTAGTATGTAAGACAGAAAACAACATAAGTGAGACATGAAAGTAACATGAGATACGAAGATCAACTTGAACATCTGAAATGCCTCTGAGGGCCATGATATGCATAAGTACCGTATATATTCCTATATGACGCCATTGTTTAAATAACGCCATCACTCCTCTGTGGGCATCATCATCATAATAACCAACTAATCAGTGGTGCATTTATTACGCTGTCGTACATAAATATGCATATATAATGCCATCAAGCCTCTGTGGGCATCATACCATAGTAGTATCATATGTGTATAAGTATATATGAATGATAAAAGAACATTTCGAGCCTATCAGAGTAACGTAAGGTCGTTGCATCTCCGATTATATTATGAACTTCATCACCATCATTATGTACCTCAATGGGACTTAAGATTTATACATATAGACTTCCTTGATTAGTATGGCTGACAAGGCCGTCATGAACATCTGCACAACAAGACATAGGCTGACAAGGCCATACAATATCTATATACATGACAACTATCTACAAGTCTCTAAAGAAGTACATAAACATCATAAGGTCGGGATAGGGCCCCGCCATACCCATATGTACACAAAATTGTACCAAATTAAGACCGCAACTCCGGGACAAGTGCAGTGCTCCAATGCCAACACTGAGTGGGGAAACCTACTGATGCGAACCGTCACCCTGTCTATCAAAACCTGTTGGCATGAAACATTGTGTCCCCATGCAAAGGGACGTCAGTACGAATAAAGTACCTAGTATGTAAGACAGAAAACAACATAAGTGAGACATGAAAGTAACATGAGATACGAAGATCAACTTGAACATCTGAAATGCCTCTGAGGGCCATGATATGCATAAGTACCGTATATATTCCTATATGACGCCATTGTTTAAATAACGCCATCACTCCTCTGTGGGCATCATCATCATAATAACCAACTAATCAGTGGTGCATTTATTACGCTGTCGTACATAAATATGCATATATAATGCCATCAAGCCTCTGTGGGCATCATACCATAGTAGTATCATATGTGTATAAGTATATATGAATGATAAAAGAACATTTCGAGCCTATCAGAGTAACGTAAGGTCGTTGCATCTCCGATTATATTATGAACTTCATCACCATCATTATGTACCTCAATGGGACTTAAGATTTATACATATAGACTTCCTTGATTAGTATGGCTGACAAGGCCGTCATGAACATCTGCACAACAAGACATAGGCTGACAAGGCCATACAATATCTATATACATGACAACTATCTACAAGTCTCTAAAGAAGTACATAAACATCATAAGGTCGGGATAGGGCCCCGCCATACCCATATGTACACAAAATTGTACCAAATTAAGACCGCAACTCCGGGACAAGTGCAGTGCTCCAATGCCAACACTGAGTGGGGAAACCTACTGATGCGAACCGTCACCCTGTCTATCAAAACCTGTTGGCATGAAACATTGTGTCCCCATGCAAAGGGACGTCAGTACGAATAAAGTACCTAGTATGTAAGACAGAAAACAACATAAGTGAGACATGAAAGTAACATGAGATACGAAGATCAACTTGAACATCTGAAATGCCTCTGAGGGCCATGATATGCATAAGTACCGTATATATTCCTATATGACGCCATTGTTTAAATAACGCCATCACTCCTCTGTGGGCATCATCATCATAATAACCAACTAATCAGTGGTGCATTTATTACGCTGTCGTACATAAATATGCATATATAATGCCATCAAGCCTCTGTGGGCATCATACCATAGTAGTATCATATGTGTATAAGTATATATGAATGATAAAAGAACATTTCGAGCCTATCAGAGTAACGTAAGGTCGTTGCATCTCCGATTATATTATGAACTTCATCACCATCATTATGTACCTCAATGGGACTTAAGATTTATACATATAGACTTCCTTGATTAGTATGGCTGACAAGGCCGTCATGAACATCTGCACAACAAGACATAGGCTGACAAGGCCATACAATATCTATATACATGACAACTATCTACAAGTCTCTAAAGAAGTACATAAACATCATAAGGTCGGGATAGGGCCCCGCCATACCCATATGTACACAAAATTGTACCAAATTAAGACCGCAACTCCGGGACAAGTGCAGTGCTCCAATGCCAACACTGAGTGGGGAAACCTACTGATGCGAACCGTCACCCTGTCTATCAAAACCTGTTGGCATGAAACATTGTGTCCCCATGCAAAGGGACGTCAGTACGAATAAAGTACCTAGTATGTAAGACAGAAAACAACATAAGTGAGACATGAAAGTAACATGAGATACGAAGATCAACTTGAACATCTGAAATGCCTCTGAGGGCCATGATATGCATAAGTACCGTATATATTCCTATATGACGCCATTGTTTAAATAACGCCATCACTCCTCTGTGGGCATCATCATCATAATAACCAACTAATCAGTGGTGCATTTATTACGCTGTCGTACATAAATATGCATATATAATGCCATCAAGCCTCTGTGGGCATCATACCATAGTAGTATCATATGTGTATAAGTATATATGAATGATAAAAGAACATTTCGAGCCTATCAGAGTAACGTAAGGTCGTTGCATCTCCGATTATATTATGAACTTCATCACCATCATTATGTACCTCAATGGGACTTAAGATTTATACATATAGACTTCCTTGATTAGTATGGCTGACAAGGCCGTCATGAACATCTGCACAACAAGACATAGGCTGACAAGGCCATACAATATCTATATACATGACAACTATCTACAAGTCTCTAAAGAAGTACATAAACATCATAAGGTCGGGATAGGGCCCCGCCATACCCATATGTACACAAAATTGTACCAAATTAAGACCGCAACTCCGGGACAAGTGCAGTGCTCCAATGCCAACACTGAGTGGGGAAACCTACTGATGCGAACCGTCACCCTGTCTATCAAAACCTGTTGGCATGAAACATTGTGTCCCCATGCAAAGGGACGTCAGTACGAATAAAGTACCTAGTATGTAAGACAGAAAACAACATAAGTGAGACATGAAAGTAACATGAGATACGAAGATCAACTTGAACATCTGAAATGCCTCTGAGGGCCATGATATGCATAAGTACCGTATATATTCCTATATGACGCCATTGTTTAAATAACGCCATCACTCCTCTGTGGGCATCATCATCATAATAACCAACTAATCAGTGGTGCATTTATTACGCTGTCGTACATAAATATGCATATATAATGCCATCAAGCCTCTGTGGGCATCATACCATAGTAGTATCATATGTGTATAAGTATATATGAATGATAAAAGAACATTTCGAGCCTATCAGAGTAACGTAAGGTCGTTGCATCTCCGATTATATTATGAACTTCATCACCATCATTATGTACCTCAATGGGACTTAAGATTTATACATATAGACTTCCTTGATTAGTATGGCTGACAAGGCCGTCATGAACATCTGCACAACAAGACATAGGCTGACAAGGCCATACAATATCTATATACATGACAACTATCTACAAGTCTCTAAAGAAGTACATAAACATCATAAGGTCGGGATAGGGCCCCGCCATACCCATATGTACACAAAATTGTACCAAATTAAGACCGCAACTCCGGGACAAGTGCAGTGCTCCGATGCCAACACTGAGTGGGGAAACCTACTGATGCGAACCGTCACCCTGTCTATCAAAACCTGTTGGCATGAAACATTGTGTCCCCATGCAAAGGGACGTCAGTACGAATAAAGTACCTAGTATGTAAGACAGAAAACAACATAAGTGAGACATGAAAGTAACATGAGATACGAAGATCAACTTGAACATCTGAAATGCCTCTGAGGGCCATGATATGCATAAGTACCGTATATATTCCTATATGACGCCATTGTTTAAATAACGCCATCACTCCTCTGTGGGCATCATCATCATAATAACCAACTAATCAGTGGTGCATTTATTACGCTGTCGTACATAAATATGCATATATAATGCCATCAAGCCTCTGTGGGCATCATACCATAGTAGTATCATATGTGTATAAGTATATATGAATGATAAAAGAACATTTCGAGCCTATCAGAGTAACGTAAGGTCGTTGCATCTCCGATTATATTATGAACTTCATCACCATCATTATGTACCTCAATGGGACTTAAGATTTATACATATAGACTTCCTTGATTAGTATGGCTGACAAGGCCGTCATGAACATCTGCACAACAAGACATAGGCTGACAAGGCCATACAATATCTATATACATGACAACTATCTACAAGTCTCTAAAGAAGTACATAAACATCATAAGGTCGGGATAGGGCCCCGCCATACCCATATGTACACAAAATTGTACCAAATTAAGACCGCAACTCCGGGACAAGTGCAGTGCTCCAATGCCAACACTGAGTGGGGAAACCTACTGATGCGAACCGTCACCCTGTCTATCAAAACCTGTTGGCATGAAACATTGTGTCCCCATGCAAAGGGACGTCAGTACGAATAAAGTACCTAGTATGTAAGACAGAAAACAACATAAGTGAGACATGAAAGTAACATGAGATACGAAGATCAACTTGAACATCTGAAATGCCTCTGAGGGCCATGATATGCATAAGTACCGTATATATTCCTATATGACGCCATTGTTTAAATAACGCCATCACTCCTCTGTGGGCATCATCATCATAATAACCAACTAATCAGTGGTGCATTTATTACGCTGTCGTACATAAATATGCATATATAATGCCATCAAGCCTCTGTGGGCATCATACCATAGTAGTATCATATGTGTATAAGTATATATGAATGATAAAAGAACATTTCGAGCCTATCAGAGTAACGTAAGGTCGTTGCATCTCCGATTATATTATGAACTTCATCACCATCATTATGTACCTCAATGGGACTTAAGATTTATACATATAGACTTCCTTGATTAGTATGGCTGACAAGGCCGTCATGAACATCTGCACAACAAGACATAGGCTGACAAGGCCATACAATATCTATATACATGACAACTATCTACAAGTCTCTAAAGAAGTACATAAACATCATAAGGTCGGGATAGGGCCCCGCCATACCCATATGTACACAAAATTGTACCAAATTAAGACCGCAACTCCGGGACAAGTGCAGTGCTCCAATGCCAACACTGAGTGGGGAAACCTACTGATGCGAACCGTCACCCTGTCTATCAAAACCTGTTGGCATGAAACATTGTGTCCCCATGCAAAGGGACGTCAGTACGAATAAAGTACCTAGTATGTAAGACAGAAAACAACATAAGTGAGACATGAAAGTAACATGAGATACGAAGATCAACTTGAACATCTGAAATGCCTCTGAGGGCCATGATATGCATAAGTACCGTATATATTCCTATATGACGCCATTGTTTAAATAACGCCATCACTCCTCTGTGGGCATCATCATCATAATAACCAACTAATCAGTGGTGCATTTATTACGCTGTCGTACATAAATATGCATATATAATGCCATCAAGCCTCTGTGGGCATCATACCATAGTAGTATCATATGTGTATAAGTATATATGAATGATAAAAGAACATTTCGAGCCTATCAGAGTAACGTAAGGTCGTTGCATCTCCGATTATATTATGAACTTCATCACCATCATTATGTACCTCAATGGGACTTAAGATTTATACATATAGACTTCCTTGATTAGTATGGCTGACAAGGCCGTCATGAACATCTGCACAACAAGACATAGGCTGACAAGGCCATACAATATCTATATACATGACAACTATCTACAAGTCTCTAAAGAAGTACATAAACATCATAAGGTCGGGATAGGGCCCCGCCATACCCATATGTACACAAAATTGTACCAAATTAAGACCGCAACTCCGGGACAAGTGCAGTGCTCCAATGCCAACACTGAGTGGGGAAACCTACTGATGCGAACCGTCACCCTGTCTATCAAAACCTGTTGGCATGAAACATTGTGTCCCCATGCAAAGGGACGTCAGTACGAATAAAGTACCTAGTATGTAAGACAGAAAACAACATAAGTGAGACATGAAAGTAACATGAGATACGAAGATCAACTTGAACATCTGAAATGCCTCTGAGGGCCATGATATGCATAAGTACCGTATATATTCCTATATGACGCCATTGTTTAAATAACGCCATCACTCCTCTGTGGGCATCATCATCATAATAACCAACTAATCAGTGGTGCATTTATTACGCTGTCGTACATAAATATGCATATATAATGCCATCAAGCCTCTGTGGGCATCATACCATAGTAGTATCATATGTGTATAAGTATATATGAATGATAAAAGAACATTTCGAGCCTATCAGAGTAACGTAAGGTCGTTGCATCTCCGATTATATTATGAACTTCATCACCATCATTATGTACCTCAATGGGACTTAAGATTTATACATATAGACTTCCTTGATTAGTATGGCTGACAAGGCCGTCATGAACATCTGCACAACAAGACATAGGCTGACAAGGCCATACAATATCTATATACATGACAACTATCTACAAGTCTCTAAAGAAGTACATAAACATCATAAGGTCGGGATAGGGCCCCGCCATACCCATATGTACACAAAATTGTACCAAATTAAGACCGCAACTCCGGGACAAGTGCAGTGCTCCAATGCCAACACTGAGTGGGGAAACCTACTGATGCGAACCGTCACCCTGTCTATCAAAACCTGTTGGCATGAAACATTGTGTCCCCATGCAAAGGGACGTCAGTACGAATAAAGTACCTAGTATGTAAGACAGAAAACAACATAAGTGAGACATGAAAGTAACATGAGATACGAAGATCAACTTGAACATCTGAAATGCCTCTGAGGGCCATGATATGCATAAGTACCGTATATATTCCTATATGACGCCATTGTTTAAATAACGCCATCACTCCTCTGTGGGCATCATCATCATAATAACCAACTAATCAGTGGTGCATTTATTACGCTGTCGTACATAAATATGCATATATAATGCCATCAAGCCTCTGTGGGCATCATACCATAGTAGTATCATATGTGTATAAGTATATATGAATGATAAAAGAACATTTCGAGCCTATCAGAGTAACGTAAGGTCGTTGCATCTCCGATTATATTATGAACTTCATCACCATCATTATGTACCTCAATGGGACTTAAGATTTATACATATAGACTTCCTTGATTAGTATGGCTGACAAGGCCGTCATGAACATCTGCACAACAAGACATAGGCTGACAAGGCCATACAATATCTATATACATGACAACTATCTACAAGTCTCTAAAGAAGTACATAAACATCATAAGGTCGGGATAGGGCCCCGCCATACCCATATGTACACAAAATTGTACCAAATTAAGACCGCAACTCCGGGACAAGTGCAGTGCTCCAATGCCAACACTGAGTGGGGAAACCTACTGATGCGAACCGTCACCCTGTCTATCAAAACCTGTTGGCATGAAACATTGTGTCCCCATGCAAAGGGACGTCAGTACGAATAAAGTACCTAGTATGTAAGACAGAAAACAACATAAGTGAGACATGAAAGTAACATGAGATACGAAGATCAACTTGAACATCTGAAATGCCTCTGAGGGCCATGATATGCATAAGTACCGTATATATTCCTATATGACGCCATTGTTTAAATAACGCCATCACTCCTCTGTGGGCATCATCATCATAATAACCAACTAATCAGTGGTGCATTTATTACGCTGTCGTACATAAATATGCATATATAATGCCATCAAGCCTCTGTGGGCATCATACCATAGTAGTATCATATGTGTATAAGTATATATGAATGATAAAAGAACATTTCGAGCCTATCAGAGTAACGTAAGGTCGTTGCATCTCCGATTATATTATGAACTTCATCACCATCATTATGTACCTCAATGGGACTTAAGATTTATACATATAGACTTCCTTGATTAGTATGGCTGACAAGGCCGTCATGAACATCTGCACAACAAGACATAGGCTGACAAGGCCATACAATATCTATATACATGACAACTATCTACAAGTCTCTAAAGAAGTACATAAACATCATAAGGTCGGGATAGGGCCCCGCCATACCCATATGTACACAAAATTGTACCAAATTAAGACCGCAACTCCGGGACAAGTGCAGTGCTCCAATGCCAACACTGAGTGGGGAAACCTACTGATGCGAACCGTCACCCTGTCTATCAAAACCTGTTGGCATGAAACATTGTGTCCCCATGCAAAGGGACGTCAGTACGAATAAAGTACCTAGTATGTAAGACAGAAAACAACATAAGTGAGACATGAAAGTAACATGAGATACGAAGATCAACTTGAACATCTGAAATGCCTCTGAGGGCCATGATATGCATAAGTACCGTATATATTCCTATATGACGCCATTGTTTAAATAACGCCATCACTCCTCTGTGGGCATCATCATCATAATAACCAACTAATCAGTGGTGCATTTATTACGCTGTCGTACATAAATATGCATATATAATGCCATCAAGCCTCTGTGGGCATCATACCATAGTAGTATCATATGTGTATAAGTATATATGAATGATAAAAGAACATTTCGAGCCTATCAGAGTAACGTAAGGTCGTTGCATCTCCGATTATATTATGAACTTCATCACCATCATTATGTACCTCAATGGGACTTAAGATTTATACATATAGACTTCCTTGATTAGTATGGCTGACAAGGCCGTCATGAACATCTGCACAACAAGACATAGGCTGACAAGGCCATACAATATCTATATACATGACAACTATCTACAAGTCTCTAAAGAAGTACATAAACATCATAAGGTCGGGATAGGGCCCCGCCATACCCATATGTACACAAAATTGTACCAAATTAAGACCGCAACTCCGGGACAAGTGCAGTGCTCCAATGCCAACACTGAGTGGGGAAACCTACTGATGCGAACCGTCACCCTGTCTATCAAAACCTGTTGGCATGAAACATTGTGTCCCCATGCAAAGGGACGTCAGTACGAATAAAGTACCTAGTATGTAAGACAGAAAACAACATAAGTGAGACATGAAAGTAACATGAGATACGAAGATCAACTTGAACATCTGAAATGCCTCTGAGGGCCATGATATGCATAAGTACCGTATATATTCCTATATGACGCCATTGTTTAAATAACGCCATCACTCCTCTGTGGGCATCATCATCATAATAACCAACTAATCAGTGGTGCATTTATTACGCTGTCGTACATAAATATGCATATATAATGCCATCAAGCCTCTGTGGGCATCATACCATAGTAGTATCATATGTGTATAAGTATATATGAATGATAAAAGAACATTTCGAGCCTATCAGAGTAACGTAAGGTCGTTGCATCTCCGATTATATTATGAACTTCATCACCATCATTATGTACCTCAATGGGACTTAAGATTTATACATATAGACTTCCTTGATTAGTATGGCTGACAAGGCCGTCATGAACATCTGCACAACAAGACATAGGCTGACAAGGCCATACAATATCTATATACATGACAACTATCTACAAGTCTCTAAAGAAGTACATAAACATCATAAGGTCGGGATAGGGCCCCGCCATACCCATATGTACACAAAATTGTACCAAATTAAGACCGCAACTCCGGGACAAGTGCAGTGCTCCAATGCCAACACTGAGTGGGGAAACCTACTGATGCGAACCGTCACCCTGTCTATCAAAACCTGTTGGCATGAAACATTGTGTCCCCATGCAAAGGGACGTCAGTACGAATAAAGTACCTAGTATGTAAGACAGAAAACAACATAAGTGAGACATGAAAGTAACATGAGATACGAAGATCAACTTGAACATCTGAAATGCCTCTGAGGGCCATGATATGCATAAGTACCGTATATATTCCTATATGACGCCATTGTTTAAATAACGCCATCACTCCTCTGTGGGCATCATCATCATAATAACCAACTAATCAGTGGTGCATTTATTACGCTGTCGTACATAAATATGCATATATAATGCCATCAAGCCTCTGTGGGCATCATACCATAGTAGTATCATATGTGTATAAGTATATATGAATGATAAAAGAACATTTCGAGCCTATCAGAGTAACGTAAGGTCGTTGCATCTCCGATTATATTACTGAACTTCATCACCATCATTATGTACCTCAATGGGACTTAAGATTTATACATATAGACTTCCTTGATTAGTATGGCTGACAAGGCCGTCATGAACATCTGCACAACAAGACATAGGCTGACAAGGCCATACAATATCTATATACATGACAACTATCTACAAGTCTCTAAAGAAGTACATAAACATCATAAGGTCGGGATAGGGCCCCGCCATACCCTATATGTACACAAAATTGTACCAAATTAAGACCGCAACTCCGGGACAAGTGCAGTGCTCCAATGCCAACACTGAGTGGGGAAACCTACTGATGCGAACCGTCACCCTGTCTATCAAAACCTGTTGGCATGAAACATTGTGTCCCCATGCAAAGGGACGTCAGTACGAATAAAGTACCTAGTATGTAAGACAGAAAACAACATAAGTGAGACATGAAAGTAACATGAGATACGAAGATCAACTTGAACATCTGAAATGCCTCTGAGGGCCATGATATGCATAAGTACCGTATATATTCCTATATGACGCCATTGTTTAAATAACGCCATCACTCCTCTGTGGGCATCATCATCATAATAACCAACTAATCAGTGGTGCATTTATTACGCTGTCGTACATAAATATGCATATATAATGCCATCAAGCCTCTGTGGCATCATACCATAGTAGTATCATATGTGTATAAGTATATATGAATGATAAAAGAACATTTCGAGCCTATCAGAGTAACGTAAGGTCGTTGCATCTCCGATTATATTACGAACTTCATCACCATCATTATGTACCTCAATGGGACTTAAGATTTATACATATAGACTTCCTTGATTAGTATGGCTGACAAGGCCGTCATGAACATCTGCACAACAAGACATAGGCTGACAAGGCCATACAATATCTATATACATGACAACTATCTACAAGTCTCTAAAGAAGTACATAAACATCATAAGGTCGGGATAGGGCCCCGCCATACCCTATATGTACACAAAATTGTACCAAATTAAGACCGCAACTCCGGCACAAGTGCAGTGCTCCAATGCCAACACTGAGTGGGGAAACCTACTGATGCGAACCGTCACCCTGTCTATCAAAACCTGTTGGCATGAAACATTGTGTCCCCATGCAAAGGGACGTCAGTACGAATAAAGTACCTAGTATGTAAGACAGAAAACAACATAAGTGAGACATGAAAGTAACATGAGATACGAAGATCAACTTGAACATCTGAAATGCCTCTGAGGGCCATGATATGCATAAGTACCGTATATATTCCTATATGACGCCATTGTTTAAATAACGCCATCACTCCTCTGTGGGCATCATCATCATAATAACCAACTAATCAGTGGTGCATTTATTACGCTGTCGTACATAAATATGCATATATAATGCCATCAAGCCTCTGTGGGCATCATACCATAGTAGTATCATATGTGTATAAGTATATATGAATGATAAAAGAACATTTCGAGCCTATCAGAGTAACGTAAGGTCGTTGCATCTCCGATTATATTACTGAACTTCATCACCATCATTATGTACCTCAATGGGACTTAAGATTTATACATATAGACTTCCTTGATTAGTATGGCTGACAAGGCCGTCATGAACATCTGCACAACAAGACATAGGCTGACAAGGCCATACAATATCTATATACATGACAACTATCTACAAGTCTCTAAAGAAGTACATAAACATCATAAGGTCGGGATAGGGCCCCGCCATACCCTATATGTACACAAAATTGTACCAAATTAAGACCGCAACTCCGGCACAAGTGCAGTGCTCCAATGCCAACACTGAGTGGGGAAACCTACTGATGCGAACCGTCACCCTGTCTATCAAAACCTGTTGGCATGAAACATTGTGTCCCCATGCAAAGGGACGTCAGTACGAATAAAGTACCTAGTATGTAAGACAGAAAACAACATAAGTGAGACATGAAAGTAACATGAGATACGAAGATCAACTTGAACATCTGAAATGCCTCTGAGGGCCATGATATGCATAAGTACCGTATATATTCCTATATGACGCCATTGTTTAAATAACGCCATCACTCCTCTGTGGGCATCATCATCATAATAACCAACTAATCAGTGGTGCATTTATTACGCTGTCGTACATAAATATGCATATATAATGCCATCAAGCCTCTGTGGGCATCATACCATAGTAGTATCATATGTGTATAAGTATATATGAATGATAAAAGAACATTTCGAGCCTATCAGAGTAACGTAAGGTCGTTGCATCTCCGATTATATTATGAACTTCATCACCATCATTATGTACCTCAATGGGACTTAAGATTTATACATATAGACTTCCTTGATTAGTATGGCTGACAAGGCCGTCATGAACATCTGCACAACAAGACATAGGCTGACAAGGCCATACAATATCTATATACATGACAACTATCTACAAGTCTCTAAAGAAGTACATAAACATCATAAGGTCGGGATAGGGCCCCGCCATACCCATATGTACACAAAATTGTACCAAATTAAGACCGCAACTCCGGGACAAGTGCAGTGCTCCGAATGCCAACACTGAGTGGGGAAACCTACTGATGCGAACCGTCACCCTGTCTATCAAAACCTGTTGGCATGAAACATTGTGTCCCCATGCAAAGGGACGTCAGTACGAATAAAGTACCTAGTATGTAAGACAGAAAACAACATAAGTGAGACATGAAAGTAACATGAGATACGAAGATCAACTTGAACATCTGAAATGCCTCTGAGGGCCATGATATGCATAAGTACCGTATATATTCCTATATGACGCCATTGTTTAAATAACGCCATCACTCCTCTGTGGGCATCATCATCATAATAACCAACTAATCAGTGGTGCATTTATTACGCTGTCGTACATAAATATGCATATATAATGCCATCAAGCCTCTGTGGGCATCATACCATAGTAGTATCATATGTGTATAAGTATATATGAATGATAAAAGAACATTTCGAGCCTATCAGAGTAACGTAAGGTCGTTGCATCTCCGATTATATTATGAACTTCATCACCATCATTATGTACCTCAATGGGACTTAAGATTTATACATATAGACTTCCTTGATTAGTATGGCTGACAAGGCCGTCATGAACATCTGCACAACAAGACATAGGCTGACAAGGCCATACAATATCTATATACATGACAACTATCTACAAGTCTCTAAAGAAGTACATAAACATCATAAGGTCGGGATAGGGCCCCGCCATACCTATATGGACACAAAATTGTACCAAATTAAGACCGCAACTCCGGCACAAGTGCAGTGCTCCAATGCCAACACTGAGTGGGGAAACCTACTGATGCGAACCGTCACCCTGTCTATCAAAACCTGTTGGCATGAAACATTGTGTCCCCATGCAAAGGGACGTCAGTACGAATAAAGTACCTAGTATGTAAGACAGAAAACAACATAAGTGAGACATGAAAGTAACATGAGATACGAAGATCAACTTGAACATCTGAAATGCCTCTGAGGGCCATGATATGCATAAGTACCGTATATATTCCTATATGACGCCATTGTTTAAATAACGCCATCACTCCTCTGTGGGCATCATCATCATAATAACCAACTAATCAGTGGTGCATTTATTACGCTGTCGTACATAAATATGCATATATAATGCCATCAAGCCTCTGTGGGCATCATACCATAGTAGTATCATATGTGTATAAGTATATATGAATGATAAAAGAACATTTCGAGCCTATCAGAGTAACGTAAGGTCGTTGCATCTCCGATTATATTACTGAACTTCATCACCATCATTATGTACCTCAATGGGACTTAAGATTTATACATATAGACTTCCTTGATTAGTATGGCTGACAAGGCCGTCATGAACATCTGCACAACAAGACATAGGCTGACAAGGCCATACAATATCTATATACATGACAACTATCTACAAGTCTCTAAAGAAGTACATAAACATCATAAGGTCGGGATAGGGCCCCGCCATACCCATATGTACACAAAATTGTACCAAATTAAGACCGCAACTCCGGGACAAGTGCAGTGCTCCGAATGCCAACACTGAGTGGGGAAACCTACTGATGCGAACCGTCACCCTGTCTATCAAAACCTGTTGGCATGAAACATTGTGTCCCCATGCAAAGGGACGTCAGTACGAATAAAGTACCTAGTATGTAAGACAGAAAACAACATAAGTGAGACATGAAAGTAACATGAGATACGAAGATCAACTTGAACATCTGAAATGCCTCTGAGGGCCATGATATGCATAAGTACCGTATATATTCCTATATGACGCCATTGTTTAAATAACGCCATCACTCCTCTGTGGGCATCATCATCATAATAACCAACTAATCAGTGGTGCATTTATTACGCTGTCGTACATAAATATGCATATATAATGCCATCAAGCCTCTGTGGGCATCATACCATAGTAGTATCATATGTGTATAAGTATATATGAATGATAAAAGAACATTTCGAGCCTATCAGAGTAACGTAAGGTCGTTGCATCTCCGATTATATTACGAACTTCATCACCATCATTATGTACCTCAATGGGACTTAAGATTTATACATATAGACTTCCTTGATTAGTATGGCTGACAAGGCCGTCATGAACATCTGCACAACAAGACATAGGCTGACAAGGCCATACAATATCTATATACATGACAACTATCTACAAGTCTCTAAAGAAGTACATAAACATCATAAGGTCGGGATAGGGCCCCGCCATACCTATATGGACACAAAATTGTACCAAATTAAGACCGCAACTCCGGCACAAGTGCAGTGCTCCAATGCCAACACTGAGTGGGGAAACCTACTGATGCGAACCGTCACCCTGTCTATCAAAACCTGTTGGCATGAAACATTGTGTCCCCATGCAAAGGGACGTCAGTACGAATAAAGTACCTAGTATGTAAGACAGAAAACAACATAAGTGAGACATGAAAGTAACATGAGATACGAAGATCAACTTGAACATCTGAAATGCCTCTGAGGGCCATGATATGCATAAGTACCGTATATATTCCTATATGACGCCATTGTTTAAATAACGCCATCACTCCTCTGTGGGCATCATCATCATAATAACCAACTAATCAGTGGTGCATTTATTACGCTGTCGTACATAAATATGCATATATAATGCCATCAAGCCTCTGTGGGCATCATACCATAGTAGTATCATATGTGTATAAGTATATATGAATGATAAAAGAACATTTCGAGCCTATCAGAGTAACGTAAGGTCGTTGCATCTCCGATTATATTACTGAACTTCATCACCATCATTATGTACCTCAATGGGACTTAAGATTTATACATATAGACTTCCTTGATTAGTATGGCTGACAAGGCCGTCATGAACATCTGCACAACAAGACATAGGCTGACAAGGCCATACAATATCTATATACATGACAACTATCTACAAGTCTCTAAAGAAGTACATAAACATCATAAGGTCGGGATAGGGCCCCGCCATACCTATATGGACACAAAATTGTACCAAATTAAGACCGCAACTCCGGCACAAGTGCAGTGCTCCAATGCCAACACTGATGCGGGGAAACCTACTGATGCGAACCGTCACCCTGTCTATCAAAACCTGTTGGCATGAAACATTGTGTCCCCATGCAAAGGGACGTCAGTACGAATAAAGTACCTAGTATGTAAGACAGAAAACAACATAAGTGAGACATGAAAGTAACATGAGATACGAAGATCAACTTGAACATCTGAAATGCCTCTGAGGGCCATGATATGCATAAGTACCGTATATATTCCTATATGACGCCATTGTTTAAATAACGCCATCACTCCTCTGTGGGCATCATCATCATAATAACCAACTAATCAGTGGTGCATTTATTACGCTGTCGTACATAAATATGCATATATAATGCCATCAAGCCTCTGTGGGCATCATACCATAGTAGTATCATATGTGTATAAGTATATATGAATGATAAAAGAACATTTCGAGCCTATCAGAGTAACGTAAGGTCGTTGCATCTCCGATTATATTACTGAACTTCATCACCATCATTATGTACCTCAATGGGACTTAAGATTTATACATATAGACTTCCTTGATTAGTATGGCTGACAAGGCCGTCATGAACATCTGCACAACAAGACATAGGCTGACAAGGCCATACAATATCTATATACATGACAACTATCTACAAGTCTCTAAAGAAGTACATAAACATCATAAGGTCGGGATAGGGCCCCGCCATACCTATATGGACACAAAATTGTACCAAATTAAGACCGCAACTCCGGCACAAGTGCAGTGCTCCAATGCCAACACTGAGTGGGGAAACCTACTGATGCGAACCGTCACCCTGTCTATCAAAACCTGTTGGCATGAAACATTGTGTCCCCATGCAAAGGGACGTCAGTACGAATAAAGTACCTAGTATGTAAGACAGAAAACAACATAAGTGAGACATGAAAGTAACATGAGATACGAAGATCAACTTGAACATCTGAAATGCCTCTGAGGGCCATGATATGCATAAGTACCGTATATATTCCTATATGACGCCATTGTTTAAATAACGCCATCACTCCTCTGTGGGCATCATCATCATAATAACCAACTAATCAGTGGTGCATTTATTACGCTGTCGTACATAAATATGCATATATAATGCCATCAAGCCTCTGTGGGCATCATACCATAGTAGTATCATATGTGTATAAGTATATATGAATGATAAAAGAACATTTCGAGCCTATCAGAGTAACGTAAGGTCGTTGCATCTCCGATTATATTACGAACTTCATCACCATCATTATGTACCTCAATGGGACTTAAGATTTATACATATAGACTTCCTTGATTAGTATGGCTGACAAGGCCGTCATGAACATCTGCACAACAAGACATAGGCTGACAAGGCCATACAATATCTATATACATGACAACTATCTACAAGTCTCTAAAGAAGTACATAAACATCATAAGGTCGGGATAGGGCCCCGCCATACCTATATGTACACAAAATTGTACCAAATTAAGACCGCAACTCCGGCACAAGTGCAGTGCTCCAATGCCAACACTGAGTGGGGAAACCTACTGATGCGAACCGTCACCCTGTCTATCAAAACCTGTTGGCATGAAACATTGTGTCCCCATGCAAAGGGACGTCAGTACGAATAAAGTACCTAGTATGTAAGACAGAAAACAACATAAGTGAGACATGAAAGTAACATGAGATACGAAGATCAACTTGAACATCTGAAATGCCTCTGAGGGCCATGATATGCATAAGTACCGTATATATTCCTATATGACCCCATTGTTTAAATAACGCCATCACTCCTCTGTGGGCATCATCATCATAATAACCAACTAATCAGTGGTGCATTTATTACGCTGTCGTACATAAATATGCATATATAATGCCATCAAGCCTCTGTGGCCATCATACCATAGTAGTATCATATGTGTATAAGTATATATGAATGATAAAAGAACATTTCGAGCCTATCAGAGTAACGTAAGGTCGTTGCATCTCCGATTATATTACGAACTTCATCACCATCATTATGTACCTCAATGGGACTTAAGATTTATACATATAGACTTCCTTGATTAGTATGGCTGACAAGGCCGTCATGAACATCTGCACAACAAGACATAGGCTGACAAGGCCATACAATATCTATATACATGACAACTATCTACAAGTCTCTAAAGAAGTACATAAACATCATAAGGTCGGGATAGGGCCCCGCCATACCTATATGGACACAAAATTGTACCAAATTAAGACCGCAACTCCGGCACAAGTGCAGTGCTCCAATGCCAACACTGAGTGGGGAAACCTACTGATGCGAACCGTCACCCTGTCTATCAAAACCTGTTGGCATGAAACATTGTGTCCCCATGCAAAGGGACGTCAGTACGAATAAAGTACCTAGTATGTAAGACAGAAAACAACATAAGTGAGACATGAAAGTAACATGAGATACGAAGATCAACTTGAACATCTGAAATGCCTCTGAGGGCCATGATATGCATAAGTACCGTATATATTCCTATATGACCCCATTGTTTAAATAACGCCATCACTCCTCTGTGGGCATCATCATCATAATAACCAACTAATCAGTGGTGCATTTATTACGCTGTCGTACATAAATATGCATATATAATGCCATCAAGCCTCTGTGGGCATCATACCATAGTAGTATCATATGTGTATAAGTATATATGAATGATAAAAGAACATTTCGAGCCTATCATAGTAACGTAAGGTCGTTGCATCTCCGATTATATTACGAACTTCATCACCATCATTATGTACCTCAATGGGACTTAAGATTTATACATATAGACTTCCTTGATTAGTATGGCTGACAAGGCCGTCATGAACATCTGCACAACAAGACATAGGCTGACAAGGCCATACAATATCTATATACATGACAACTATCTACAAGTCTCTAAAGAAGTACATGAACATCATAAGGTCGGGATAGGGCCCCGCCATACCCATATGTACACAAAATTGTACCAAATTAAGACCGCAACTCCGGGACAAGTGCAGTGCTCCGATGCCAACACTGAGTGGGGAAACCTACTGATGCGAACCGTCACCCTGTCTATCAAAACCTGTTGGCATGAAACATTGTGTCCCCATGCAAAGGGACGTCAGTACGAATAAAGTACCTAGTATGTAAGACAGAAAACAACATAAGTGAGACATGAAAGTAACATGAGATACGAAGATCAACTTGAACATCTGAAATGCCTCTGAGGGCCATGATATGCATAAGTACCTGTATATATTCCTATATGACGCCATTGTTTAAATAACGCCATCACTCCTCTGTGGGCATCATCATCATAATAACCAACTAATCAGTGGTGCATTTATTACGCTGTCGTACATAAATATGCATATATAATGCCATCAAGCCTCTGTGGGCATCATACCATAGTAGTATCATATGTGTATAAGTATATATGAATGATAAAAGAACATTTCGAGCCTATCAGAGTAACGTAAGGTCGTTGCATCTCCGATTATATTACGAACTTCATCACCATCATTATGTACCTCAATGGGACTTAAGATTTATACATATAGACTTCCTTGATTAGTATGGCTGACAAGGCCGTCATGAACATCTGCACAACAAGACATAGGCTGACAAGGCCATACAATATCTATATACATGACAACTATCTACAAGTCTCTAAAGAAGTAACATAAACATCATAAGGTCGGGATAGGGCCCCGCCATACCTATATGGACACAAAATTGTACCAAATTAAGACCGCAACTCCGGCACAAGTGCAGTGCTCCAATGCCAACACTGAGTGGGGAAACCTACTGATGCGAACCGTCACCCTGTCTATCAAAACCTGTTGGCATGAAACATTGTGTCCCCATGCAAAGGGACGTCAGTACGAATAAAGCACCTAGTATGTAAGACAGAAAACAACATAAGTGAGACATGAAAGTAACATGAGATACGAAGATCAACTTGAACATCTGAAATGCCTCTGAGGGCCATGATATGCATAAGTACCGTATATATTCCTATATGACGCCATTGTTTAAATAACGCCATCACTCCTCTGTGGGCATCATCATCATAATAACCAACTAATCAGTGGTGTATTTATTACGCTGTCGTACATAAATATGCATATATAATGCCATCAAGCCTCTGTGGCCATCATACCATAGTAGTATCATATGTGTATAAGTATATATGAATGATAAAAGAACATTTCGAGCCTATCAGAGTAACGTAAGGTCGTTGCATCTCCGATTATATTACGAACTTCATCACCATCATTATGTACCTCAATGGGACTTAAGATTTATACATATAGACTTCCTTGATTAGTATGGCTGACAAGGCCGTCATGAACATCTGCACAACAAGACATAGGCTGACAAGGCCATACAATATCTATATACATGACAACTATCTACAAGTCTCTAAAGAAGAACATAAACATCATAAGGTCGGGATAGGGCCCCGCCATACCTATATGGACACAAAATTGTACCAAATTAAGACCGCAACTCCGGCACAAGTGCAGTGCCCCAATGCCAAAACTATGCGGGGAAACCTACTGATGCGAACCGTCACCCTGTCTATCAAAACCTGTTGGCATGAAACATTGTGTCCCCATGCAAAGGGACGTCAGTACGAATAAAGTACCTAGTATGTAAGACAGAAAACAACATAAGTGAGACATGAAAGTAACATGAGATACGAAGATCAACTTGAACATCTGAAATGCCTCTGAGGGCCATGATATGCATAAGTACCGTATATATTCCTATATGACCCCATTGTTTAAATAACGCCATCACTCCTCTGTGGGCATCATCATCATAATAACCAACTAATCAGTGGTGCATTTATTACGCTGTCGTACATAAATATGCATATATAATGCCATCAAGCCTCTGTGGCCATCATACCATAGTAGTATCATATGTGTATAAGTATATATGAATGATAAAAGAACATTTCGAGCCTATCAGAGTAACGTAAGGTCGTTGCATCTCCGATTATATTACGAACTTCATCACCATCATTATGTACCTCAATGGGACTTAAGATTTATACATATAGACTTCCTTGATTAGTATGGCTGACAAGGCCGTCATGAACATCTGCACAACAAGACATAGGCTGACAAGGCCATACAATATCTATATACATGATAACTATCTACAAGTCTCTAAAGAAGAACATAAACATCATAAGGTCGGGATAGGGCCCCGCCATACCTATATGGACACAAAATTGTACCAAATTAAGATCCGCAACTCCGGCACAATGTGCAGTGCTCCAATGCCAACACTGAGTGGGGAAACCTACTGATGCGAAACCGTCACCCTGTCTATCAAAACTTGTTGGCATGAAACATTGTGTCCCCATGCAAAGGGACTGTCAGTACGAATAAAGTACCTAGTATGTAAGACAGAAAGCAACATAAGTGAGACATGAAAGTAACATGAGATACGAAGATCAACTTGAACATCTGAAATGCCTCTGAGGGCCATGATATGCATAAGTACCGTACATATTCCTATATGACCCCATTGTTTAAATAACGCCATCACTCCTCTATGGGCATCATCATCATAATAACCAACTAATCAGTGGTGCATTTATTACGCTGTCGTACATAAATATGCATATATAATGCCATCAAGCCTCTGTGGGCATCATACCATAGTAATATCATATGTGTATAAGTATATATGAATGATAAAAGAACATTTCGAGCCTATCATAGTAACGTAAGGTCGTTGCATCTCCGATTATATTACGAACTTCATCACCATCATTATGTACCTCAATGGGACTTAAGATTTATACATATAGACTTCCTTGATTAGTATGGCTGACAAGGCCGTCATGAACATCTGCACAACAAGACATAGGCTGACAAGGCCATACAATATCTATATACATGACAACTATCTACAAGTCTCTAACGAAGTACATGAACATCATAAGGTCTGGATAGGGCCCCGCCATACCCATATGTACCCAAAATTGTACCAAATTAAGACCGCAACTCCGGGACAAGTGCAGTGTCCGATGCCAACACTGAGTGGGGAAACCTACTGATGCGAACCGTCACCCTGTCTATCAAAACCTGTTGCCATGAAACATTGTGTCCCCATGCAAAGGGACGTCAGTACGAATAAAGTACCTAGTATGTAAGACAGAAAACAACATAAGTGAGACATGAAAGTAACATGAGATACGAAGATCAACTTGAACATCTGAAATGCCTACTGAGGGCCAAGATATGCATAAGTACCGTATATATTCCTATATGACGCCATTGTTTAAATAACGCCATCACTCCTCTGTGGGCATCATCATCATAATAACCAACTAATCAGTGGTGCATTTATTACGCTGTCGTACATAAATATGCATATATAATGCCATCAAGCCTCTGTGGGCATCATACCATAGTAGTATCATATGTGTATAAGTATATATGAATGATAAAAGAACATTTCGAGCCTATCAGAGTAACGTAAGGTCGTTGCATCTCCGATTATATTACGAACTTCATCACCATCATTATGTACCTCAATGGGACTTAAGATTTATACATATAGACTTCCTTGATTAGTATGGCTGACAAGGCCGTCATGAACATCTGCACAACAAGACATAGGCTGACAAGGCCATACAATATCTACTATACATGACAACTATCTACAAGTCTCTAAAGAAGAACATAAACATCATAAGGTCGGGATAGGGCCCCGCCATACCTATATGGACACAAAATTGTACCAAATTAAGACCGCAACTCCGGCACAAGTGCAGTGCTCCAATGCCAACACTGAGTGGGGAAACCTACTGATGCGAACCGTCACCCTGTCTATCAAAACCTGTTGGCATGAAACATTGTGTCCCTATGAAAAGGGACGTCAGTACGAATAAAGCACCTAGTATGTAAGACAGAAAACAACATAAGTGAGACATGAAAGTAACATGAGACACGAAGATCAACTTGAACATCTGAAATGCCTCTGAGGGCCATGATATGCATAAGTACCATATATATTCCTATATGACGCCATTGTTTAAATAACGCCATCACTCCTCTGTGGGCATCATCATCATAATAACCAACTAATCAGTGGTGTATTTATTACGCTGTCGTACATAAATATGCATATATAATGCCATCAAGCCTCTGTGGCCATCATACCATAGTAGTATCATATGTGTATAAGTATATATGAATGATAAAAGAACATTTCGAGCCTATCAGAGTAACGTAAGGTCGTTGCATCTTCGATTATATTACGAACTTCATCACCATCATTATGTACCTCAATGGGACTTAAGATTTATACATATAGACTTCCTTGATTAGTATGGCTGACAAGGCCGTCATGAACATCTGCACAACAAGACATAGGCTGACAAGGCCATACAATATCTACATACATGACAACTATCTACAAGTCTCTAAAGAAGAACATAAACATCATAAGGTCGGGATAGGGCCCCGCCATACCTATATGGACACAAAATTGTACCAAATTAAGACCGCAACTCCGGCACAAGTGCAGTGCTCCAATGCCAACACTGAGTGGGGAAACCTACTGATGCGAACCGTCACCCTGTCTATCAAAACCTGTTGGCATGAAACATTGTGTCCCCATGCAAAGGGATGTCAGTACGAATAAAGTACCTAGTATGTATGACAAAAGACAAAATAAGTGAGACATGAAAGTAACATGAGATACGAAGATCAACTTGAACATCTGAAATGCCTCTGAGGGCCATGATATGCATAAGTACCGTACATATTCCTATATGACCCCATTGTTTAAATAACGCCATCACTCCTCTGTGGGCATCATCATCATAATAACCAACTAATCAGTGGTGTATTTATTACGCTGTCGTACATAAGTATACATATATAATGCCATCAAGCCTCTGTGGGCATCATACCATAGTAGTATCATATGTGTATAAGTATATATGAACGATAAAAGAACATTTCGAGCCTATCATAGTAACGTAAGGTCGTGGCATCTCCGATTATATTACGAACTTCATCACCATCATTATGTACCTCAATGGGACTTAAGATTTAAACATATAGACTTCCTTGATTAGTATGGCTGACAAGGCCGTCATGAACACCTGCACAACAAGACATAGGCTGACAAGGCCATACAATATCTATATACATGACAACTATCTACAAGTCTCTAACGAAGTACATGAACATCATAAGGTCTGGATAGGGCCCCGCCATACCCATATGTACCCAAAATTGTACCAAATTAAGACCGCAACTCCGGGACAAGTGCAGTGTCCGATGCCAACACTGAGTGGGGAAACCTACTGATGCGAACCGTCACCCTGTCTATCAAAACCTGTTGCCATGAAACATTGTGTCCCCATGCAAAGGGACGTCAGTACGAATAAAGTACCTAGTATGTAAGACAGAAAACAACATAAGTGAGACATGAAAGTAACATGAGATACGAAGATCAACTTGAACATCTGAAATGCCACTGCGGGCCAAGATATGCATAAGTACCGTATATATTCCTATATGACGCCATTGTTTAAATAACGCCATCACTCCTCTGTGGGCATCATCATCATAACAACCAACTAATCAGTGGTGCATTTATTACGCTGTCGTACATAAATATGCATATATAATGCCATCAAGCCTCTGTGGGCATCATACCATAGTAGTATCATATGTGTATAAGTATATATGAACGATAAAAGAACATTTCGAGCCTATCATAGTAACGTAAGGTCGTGGCATCTCCGATTATATTACGAACTTCATCACCATCATTATGTACCTCAATGGGACTTAAGATTTAAACATATAGACTTCCTTGATTAGTATGGCTGACAAGGCCGTCATGAACACCTGCACAACAAGACATAGGCTGACAAGGCCATACAATATCTATATACATGACAACTATCTACAAGTCTCTAACGAAGTACATGAACATCATAAGGTCTGGATAGGGCCCCGCCATACCCATATGTACCCAAAATTGTACCAAATTAAGACCGCAACTCCGGGACAAGTGCAGTGTCCGATGCCAACACTGAGTGGGGAAACCTACTGATGCGAACTGTCACCCTTTCTATCAAAACCTGTTGCCATGAAACATTGTGTCCCCATGCAAAGGGACGTCAGTACGAATAAAGTACCTAGTATGTAAGACAGAAAACAACATAAGTGAGACATGAAAGTAACATGAGATACGAAGATCAACTTGAACATCTGAAATGCCACTGAGGGCCAAGATATGCATAAGTACCGTATATATTCCTATATGACGCCATTGTTTAAATAAAGCCATCACTCCTCTGTGGGCATCATCATCATAACAACCAACTAATCAGTGGTGCATTTATTACGCTGTCGTACATAAATATGCATATATAATGCCATCAAGCCTCTGTGGGCATCATACCATAGTAGTATCATATGTGTATAAGTATATATGAATGATAAAAGAACATTTCGAGCCTATCAGAGTAACGTAAGGTCATTGCATCTCCGATTATATTACGAACTTCATCACCATCATTATGTGCCTCAATGGGACTTAAGATTTATACATATTGACTTCCTTGATTAGTATGGCTGACAAGGCCGTCATGAACATCTGCACAACAAGACATAGGCTGACAAGGCCATACAATATCTATATACATGACAACTATCTACAAGTCTCTAAAGAAGAACATAAACATCATAAGGTCGGGATAGGGCCCCGCCATACCTATATGGACACAAAATTGTACCAAATTAAGACCGCAACTCCAGCACAAGTGCAGTGCCCCAATGCCAAAACTATGCGGGGAAACCTACTGATGCGAACCGTCACCCTGTCTATCAAAACCTGTTGGCATGAAACATTGTGTCCCCATGCAAAGGGACGTCAGTACGAATAAAGTACCAAGTATGTAAGACAGAAAACAACATAAGTGAGACATGAAAGTAACATGAGATACGAAGATCAACTTGAACATCTGAAATGCCTCTGAGGGCCATGATATGCATAAGTACCGTATATATTCCTATTTGACCCCATTGTTTAAATAACGCCATCACTCCTCTGTGGGCACCATCATCATAATAACCAACTAATCAGTGGTGCATTTATTACGCTGTCGTACATAAATATGCATATATAATGCCATCAAGCCTCTGTGGGCATCATACCATAGTAGTATCATATGTGTATTAGTATATATGAATGATAAAAGAACATTTCGAGCTTATCATAGTAACGTAAGGTCGTTGCATCTCTGATTATATTATGAACTTCATCAACATCATTATCTACCTCAATGGGACTTAAGATTTATACATATGGACTTCCTTGATTAGTATGGCTGACAAGGCCGTCATGAACATCTGCACAACAAGACATAGGCTGACAAGGCCATACAATATCTATATACATGACAACTATCTACAAGTCTCTAAAGAAGTACATAAACATCATAAGGTCGGGATAGGGCCCCGCCATACCTATATGGACACAAAATTGTACCAAATTAAGACCGCAACTCCGGCACAAGTGCAGTGCCCCAATGCCAAAACTATGCGGGGAACCTACTGATGCGAACCGTCACCCTGTCTATCAAAACCTGTTGGCATAAAACATTGTGTCCCCATGCAAAGGGACGTCAGTACGAATAAAGCACCTAGTATGTAAGACAGAAAACAACATAAGTGAGACATGAAAGTAACATGAGATACGAAGATCAACTTGAACATCTGAAATGCCTCTGAGGGCCATGATATGCATAAGTACCGTATATATTCCTATATGACGCCATTGTTTAAATAACGCCATCACTCCTCTGTGGGCATCATCATCATAATAACCAACTAATCAGTGGTGTATTTATTACGCTGTCGTACATAAATATGCATATATAATGCCATCAAGCCTCTGTGGCCATCATACCATAGTAGTATCATATGTGTATAAGTATATATGAATGATAAAAGAACATTTCGAGCCTATCAGAGTAACGTAAGGTCGTTGCATCTCCGATTATATTACGAACTTCATCACCATCATTATGTGCCTCAATGGGACTTAAGATTTATACATATAGACTTCCTTGATTAGTATGGCTTACAAGGCCGTCATGAACATCTGCACAACAAGACATAGGCTGACAAGGCCATACAATATCTATATACATGACAACTATCTACAAGTCTCTAAAGAAGAACATAAACATCATAAGGTCGAGATAGGGCCCCGCCATACCTATATGGACACAAAATTGTACCAAATTAAGATCGCAACTCCGGCACAAGTGCAGTGCTCAAATCCCAACACTGAGTGGGGAAACCTACTGATGCGAACCGTCACCCTGTCTATCAAAACCTGTTGGCATGAAACATTGTGTCCCCATGCAAAGGGACGTCAGTACGAATAAAGTACCTAGAATGTAAGACAGAAAACAACATAAGTGAGACATGAAAGTAACATGAGATACGAAGATCAACTTGAACATCTGAAATGCCTCTGAGGGCCATCATATGCAAAAGTACCGTATATATTCCTATATGACCCCATTGTTTAAATAACGCCATCACTCCTCTGTGGGCATCATCATCATAATAACCAACTAATCAGTGGTGCATTTATTACGCTGTCGTACATAAATATGCATATATAATGCCATCAAGCCTCTGTGGGCATCATACCATAGTAGTATCATATGTGTATAAGTATATATGAATGATAAAAGAACATTTCGAGCCTATCATAGTAACGTAAGGTCGTTGCATCTCCGATTATATTATGAACTACATCAACATCATTATGTACCTCAATGGGACTTAAGATTTATACATATGGACTTCCTTGATTAGTATGGCTGACAAGGCCGTCATGAACATCTGCACAACAAGACATAGGCTGACAAGGCCATACAATATCTATATACATGACAACTATCTACAAGTCTCTAAAGAAGTACATAAACATCATAAGGTCGGGATAGGGCCCCGCCATACCTATATGGACACAAAATTGTACCAAATTAAGACCGCAACTCCGGCACAAGTGCAGTGCCCCAATGCCAAAACTATGCGGGGAAACCTACTGATGCGAACCGTCACCCTGTCTATCAAAACCTGCTGGCATGAAACATTGTGTCCCCATGCAAAGGGACGTCAGTACGAATAAAGTACCAAGTATGTAAGACAGAAAACAACATAAGTGAGACATGAAAGTAACATGAGATACGAAGATCAACTTGAACATCTGAAATGCCTCTGAGGGCCATGATATGCATAAGTACCGTATATATTCCTATTTGACCCTATTGTTTAGATAACGCCATCACTCCTCTGTGGGCACCATCATCATAATAACCAACTAATCAGTGGTGCATTTATTACGCTGTCGTACATAAATATGCATATATAATGCCATCAAGCCTCTGTGGGCATCATACCATAGTAGTATCATATGTGTATTAGTATATATGAATGATAAAAGAACATTTCGAGCCTATCAGAGTAACGTAAGGTCGTTGCATCTCCGATTATATTACGAACTTCATCACCATCATTATGTACCTCAATGGGACTTAAGATTTATACATATAGACTTCCTTGATTAGTATGGCTGACAAGGCCGTCATGAACATCTGCACAACAAGACATAGGCTGACAAGGCCATACAATATCTACATACATGACAACTATCTACAAGTCTCTAAAGAAGAACATAAACATCATAAGGTCGGGATAGGGCCCCGCCATACCTATATGGACACAAAATTGTACCAAATTAAGATCGCAACTCCGGCACAAGTGCAGTGCTCAAATCCCAACACTGAGTGGGGAAACCTACTGATGCGAACCGTCACCCTGTCTATCAAAACCTGTTGGCATGAAACATTGTGTCCCCATGCAAAGGGACGTCAGTACGAATAAAGTACCAAGTATGTAAGACAGAAAACAACATAAGTGAGACATGAAAGTAACATGAGATACGAAGATCAACTTGAACATCTGAAATGCCTCTGAGGGCCATGATATGCATAAGTACCGTATATATTCCTATTTGACCCCATTGTTTAAATAACGCCATCACTCCTCTGTGGGCATCATCATCATAATAACCAACTAATCAGTGGTGCATTTATTACGCTGTCGTACATAAATATGCATATATAATTCCATCAAGCCTCTGTGGGCATCATACCATAGTAGTATCATATGTGTATAAGTATATATGAATGATAAAAGAACATTTCGAGCCTATCATAGTAACGTAAGGTCGTTGCATCTCCGATTATATTATGAACTACATCAACATCATTATGTACCTCAATGGGACTTAAGATTTATACATATGGACTTCCTTGATTAGTATGGCTGACAAGGCCGTCATGAACATCTGCACAACAAGACATAGGCTGACAAGGCCATACAATATCTATATACATGACAACTATCTACAAGTGTCTAAAGAAGTACATAAACATCATAAGGTCGGGATAGGGCCCCGCCATACCTATATGGACACAAAATTGTACCAAATTAAGACCGCAACTCCGGCACAAGTGCAGTGCCCCAATGCCAAAACTATGCGGGGAAACCTACTGATGCGAACCGTCACCCTGTCTATCAAAACCTGTTGGCATGAAACATTGTGTCCCCATGCAAAGGGACGTCAGTACGAATAAAGTACCAAGTATGTAAGACAGAAAACAACATAAGTGAGACATGAAAGTAACATGAGATACGAAGATCAACTTGAACATCTGAAATGCCTCTGAGGGCCATGATATGCATAAGTACCGTATATATTCCTATTTGACCCCATTGTTTAAATAACGCCATCACTCCTCTGTGGGCACCATCATCATAATAACCAACTAATCAGTGGTGCATTTATTACGCTGTCGTACATAAATATGCATATATAATGCCATCAAGCCTCTGTGGGCATCATACCATAGTAGTATCATATGTGTATAAGTATATATGAATGATAAAAGAACATTTCGAGCCTATCATAGTAACGTAAGGTCGTTGCATCTCCGATTATATTATGAACTTCATCAACATCATTATGTACCTCAATGGGACTTAAGATTTATACATATGGACTTCCTTGATTAGTATGGCTGACAAGGCCGTCATGAACATCTGCACAACAAGACATAGGCTGACAAGGCCATACAATATCTATATACATGACAACTATCTACAAGTCTCTAAAGAAGTACATAAACATCATAAGGTCGGGATAGGGCCCCGCCATACCTATATGGACACAAAATTGTACCAAATTAAGACCGCAACTCCGGCACAAGTGCAGTGCCCCAATGCCAAAACTATGCGGGGAAACCTACTGATGCGAACCGTCACCCTGTCTATCAAAACCTGTTGGCATGAAACATTGTGTCCCCATGCAAAGGGACGTCAGTACGAATAAAGTACCAAGTATGTAAGACAGAAAACAACTTAAGTGAGACATGAAAGTAACATGAGATACGAAGATCAACTTGAACATCTGAAATGCCTCTGAGGGCCATGATATGCATAAGTACCGTATATATTCCTATTTGACCCCATTGTTTAAATAACGCCATCACTCCTCTGTGGGCACTATCATCATAATAACCAACTAATCAGTGGTGCATTTATTACGCTGTCGTACATAAATATGCATATATAATGCCATCAAGCCTCTGTGGGCATCATACCATAGTAGTATCATATGTGTATAAGTATATATGAATGATAAAAGAACATTTCGAGCCTATCAAAGTAACGTAAGGTCGTTGCATCTCCGATTATATTACGAACTTCATCACCATCATTATGTACCTCAATGGGACTTAAGATTTATACATATAGACTTCCTTGATTAGTATGGCTGACAAGGCCGTCATGAACATCTGCACAACAAGACATAGGCTGACAAGGCCATACAATATCTACATACATGACAACTATCTACAAGTCTCTAAAGAAGAACATAAACATCATAAGGTTGGGATAGGGCCCCGCCATACCTATATGGACACAAAATTGTACCAAATTAAGACCGCAACTCCGGCACAAGTGCAGTGCTCCAATGCCAACACTGAGTGGGGAAACCTACTGATGCGAACCGTCACCCTGTCTATCAAAACCTGTTGGCATGAAACATTGTGTCCCCATGCAAAGGGACGTCAGTACGAATAAAGCACCTAGTATGTAAGACAGAAAACAACATAAGTGAGAAATGAAAGTAACATGAGATACGAAGATCAACTTGAACATCTGAAATGCCTCTGAGGGCCATGATATGCATAAGTACCGTATATATTCCTATATGACGCCATTGTTTAAATAACGCCATCACTCCTCTGTGGGCATCATCATCATAATAACCAACTAATCAGTGGTGTATTTATTACGCTGTCGTACATAAATATGCATATATAATGCCATCAAGCCTCTGTGGCCATCATACCATAGTAGTATCATATGTGTATAAGTATATATGAATGATAAAAGAACATTTCGAGCCTATCAGAGTAACGTAAGGTCGTTGCATCTCCGATTATATTACGAACTTCATCACCATCATTATGTGCCTCAATGGGACTTAAGATTTATACATATAGACTTCCTTGATTAGTATGCCTGACAAGGCCGTCATGAACATCTGCACAACAAGACATAGGCTGACAAGGCCATACAATATCTATATACATGACAACTATCTACAAGTCTCTAAAGAAGTACATAAACATCATAAGGTCGGGATAGGGCCCCGCCATACCTATATGGACACAAAATTGTACCAAATTAAGACCGCAACTCCGGCACAAGTGCAGTGCCCCAATGCCAAAACTATGCGGGGAAACCTACTGATGCGAACCGTCACCCGGTCTATCAAAACCTGTTGGCATGAAACATTGTGTCCCCATGCAAAGGGACGTCAGTACGAATAAAGTACCAAGTATGTAAGACAGAAAACAACATAAGTGAGACATGAAAGTAACATGAGATACGAAGATCAACTTGAACATCTGAAATGCCTCTGAGGGCCATGATATGCATAAGTACCGTATATATTCCTATTTGACCCCATTGTTTAGATAACGCCATCACTCCTCTGTTGTTATGTCCCGTATTTTCGTATAGTTGGAAATCGAGAAATAACTACGATTGGTGAGTTATAAGGAAATATTTTAATTTTTGTGAATATGACTATGTTGGTTATGGAATCATTAATGTCAAGACCTCGGGGAAGGCCGAGGGTAAATTTGAAATTTCGGAAATTAGTTTCGGGAATTACAAAACGGGACTTTTATGAATTGGGCCAAGAAAATATAAAGCAAAATTGAGGCCCAAAAATCTTCAAGTGGCCGGCCAAGGGAGCAAGGTCCAAGCCCATTTTATTAAGGTCATGTGCTATGCACATGACCTATAAGTGGATATATATCATGTTTGGTTCTTAGAATTATCAAGAACAAGAATAAAAATTGAAGAACTCCACAAAAAAAGGGCTCTCGGCCGTGACTAAGAAAAGAGAAAGAAAAAATTTCTCCAAGCCTTGTTTGTGATCCAAAAATCCTAATCTCTACATAGTTGTGAAGTACTCAAGGCCCTCTTCAACGGGGTATAATTAGTTTGGCACAAGGACTACGTTTACGACAAGTCGGGTTTTCAAGAAAAGGTAAGAATTTTGCCCCTTTAATGTTATAGAATTGATATGAATATGCTAAGGATTGGAAATAGACGAGAATCCCGTAACTTGGATGTAAATAGAAAGTCGTGGGTGTGTGTGTATGTGGTGTGTTGGCCGTGGGCCATAGGGAGGAGAAAATGATGTGAATTGATCTTGTTTAGTTGGTATAATGTGTTGTTGTGATTCTTATGTCGTAAATGATTGATTGATGAATTAAATTGGCGTTGGAAAATGATTTTGGATATTATCGGAAAGCGTATACCTTCGGTATCATTATGTATATCATTGTATATTTAGGGTGCTAGAGACTTTAAATATGAATTTATAATGATGTTAATGAATTCGGAATGAAACGACGTGAGTTAGAATGTGCGTCGTGAATTTTTGATGTTTTTGAAGAATTATGGAAAGTAATGGATTTTGAGGCAATTTCGTGTATGGCTTGGATTGTATTTAGGATGTGATTGTATAAGTTTGAATGAGGAAATGAATACAATTATGTAGATATAGAGTTGGAGTTTTGGAAGTTTGAATGAAGGTTGCCAACTTAAGTAATAAAGTTGAACTTTGAACCTAGAGTGGTTTGATTATTGCTTGTGTTGTTTGTTGATGTGTGGGCTGTTGTTATTGATATATTTTGAGCCGAGCTAAGTCTCGGGGATGTTAGATTTATAGGGGAAATGCTGCCGAAATTTCGGTAGGCGAAAATGGAGTTAAAGGCATTTTTAAGCCTAAGAATCTCAATTGGTAACTTTGACCATTTGCAGATTTTAGACGAAACGGGATTGGACTTTTGGGAGAGCATACGACGTCTGTGAGGTATGTAAAGCTTCCCACTCCTTCGTTTGGCATATCTTAGTATGATAGGCGAATCTGAGAACTTCCGGAGCATCTCTGCTCCTCGAAACCCGATCCACAGAAAAGTTACTATTCATTCAATTCAATTGAAGCCTAAGGGCTCTATTTTGGCTAGAATGCCACCACTCGTCCGAAACCTATCGAAATGTGATCGGGTAACTTAGAAATGATTATGTATGACCCTTTGGCCTATAAACGTTTGAAAAATATGTTTGCCACCTCAACTTGACTCGAGGTGGGCCCGCTAACTCCGAGACGCCCCATTTGTCTTATTGGGCTGTCCTTTTGAGTAAAGTTTGAAAAGATACTTTCGATTTTGGAAATTTCTCCTACGGGATATGGTTTGAACATTTCGATGTGCTAAGTTACATTTTGAGCTATACGTACTATTTTGGAAATGTTTTGTGAAATGAAGCCTTATATCGACTAAGTATGCGATTATTTTGTATTATGAAATGATTTATGAGATTACTATGTTTTGAAAGACTATTTTGAAATACGATTTGCATTGTCTGCTCACGACTCCGCTCGTGCCTTGTTATGACTTCGTTCACCGGTTCCCGGGCCGGTTTTGATTCGTGCGCTTTATGATAATTCGGCTGTATGCTGTGTTACGGTTCCCGAGGCTTCGCCATAGGGCCGGGTTCCGTTTGGAGTTATGCTGTGATATGGCTCGTGATGCGATACGCTCACCTATGTTTGTGGTTGTGTTCGGGGATGTACGGAGATTTGAAACCTTCTGGTGTTATGCTGTGTGTGGCGCCAGCATCGGAGTGGCGACCACGTTCTTGAGCGTTGCATGATTTTCGCCTGCATTATGTATATGTATATGATTTGATACGGATTTTGACACTCCGGTTTGTACTCCACTTTGTCTTTTGATTTGCTTCCGGTTTTGATCCATAATTCTGTACTCCGTGCTTTACATACTCAGTACATATTTCGTACTGACCCCCCTTTCTTCGGGGGCTGCGTTTTATGCCCGCAGGTGCAGATATCGGTGATCCTCCACAGTAGGCTTCGTTTCTTGCTATTCTGGAGTACTTCTCTTTGACCCGGAGTCCACTTTGGTACAGACTCCTTTTGCTTTGTGTATATATTCGGTATATTGGACTATTTGGGTACGGCGGGGCCTGTCTCGCCATATGTCTTTGTTTTGAATTCGTAGAGGCCTGTAGTCATATATGTGGGGTGAGGGTCCTGTATGTGTTGGCTTGATTTTGTTTTCTGGTCTTAAAGCGGTCTGTTTGTTATGACGGCCCCAAATGGCCCTTATGCTTATGTTTGCACATTTGACCGGCGATGTCTATTCCGCCGCTCAGTTTGTATTTGATATGACATTTGGATTTGTGCGACCGCTTAAGACATATTTTGATATAACTATGTTTGATACGATTTTGTAAAATTCTGAAATAAGTTTGGAGTTGGTATCGAATATGCGATTTGGTCTGGGTACCCAGGTAGGGTGCCAGTCGCGGCCCACGGGGCTGGGTCATGACAAAAGTGGTATCAGAGCAGTTTGTCCTCGGAATGTCTACAGGCCGTGTCTCGTAGAGTCTTGTTTATCGATGTGTTGTGCACCACATCTATAAACAGGAAACTACAGGGCATTTAGGATGTTATTTTTTTTGGAATCTTAGATCGTGCGATAGAGCCAGCTGTAGGAAATGAACTTCTTCTTTTTCTAACCCTTGATTGCAGCTGGAGAGCGGTATCGACGTAAGACAATGACTGCTGATATTGGAAGCTATACAATAATCTGGTAAGAAATGTTACGAAAGACGTATGTTGGGTAAGGTATTCTGAAGTACGATTAAAACATCAAGTCGAGCAGCGAAAAGAGAAATAAATATGAAAAGTGTAGCTGGTGCAGTCGAGCTGGGCATGTGAGGTAAGCCTTGGCATATTTATATTCTTGTTTGAAAGTGTTAGCCCGTGTGGCTATGAGGTGATATGATGTGATATGTATGTACGTATATGTGGTGGCCCTGTGAGGCCTGGTTGGTATTTCCTGCGTATAGGTTTTGGGATAGTAAGAAATATAGAAGAACCTATGCCCAAATATTTCTAGAAATACGAAAAGGGAAATGGGATATAAATCCTTAACCTGTCTTGAAGGTCGATACCATTATGATAAACCTATTATGGTGGATTAAAAGGTACCCTCCAGGTTATTTGTAAGGAGCATTACCCTTAGCGGGAAACAATTTTATCTCAACAAAATATACGAGTAGTAGATTCGCAAGTTATTTGGAGGGACCAGAAATGTGTTCTAACCCCATTTTGTTTTAGCACAACCCACGTGAAGGGCAAGAATGTTCGACGATTAAGGTTCCTCAAATTGAAAGAATACAAAACGTAACAAGCAGTTGAGAATTGAGCGGTTTGCTCTCGGCTTAAGTATATAGATATGTATAACCGTGGGGGTAATTATGTGAATTAGGCATTTGATGATTTCGCGAAGTTCGTCGAACTCTAGTCTTCTTTTGCTGATGGTTGGAAGATACCTTACAGTAACATTCTGTCAGTTTTCCCTCGATTATTTGGAGATGGAATTTGTAGAATACGAATTTAGACTTGTGGGCTGTCTGAAAGTACATATGTATGCATGGAGGTATATGTTGAGGATTTACAAGTGACGACACGGTAATCACCAAGTCAGAAAAGTAATAGAATTCTCGTAGGCCGGGGTGGGACCCGCTACGGGGACGTTTTGAAAGGTTGTTAAGACCCCGATTTGTCTTAAATTACGTGACAAAGGTCGTGAGTGGCGATCGACGAAATTATATTAGCCCTAACGCGTCAAAATGCGTGAAAGTTTCGGGGTTAAGCGTGCTCAAGCCAGACCAATTCTGGGATGGGTGACCCCCCTGGGAAGTAATGCAAAATTTTGCACAAGTATAAGTATGCTAGATATAAATGAAATTTGGGGTAATCTAAAGGAAAAGAGAATGTGTGGAGTAATTAGTGCCCTTACAGGAGTCGCGCAGAACGAGGCAGACTAAATGGGCAAAAAGAAAAGGTATAACATCGCTCGGGAAATTGAGCGAATTTGAACGACAGTCAGAGACGTTCGTCAGTAAGGAATGGGTAAATATATCCGTATGTGTGTATGTGTATGTGTGTGTGTATGATTCTCGTTTGGTGCCCATGTGGGGTAAGAGCCGAGTCCCGGCAACCAAAGTTGTGATAGACGAAAGGTTTTACTAAACCGAATACTTGAAGCGAAGCGGGGACGACGATCCGAATGTTGTCAAGGGATAGAAAATCCCCAATTGCATTATAACTTAGTTTGGGACGACGATGTCTGAAAGAGGAAGTGAGTATGGAGGGTAGGAAAGATGAAAGATAATCAGTGTGAATAAGTGGGATATTTGAAAGAGTTGATACGCGAGACGCAAGACAATTTGTGTGACAGCTTGGCGAACAAGTTTACAAATAAAAGGAAATTTTTTTCATGAATCATTGGAGCCTTAATAAGAGTGATCTGATCCTAATTCGGATTCTATCTGCTATACTTCTGCACTCCCGATTTTGATAAGGCTCTGTCTATTGCGCCTCTATGCTTCTGGCCTCGATTGTGTTCCCATTTGATAAACTTTGGTACATCTGGTTCTGAATTTAATTTTGGTTGAAATACCTCTGCATGATTAGCTCTGATTGCGAATCCGTCTGACACATCTCTGTATGTTTGACTCTGGATGCGAACCTGTGTGATATAATTCTGTACGTCTGATTCCGGTTTCGATTCTGTCCGATCTTATTCCGTACGTCTGACCCCGATTGTGAATCTGTCTGATAAAACTTCGGTGTGTTCGTATGTGGATCTGTTTTGCCTTCTTAAGCGGCCCGTATGCTACTATGGCCAAGACGGCCCATGAGTTTGTACGTGTGCGATGTATATTCCGCCACCTTTATGATTTTGATATGACTGTTCTGCACGGGCGACTGCTTAAGATGAGCGTTCGATTAATGTTGGTGTGACGTCTGTTGTAACTTTCAGTTTGAACAACGTAGGTTAAGTTTGAATGAGTCTGAATACGATGATCTAGTTGTGAGTTCGTTTGGGGTGACAGAATATTCCCGTATGCTTGATTCTGATTACGAATTCGCTTAATACGCCTTTGTACGTCTGACTCCGACCTCAGATTTGTTTGACATACTTTTGTACTTCTGATTGTGACCATGAAACCGTCCGCCATAGTCGAGTACGTCTGCCTCCGATTACGAGTTCGTTCGATATGCTTCTAGGCGTCCGGTCCTAGTTCTGAATCCGTTGATGTGGAGTGTTGGGTATGATTCTGGATTCGTTGGTGTGAACTTTCTGGTATGAGGTGATTTTGAATCCGTTGGTGTGAGGTGTCCGGTATGAAGTGGGATTACGATAATGTGGTAGAGAACTCAGTAGTGTGATAAGGAATGACATTAGCTATGATGTCTGGAAAGCGTTTGTCCGTTACAGAAGATAGCGTGTGGCCCTTAATAAAACAAAGACTCAGTTTGAAATCTCGCCTGAAGGAGTATTATTATATGACGGCAGATTCTGTGTACCGGACGTTGCGGGCTTACGACAGCAGATTATGGGCGAGGCACATGAGGCACGGTATTCTGTTCATCCTGGTTCCACTAAGATGTATGGTGATCTCAGGTGTTTGTATTGGTGGGACGGCATGAAGAAAGATATTGCCGAGTTTGTTAGTCAGTGCCCGAACTGCCAGTAAGTTAAGATTGAGCATCAAAAGCCCGGTGGATTGTTACAGGAGATGGAAATTCCAGCCTAGAAATGGGAGATGATTAATATGGACTCCATTGTTGGGTTGCCGCGTACTCTACGCAGGTATGACTCTATTTGGGTTATTGTGGACAGGCTGACGAAATCAGCCCATTTCCTTCCGGACCGGACTACTTATTCGGCTGAGGACTAGGCCAGATTATATATCAGAGGGATAGTCAGACTTCACGGAGTCCCTGTATTATTACTGACGGAGGTGCCCAGTTTACAGATAATTTCTGGAGGTCATTTCAGGAGGGATTAGGGACTCAGGTGAGCCTCAGTACAGCTTTCCATCCTCAGACCGACGGGCAGGCCGAGCGCACTATTCAGACGCGCGAGGATATGTTGCGGGCCTTCGTTATTGATTTCAGGGGCAGCTGGGATGATCACTTGCCGCTTATAGAGTTTGCTTACAATAACAATTATCACTCCAGCATTCAGATGGCCCCGTACGAGGCCCTTTATGGTAGGAGATGCAGATCTCCTATTGATTGGTTCGACGTCGGCGAGACTAAGTTGATTGGGCCAGACGTGATCCAGGAAGCTGTAGATAAAGGGAAGCCTATTCGGGAGCGACTATTAGCTGCTCAGAGTCGACAGAAAGCTTATGCTGATAGACGACGTCGACCGTTAGAGTTCCAGATTGGCGACTGGGTATTCCTGAAGGTGTCGCCCATGAAGGGCGTTATGAGATTTGGCAAGAAGGGTAAGTTGAGTCCGCGGTACATCTGGCCATACCAGATTGTTCGGAGGATAGGCGCGGTTGCCTACGAGCTAGACTTGTCATCCGATTTGGAGGCCGTGCACTCGGTGTTTCATGTGTCTATGCTGCGGAAGTGTATTGGTGACCCTTCCAGGATATTCCCAGTAGATGATCTTCATGTGACGGAGCAGTTGTCTTATGACGAGCAACCTATATCTATTTTGGATCGTCAGGTGAGGAGATTGCGCACTAAGGAGGTGCCTTCTGTCAAAGTTCTATGGCGCAATAATAACCGGGAAGAGATGACTTGGGAGGCGGAGGATGAGATGAAGAAGCGATTCCCCCCGTTTATTCCCTATGCCTCTTGTAATCTAAACTTTTGAATTTGTTGTATTAATGAACGGATGGACCATGTGTGCTATGAATAGGAATGGTTTTCCCGTCATGTTTGTGAGCCTTCATAAGAGTTATTTAACATTCGGGGACGAATGTTCTTAAGGGGGGGAGAATGTTATGTCCCGTATTTTCGTATAGTTGGAAATCGAGAAATAACTACGATTGGTGAGTTATAAGGAAATATTTTAATTTTTGTGAATATGACTATGTTGGTTATGGAATCATTAATGTCAAGACCTCGGGGAAGGCCGAGGGTAAATTTGAAATTTCGGAAATTAGTTTCGGGAATTACAAAACGGGACTTTTATGAATTGGGCCAAGAAAATATAAAGCAAAATTGAGGCCCAAAAATCTTCAAGTGGCCGGCCAAGGGAGCAAGGTCCAAGCCCATTTTATTAAGGTCATGTGCTATGCACATGACCTATAAGTGGATATATATCATGTTTGGTTCTTAGAATTATCAAGAACAAGAATAAAAATTGAAGAACTCCACAAAAAAAGGGCTCTCGGCCGTGACTAAGAAAAGAGAAAGAAAAAATTTCTCCAAGCCTTGTTTGTGATCCAAAAATCCTAATCTCTACATAGTTGTGAAGTACTCAAGGCCCTCTTCAACGGGGTATAATTAGTTTGGCACAAGGACTACGTTTACGACAAGTCGGGTTTTCAAGAAAAGGTAAGAATTTTGCCCCTTTAATGTTATAGAATTGATATGAATATGCTAAGGATTGGAAATAGACGAGAATCCCGTAACTTGGATGTAAATAGAAAGTCGTGGGTGTGTGTGTATGTGGTGTGTTGGCCGTGGGCCATAGGGAGGAGAAAATGATGTGAATTGATCTTGTTTAGTTGGTATAATGTGTTGTTGTGATTCTTATGTCGTAAATGATTGATTGATGAATTAAATTGGCGTTGGAAAATGATTTTGGATATTATCGGAAAGCGTATACCTTCGGTATCATTATGTATATCATTGTATATTTAGGGTGCTAGAGACTTTAAATATGAATTTATAATGATGTTAATGAATTCGGAATGAAACGACGTGAGTTAGAATGTGCGTCGTGAATTTTTGATGTTTTTGAAGAATTATGGAAAGTAATGGATTTTGAGGCAATTTCGTGTATGGCTTGGATTGTATTTAGGATGTGATTGTATAAGTTTGAATGAGGAAATGAATACAATTATGTAGATATAGAGTTGGAGTTTTGGAAGTTTGAATGAAGGTTGCCAACTTAAGTAATAAAGTTGAACTTTGAACCTAGAGTGGTTTGATTATTGCTTGTGTTGTTTGTTGATGTGTGGGCTGTTGTTATTGATATATTTTGAGCCGAGCTAAGTCTCGGGGATGTTAGATTTATAGGGGAAATGCTGCCGAAATTTCGGTAGGCGAAAATGGAGTTAAAGGCATTTTTAAGCCTAAGAATCTCAATTGGTAACTTTGACCATTTGCAGATTTTAGACGAAACGGGATTGGACTTTTGGGAGAGCATACGACGTCTGTGAGGTATGTAAAGCTTCCCACTCCTTCGTTTGGCATATCTTAGTATGATAGGCGAATCTGAGAACTTCCGGAGCATCTCTGCTCCTCGAAACCCGATCCACAGAAAAGTTACTATTCATTCAATTCAATTGAAGCCTAAGGGCTCTATTTTGGCTAGAATGCCACCACTCGTCCGAAACCTATCGAAATGTGATCGGGTAACTTAGAAATGATTATGTATGACCCTTTGGCCTATAAACGTTTGAAAAATATGTTTGCCACCTCAACTTGACTCGAGGTGGGCCCGCTAACTCCGAGACGCCCCATTTGTCTTATTGGGCTGTCCTTTTGAGTAAAGTTTGAAAAGATACTTTCGATTTTGGAAATTTCTCCTACGGGATATGGTTTGAACATTTCGATGTGCTAAGTTACATTTTGAGCTATACGTACTATTTTGGAAATGTTTTGTGAAATGAAGCCTTATATCGACTAAGTATGCGATTATTTTGTATTATGAAATGATTTATGAGATTACTATGTTTTGAAAGACTATTTTGAAATACGATTTGCATTGTCTGCTCACGACTCCGCTCGTGCCTTGTTATGACTTCGTTCACCGGTTCCCGGGCCGGTTTTGATTCGTGCGCTTTATGATAATTCGGCTGTATGCTGTGTTACGGTTCCCGAGGCTTCGCCATAGGGCCGGGTTCCGTTTGGAGTTATGCTGTGATATGGCTCGTGATGCGATACGCTCACCTATGTTTGTGGTTGTGTTCGGGGATGTACGGAGATTTGAAACCTTCTGGTGTTATGCTGTGTGTGGCGCCAGCATCGGAGTGGCGACCACGTTCTTGAGCGTTGCATGATTTTCGCCTGCATTATGTATATGTATATGATTTGATACGGATTTTGACACTCCGGTTTGTACTCCACTTTGTCTTTTGATTTGCTTCCGGTTTTGATCCATAATTCTGTACTCCGTGCTTTACATACTCAGTACATATTTCGTACTGACCCCCCTTTCTTCGGGGGCTGCGTTTTATGCCCGCAGGTGCAGATATCGGTGATCCTCCACAGTAGGCTTCGTTTCTTGCTATTCTGGAGTACTTCTCTTTGACCCGGAGTCCACTTTGGTACAGACTCCTTTTGCTTTGTGTATATATTCGGTATATTGGACTATTTGGGTACGGCGGGGCCTGTCTCGCCATATGTCTTTGTTTTGAATTCGTAGAGGCCTGTAGTCATATATGTGGGGTGAGGGTCCTGTATGTGTTGGCTTGATTTTGTTTTCTGGTCTTAAAGCGGTCTGTTTGTTATGACGGCCCCAAATGGCCCTTATGCTTATGTTTGCACATTTGACCGGCGATGTCTATTCCGCCGCTCAGTTTGTATTTGATATGACATTTGGATTTGTGCGACCGCTTAAGACATATTTTGATATAACTATGTTTGATACGATTTTGTAAAATTCTGAAATAAGTTTGGAGTTGGTATCGAATATGCGATTTGGTCTGGGTACCCAGGTAGGGTGCCAGTCGCGGCCCACGGGGCTGGGTCATGACATCTGTGGGCACCATCATCATAATAACCAACTAATCAGTGGTGCATTTATTACGCTGTCGTACATAAATATGCATATATAATGCCATCAAGCTTCTGTGGGCATCATACCATAGTAGTATCATATGTGTATAAGTATATATGAATGATAAAAGAACATTTCGAGCCTATCATAGTAACGTAAGGTCGTTGCATCTCCGATTATATTATGAACTTCATCAACATCATTATGTACCTCAATGGGACTTAAGATTTATACATATGGACTTCCTTGATTAGTATGGCTGACAAGGCCGTCATGAACATCTGCACAACAAGACATAGGCTGACAAGGCCATACAATATCTATATACATGACAACTATCTACAAGTCTCTAAAGAAGTACATAAACATCATAAGGTCGGGATAGGGCCCCGCCATACCTATATGGACACAAAATTGTACCAAATTAAGGCCGCAACTCCGGCACAAGTGCAGTGCCCCAATGCCAAAACTATGCGGGGAAACCTACTGATGCGAACCGTCACCCTGTCTATCAAAACCTGTTGGCATGAAACATTGTGTCCCCATGCAAAGGGACGTCAGTACGAATAAAGTACCAAGTATGTAAGACAGAAAACAACATAAGTGAGACATGAAAGTAACATGAGATACGAAGATCAACTTGAACATCTGAAATGCCTCTGAGGGCCATGATATGCATAAGTACTGTATATATTCCTATTTGACCCCATTGTTTAAATAACGCCATCACTCCTCTGTGGGCACCATCATCATAATAACCAACTAATCAGTGGTGCATTTATTACGCTGTCGTACATAAATATGCATATATAATGCCATCAAGCCTCTGTGGGCATCATACCATAGTAGTATCATATGTGTATAAGTATATATGAATGATAAAAGAACATTTCGAGCCTATCAGAGTAACGTAAGGTCGTTGCATCTCCGATTATATTACGAACTTCATCACCATCATTATGTACCTCAATGGGACTTAAGATTTATACATATAGACTTCCTTGATTAGTATGGCTGACAAGGCCGTCATGAACATCTGCACAACAAGACATTGGCTGACAAGGCCATACAATATCTACATACATGACAACTATCTACAAGTCTCTAAAGAAGAACATAAACATCATAAGGTTGGGATAGGGCCCCGCCATACCTATATGGACACAAAATTGTACCAAATTAAGACCGCAACTCCGGCACAAGTGCAGTGCTCCAATGCCAACACTGAGTGGGGAAACCTACTGATGCGAACCGTCACCCTGTCTATCAAAACCTGTTGGCATGAAACATTGTGTCCCCATGCAAAGGGACGTCAGTACGAATAAAGCACCTAGTATGTAAGACAGAAAACAACATAAGTGAGACATGAAAGTAACATGAGATACGAAGATCAACTTGAACATCTGAAATGCCTCTGAGGGCCATGATATGCATAAGTACCGTATATATTCCTATATGACGCCATTGTTTAAATAACGCCATCACTCCTCTGTGGGCATCATCATCATAATAACCAACTAATCAGTGGTGTATTTATTACGCTGTCGTACATAAATATGCATATATAATGCCATCAAGCCTCTGTGGCCATCATACCATAGTAGTATCATATGTGTATAAGTATATATGAATGATAAAAGAACATTTCGAGCCTATCAGAGTAACGTAAGGTCGTTGCATCTCCGATTATATTACGAACTTCATCACCATCATTATGTGCCTCAATGGGACTTAAGATTTATACATATAGACTTCCTTGATTAGTATGGCTGACAAGGCCGTCATGAACATCTGCACAACAAGACATAGGCTGACAAGGCCATACAATATCTACATACATGACAACTATCTACAAGTCTCTAAAGAAGAACATAAACATCATAAGGTTGGGATAGGGCCCCGCCATACCTATATGGACACAAAATTGTACCAAATTAAGACCGCAACTCCGGCACAAGTGCAGTGCTCCAATGCCAACACTGAGTGGGGAAACCTACTGATGCGAACCATCACCCTGTCTATCAAAACCTGTTGGCATGAAACATTGTGTCCCCATGCAAAGGGACGTCAGTACGAATAAAGTACCAAGTATGTAAGACAGAAAACAACATAAGTGAGACATGAAAGTAACATGAGATACGAAGATCAACTTGAACATCTGAAATGCCTCTGAGGGCCATGATATGCATAAGTACCGTATATATTCCTATTTGACCCCATTGTTTAAATAACGCCATCACTCCTCTGTGGGCACCATCATCATAATAACCAACTAATCAGTGGTGCATTTATTACGCTGTCGTACATAAATATGCATATATAATGCCATCAAGCCTCTGTGGGCATCATACCATAGTAGTATCATATGTGTATAAGTATATATGAATGATAAAAGAACATTTCGAGCCTATCAGAGTAACGTAAGGTCGTTGCATCTCCGATTATATTACGAACTTCATCACCATCATTATGTACCTCAATGGGACTTAAGATTTATACATATAGACTTCCTTGATTAGTATGGCTGACAAGGCCGTCATGAACATCTGCACAACAAGACATAGGCTGACAAGGCCATACAATATCTACATACATGACAACTATCTACAAGTCTCTAAAGAAGAACATAAACATCATAAGGTTGGGATAGGGCCCCGCCATACCTATATGGACACAAAATTGTACCAAATTAAGACCGCAACTCCGGCACAAGTGCAGTGCTCCAATGCCAACACTGAGTGGGGAAACCTACTGATGCGAACCGTCACCCTGTCTATCAAAACCTGTTGGCATGAAACATTGTGTGCCCATGCAAAGGGACGTCAGTACGAATAAAGCACCTAGTATGTAAGACAGAAAACAACATAAGTGAGACATGAAAGTAACATGAGATACGAAGATCAACTTGAACATCTGAAATGCCTCTGAGGGCCATGATATGCATAAGTACCGTATATATTCCTATATGACGCCATTGTTTAAATAACGCCATCACTCCTCTGTGGGCATCATCATCATAATAACCAACTAATCAGTGGTGTATTTATTACGCTGTCGTACATAAATATGCATATATAATGCCATCAAGCCTCTGTGGCCATCATACCATAGTAGTATCATATGTGTATAAGTATATATGAATGATAAAAGAACATTTCGAGCCTATCAGAGTAACGTAAGGTCGTTGCATCTCCGATTATATTACGAACTTCATCACCATCATTATGTGCCTCAATGGGACTTAAGATTTATACATATAGACTTCCTTGATTAGTATGGCTGACAAGGCCGTCATGAACATCTGCACAACAAGACATAGGCTGACAAGGCCATACAATATCTATATACATGACAACTATCTACAAGTCTCTAAAGAAGTACATAAACATCATAAGGTCGGGATAGGGCCCCGCCATACCTATATGGACACAAAATTGTACCAAATTAAGACCGCAACTCCGGCACAAGTGCAGTGCCCCAATGCCAAAACTATGCGGGGAAACCTACTGATGCGAACCGTCACCCTGTCTATCAAAACCTGTTGGCATGAAACATTGTGTCCCCATGCAAAGGGACGTCAGTACGAATAAAGTACCAAGTATGTAAGACAGAAAACAACATAAGTGAGACATGAAAGTAACATGAGATACGAAGATCAACTTGAACATCTGAAATGCCTCTGAGGGCCATGATATGCATAAGTACCGTATATATTCCTATTTGACCCCATTGTTTAGATAACGCCATCACTCCTCTGTGGGCACCATCATCATAATAACCAACTAATCAGTGGTGCATTTATTACGCTGTCGTACATAAATATGCATATATAATGCCATCAAGCCTCTGTGGGCATCATACCATAGTAGTATCATATGTGTATAAGTATATATGAATGATAAAAGAACATTTCGAGCCTATCATAGTAACGTAAGGTCGTTGCATCTCCGATTATATTATGAACTTCATCAACATCATTATGTACCTCAATGGGACTTAAGATTTATACATATGGACTTCCTTGATTAGTATGGCTGACAAGGCCGTCATGAACATCTGCACAACAAGACATAGGCTGACAAGGCCATACAATATCTATATACATGACAACTATCTACAAGTCTCTAAAGAAGTACATAAACATCATAAGGTCGGGATAGGGCCCCGCCATACCTATATGGACACAAAATTGTACCAAATTAAGGCCGCAACTCCGGCACAAGTGCAGTGCCCCAATGCCAAAACTATGCGGGGAAACCTACTGATGCGAACCGTCACCCTGTCTATCAAAACCTGTTGGCATGAAACATTGTGTCCCCATGCAAAGGGACGTCAGTACGAATAAAGTACCAAGTATGTAAGACAGAAAACAACATAAGTGAGACATGAAAGTAACATGAGATACGAAGATCAACTTGAACATCTGAAATGCCTCTGAGGGCCATGATATGCATAAGTACCGTATATATTCCTATTTGACCCCATTGTTTAAATAACGCCATCACTCCTCTGTGGGCACCATCATCATAATAACCAACTAATCAGTGGTGCATTTATTACGCTGTCGTACATAAATATGCATATATAATGCCATCAAGCCTCTGTGGGCATCATACCATAGTAGTATCATATGTGTATAAGTATATATGAATGATAAAAGAACATTTCGAGCCTATCAGAGTAACGTAAGGTCGTTGCATCTCCGATTATATTACGAACTTCATCACCATCATTATGTACCTCAATGGGACTTAAGATTTATACATATAGACTTCCTTGATTAGTATGGCTGACAAGGCCGTCATGAACATCTGCACAACAAGACATAGGCTGACAAGGCCATACAATATCTACATACATGACAACTATCTACAAGTCTCTAAAGAAGAACATAAACATCATAAGGTTGGGATAGGGCCCCGCCATACCTATATGGACACAAAATTGTACCAAATTAAGACCGCAACTCCGGCACAAGTGCAGTGCTCCAATGCCAACACTGAGTGGGGAAACCTACTGATGCGAACCGTCACCCTGTCTATCAAAACCTGTTGGCATGAAACATTGTGTCCCCATGCAAAGGGACGTCAGTACGAATAAAGCACCTAGTATGTAAGACAGAAAACAACATAAGTGAGACATGAAAGTAACATGAGATACGAAGATCAACTTGAACATCTGAAATGCCTCTGAGGGCCATGATATGCATAAGTACCGTATATATTCCTATATGACGCCATTGTTTAAATAACGCCATCACTCCTCTGTGGGCATCATCATCATAATAACCAACTAATCAGTGGTGTATTTATTACGCTGTCGTACATAAATATGCATATATAATGCCATCAAGCCTCTGTGGCCATCATACCATAGTAGTATCATATGTGTATAAGTATATATGAATGATAAAAGAACATTTCGAGCCTATCAGAGTAACGTAAGGTCGTTGCATCTCCGATTATATTACGAACTTCATCACCATCATTATGTGCCTCAATGGGACTTAAGATTTATACATATAGACTTCCTTGATTAGTATGGCTGACAAGGCCGTCATGAACATCTGCACAACAAGACATAGGCTGACAAGGCCATACAATATCTACATACATGACAACTATCTACAAGTCTCTAAAGAAGAACATAAACATCATAAGGTTGGGATAGGGCCCCGCCATACCTATATGGACACAAAATTGTACCAAATTAAGACCGCAACTCCGGCACAAGTGCAGTGCTCCAATGCCAACACTGAGTGGGGAAACCTACTGATGCGAACCATCACCCTGTCTATCAAAACCTGTTGGCATGAAACATTGTGTCCCCATGCAAAGGGACGTCAGTACGAATAAAGTACCAAGTATGTAAGACAGAAAACAACATAAGTGAGACATGAAAGTAACATGAGATACGAAGATCAACTTGAACATCTGAAATGCCTCTGAGGGCCATGATATGCATAAGTACCGTATATATTCCTATTTGACCCCATTGTTTAAATAACGCCATCACTCCTCTGTGGGCACCATCATCATAATAACCAACTAATCAGTGGTGCATTTATTACGCTGTCGTACATAAATATGCATATATAATGCCATCAAGCCTCTGTGGGCATCATACCATAGTAGTATCATATGTGTATAAGTATATATGAATGATAAAAGAACATTTCGAGCCTATCAGAGTAACGTAAGGTCGTTGCATCTCCGATTATATTACGAACTTCATCACCATCATTATGTACCTCAATGGGACTTAAGATTTATACATATAGACTTCCTTGATTAGTATGGCTGACAAGGCCGTCATGAACATCTGCACAACAAGACATAGGCTGACAAGGCCATACAATATCTACATACATGACAACTATCTACAAGTCTCTAAAGAAGAACATAAACATCATAAGGTTGGGATAGGGCCCCGCCATACCTATATGGACACAAAATTGTACCAAATTAAGACCGCAACTCCGGCACAAGTGCAGTGCTCCAATGCCAACACTGAGTGGGGAAACCTACTGATGCGAACCGTCACCCTGTCTATCAAAACCTGTTGGCATGAAACATTGTGTGCCCATGCAAAGGGACGTCAGTACGAATAAAGCACCTAGTATGTAAGACAGAAAACAACATAAGTGAGACATGAAAGTAACATGAGATACGAAGATCAACTTGAACATCTGAAATGCCTCTGAGGGCCATGATATGCATAAGTACCGTATATATTCCTATATGACGCCATTGTTTAAATAACGCCATCACTCCTCTGTGGGCATCATCATCATAATAACCAACTAATCAGTGGTGTATTTATTACGCTGTCGTACATAAATATGCATATATAATGCCATCAAGCCTCTGTGGCCATCATACCATAGTAGTATCATATGTGTATAAGTATATATGAATGATAAAAGAACATTTCGAGCCTATCAGAGTAACGTAAGGTCGTTGCATCTCCGATTATATTACGAACTTCATCACCATCATTATGTGCCTCAATGGGACTTAAGATTTATACATATAGACTTCCTTGATTAGTATGGCTGACAAGGCCGTCATGAACATCTGCACAACAAGACATAGGCTGACAAGGCCATACAATATCTATATACATGACAACTATCTACAAGTCTCTAAAGAAGTACATAAACATCATAAGGTCGGGATAGGGCCCCGCCATACCTATATGGACACAAAATTGTACCAAATTAAGACCGCAACTCCGGCACAAGTGCAGTGCCCCAATGCCAAAACTATGCGGGGAAACCTACTGATGCGAACCGTCACCCTGTCTATCAAAACCTGTTGGCATGAAACATTGTGTCCCCATGCAAAGGGACGTCAGTACGAATAAAGTACCAAGTATGTAAGACAGAAAACAACATAAGTGAGACATGAAAGTAACATGAGATACGAAGATCAACTTGAACATCTGAAATGCCTCTGAGGGCCATGATATGCATAAGTACCGTATATATTCCTATTTGACCCCATTGTTTAAATAACGCCATCACTCCTCTGTGGGCACCATCATCATAATAACCAACTAATCAGTGGTGCATTTATTACGCTGTCGTACATAAATATGCATATATAATGCCATCAAGCCTCTGTGGGCATCATACCATAGTAGTATCATATGTGTATAAGTATATATGAATGATAAAAGAACATTTCGAGCCTATCAGAGTAACGTAAGGTCGTTGCATCTCCGATTATATTACGAACTTCATCACCATCATTATGTACCTCAATGGGACTTAAGATTTATACATATAGACTTCCTTGATTAGTATGGCTGACAAGGCCGTCATGAACATCTGCACAACAAGACATAGGCTGACAAGGCCATACAATATCTACATACATGACAACTATCTACAAGTCTCTAAAGAAGAACATAAACATCATAAGGTTGGGATAGGGCCCCGCCATACCTATATGGACACAAAATTGTACCAAATTAAGACCGCAACTCCGGCACAAGTGCAGTGCTCCAATGCCAACACTGAGTGGGGAAACCTACTGATGCGAACCGTCACCCTGTCTATCAAAACCTGTTGGCATGAAACATTGTGTCCCCATGCAAAGGGACGTCAGTACGAATAAAGCACCTAGTATGTAAGACAGAAAACAACATAAGTGGGACATGAAAGTAACATGAGATACGAAGATCAACTTGAACATCTGAAATGCCTCTGAGGGCCATGATATGCATAAGTACCGTATATATTCCTATATGACGCCATTGTTTAAATAACGCCATCACTCCTCTGTGGGCATCATCATCATAATAACCAACTAATCAGTGGTGTATTTATTACGCTGTCGTACATAAATATGCATATATAATGCCATCAAGCCTCTGTGGCCATCATACCATAGTAGTATCATATGTGTATAAGTATATATGAATGATAAAAGAACATTTCGAGCCTATCAGAGTAACGTAAGGTCGTTGCATCTCCGATTATATTACGAACTTCATCACCATCATTATGTGCCTCAATGGGACTTAAGATTTATACATATAGACTTCCTTGATTAGTATGGCTGACAAGGCCGTCATGAACATCTGCACAACAAGACATAGGCTGACAAGGCCATACAATATCTATATACATGACAACTATCTACAAGTCTCTAAAGAAGAACATAAACATCATAAGGTCGGGATAGGGCCCCGCCATACCTATATGGACACAAAATTGTACCAAATTAAGATCGCAACTCCGGCACAAGTGCAGTGCTCAAATCCCAACACTGAGTGGGGAAACCTACTGATGCGAACCGTCACCCTGTCTATCAAAACCTGTTGGCATGAAACATTGTGTCCCCATGCAAAGGGACGTCAGTACGAATAAAGTACCTAGAATGTAAGACAGAAAACAACATAAGTGAGACATGAAAGTAACATGAGATACGAAGATCAACTTGAACATCTGAAATGCCTCTGAGGGCCATCATATGCAAAAGTACCATATATATTCCTATATGACCCCATTGTTTAAATAACGCCATCACTCCTCTGTGGGCATCATCATCATAATAACCAACTAATCAGTGGTGCATTTATTACGCTGTCGTACATAAATATGCATATATAATGCCATCAAGCCTCTGTGGGCATCATACCATAGTAGTATCATATGTGTATAAGTATATATGAATGATAAAAGAACATTTCGAGCCTATCATAGTAACGTAAGGTCGTTGCATCTCCGATTATATTATGAACTACATAAACATCATTATGTACCTCAATGGGACTTAAGATTTATACATATGGACTTCCTTGATTAGTATGGCTGACAAGGCCGTCATGAACATCTGCACAACAAGACATAGGCTGACAAGGCCATACAATATCTATATACATGACAACTATCTACAAGTCTCTAAAGAAGTACATAAACATCATAAGGTCGGGATAGGGCCCCGCCATACCTATATGGACACCAAATTGTACCAAATTAAGACCGCAACTCCGGCACAAGTGCAGTGCCCCAATGCCAAAACTATGCGGGGAAACCTACTGATGCGAACCGTCACCCTGTCTATCAAAACCTGTTGGCATGAAACTGTTACGACCCGTATTTTGAACATTTGAATATTTCAAAGTCGTCGTGGAAGGTTAAGGGCGAAACCCTTTTCAAATGTTGCCCTAATACACAAGTCGTTAAGAATACTACTTATGACCATTATTGGTATGAAAATATTGTGAGAGGCTAAGGGCAAGAAGAGAATTTGCCGGATGGCTTATGGAAGTATTGCGGAAAGAATAAGGGTAGAATGGGAATTTTACAAAAAACATTTGTCTTGAAAATTTTGGACCAAAAACAAGGTTTGGCCGTGTGTGTGGCATGCATGGTGCATGTCCACACTTTTATTAAGTATGGGGGGCCAAGTGTGAGAAAAGAAAAAAAAATAGGGTCAAGAAGACTTTAGTCTTCTTTGACCAAATTGTTAGCAAAATTTCAAGAAAATTGAAGAACACTCTAGAAGGGAGCATGTGCCCCTCACATGCATTACTTATGTATATCTATATATAAGTGATCTTGCTAATTGAAGACAAAAAGAAAGGAAGAGCAAAACAAAAAAAAAAAAAATATGGAGGGGTTCGGCCAAGGGGGCTGCCCGAAACCAGCCCCTCCCCTTTGATGCTTGGAAAATATTTTTATCTTGGTTTCCTACTAATTAGATGATGCTTGTTAGCATGGTGGAGTTGTTGGATCAAGTAGAGCACTCATATGGATGGTTTATGAGCTTTAATCAAGTGGAGGAATTGAAGAATGAAGGTAAAGAACCAATCCTCTTTTATGTGTTATAAGTATTGTTGAAGTGTTGTAGTATGTAGAAATGAGTGAAATTCATGAATTATGTATGTGTTGGTGTGTGGCCGTGTGCATATGTAGCTTACAAGACAATGATTCAATTGTTTTATCTAGTATTTTGAGTGTTGTTTGTGTTATGGGTGATTTGTACATGTTGTAGGGTGAAGGAAATGATGGAATTGTGCATGTAGTGTGTGGATGTAGTGTTGGCCGAAAATGGACTGTTTTGTGTGTCAAGGAATGAATTAATTTCATTTAGTGTATTAGTTGTGTCGTTGTGGATTTCGTAATGCAAAAAGAAGCTGAACGATTCAAAGTTGGGGTTATAGTAGTTTGTGGGCTGTTTTGGTACCTAATGTGATCTTAATATGGTCTCTTGTATTTGTAAGACTAATGTTGCTAAATTATGAATTGTTAGTGTAGTTGATGAATTTGGAAGGAAAGAAATGTGTTGTTGATGTTCTCCTTGACTTGGAAGATTTCGGAGTTGCTTGCGTATTGGATGGGCTGATTTGAACATTTTGTGGGTTGTCCGAAGTGTTTTTGAATCTTGTCTAAGTGTCCTGGATTGGTACTTGAATGTTTGAATGTGGGTGTCGGTTCGATCGTATGCGGTTAATTTGAACGAAAACGGAATAGCGTCGAATTGTGTAGCAAAGAGTTACTAATGTTAAATTGTGTTTTGAATCTCTTCTTGGTGTTGTTAATACCATTGTTGGTTTGGCCGGGTTACATTCCCGGGTGGTTGTTGTTGATTTGGGGCCGAGCCCTATTCTCGGGATTGGTACACTTGCAGGGGAAATGCTGCCGAAATTCCGGCAGAAAATAAGTGAATATGTTCAAAGGGTTGAAGTATGTATTTGGTAATGGGACTAACGAATGAATGAATCCTTTTGGACGTAGATTGACAAGATGGATGAACTCTCTTGCGTGTAGGCAAACAAGTCGGACGCGTAAGCGTGACTAGTTGGTCGTCGCTCAGGTATGTGAGGCTTACCTTTCTTTCTTTTGGCATGCCCTAGAGCCATGTAGGCTATGATATGCTATGTATCCCGAGGTTATTCCATTCTGAAATTCTGAATCTGTTTGTGATCTGTATGTCTCCCCTAACTAAGTAGCAAATGGGTCTGATAGGCGATTCGTAATTTAAGTATTTTGACATAAACATTCTAGATTAATGATGCCGACCCAAATGTGCTGACGTGAGTATTTGGTATAAGTATCTCGATATGAGAAATTCCGATATAAGTATGCTGAAGCAAGTATTTTGACGTAAGTGTGTGAATTAGGTATTCTGGCATACCCTTTTTATATATTTATTCTGACTTAAGTATTCTGATGTACGTATGATTCCAAAGATTCTATTTGGGTTGATCCACAAACATGTCTATCAGGTAGCTAACGTGATTACGGCTTAGATTTTCCAAGGAAAGCTTCTGAAATAATTGTAGAGCGTTCTGAACTTCGAACGCTCGTAACTTCTATATACCAACTCCGATTGACCCGAAACTTGTCCTGGACCCTCATATGTCGATAGGCATTCTGCCATAATTCCTTGATATATGTACTCGAACCTAGGTAGTCGGTTATAAGTAATCTGGTGCAAGAAAGTTGGAATATGTATTCTGATTAAGTAAAAAAAAATAATAGGTACCTTGATAGAAATATTCTGTTAAAAGTAGTTTGACATAAAGTATGTTTGTAATAAGAAATCTGTTACGTATATTCCGAGAGTATGTTTGAATAATCTGTAAGCAATCTGTAATAAGTAGTCTGTATGGACATTCTGAGAATACGTTTGAATAATCAGTGGAGTCTGAATTATGTGTATTCGGTTTCTCGCTATTCTGCTCGTGTATATGTTATGATTCCCTTCACCGAGTCCCGGGCCGGTATGTAAATCGTGCGATGGGCCGCTGAGCCCCATATGTGAATTCTGAAGTATGATGTGTCCGGTTCCGGGGTACTGTGGTATATGTCCGTCCCCGGTTACCGAGGTTATGTTACGAAGTATGATGTGTCCGGGCTCGGGGTGCTGTGTTATCTGTCCGCCCCCGGGTACCGCGGTTATGTGTGATGTGTGACGGAGATCGGAGAAAACTTCTGGAGTTAGATGTGTTGTGGCGCCAAAGGCAGGAGTGGCAGCCACGTTCCTATGCTATCGTGCGCATTCATTGGCACTGTTCATCGGTTCCTCGGCGTGTTATCTGTCCCCGAGGCCACTATGTATATGATATGATGTGACCGTCCCTCGGCGTGTTATTTGTCCCCGAGGTTATTGTCTGTATGATACGGCACTTGACCCGGCGTGTTATTTGTCCCCGGGGTTGCCGCGCATATGATACGACGTCCGATTCTGTTATGTATGACGTATGTTGGAGAGTAAGTATCCCGACCTTCCGTATATTCTGTATTCCGTCTGCTATATGATGTCAGTTAAACAATTTGTACGTTCTGTAATCTGTCTGGTATACGAGGTGAGTAAGTATGATTCGTGTCTGAAAAGAAAAACGATAAGTGTTAATATTTCTGAATAAGCTTTTGTTTGTTGTTCTGTCTATACCAGTCATGGTTTCGTTTCTGTACTTATGCCTTACATACTCAGTACATATCCGTACTGACCCCCTGTTCTTCGGGGGCTGCGTTTCATGCCGCGCAGGTACCCACAGATGACTATATGAGATGAGTCGAAGATGGCACAGTGGATTGGCGGGCTCCATTTCTTCCAGGAGTACTGCCGAGTCAGGGTATGTATGTTGTGGTGTCTGATCAGTGTTAGAGACTTTGCAGCCAGCGTCGTGGGTAATGATAGTCAGTCTGTAAGCGGCTTTATCGGCCGATATGTTGTTGTGTGTGTTTCTTAATAGATTTTGTATAATTACAGATTTGTTAAATTCTGGAAATAGAAAGCAGAAGATTTCGAAAGTTCAATATGTATTTTGTTTGTAATTGACTTTTTCAGATTTCAAAAAAAAAATTTTGTTGGTGTGTAATCAGGGTCTGCGGGTTCGCTCGGCTCCGTATGTGGGGTCGGGTGCCCATCACACCCTAATAAGATCGGGGTGTGACAGAAACATTGTGTCCCCATGCAAAGGGACGTCAGTACGAATAAAGTACCAAGTATGTAAGTCAGAAAACAACATAAGTGAGACATGAAAGTAACATGAGATACGAAGATTAACTTGAACATCTGAAATGCCTCTGAGGGCCATGATATGCATAAGTACCGTATATATTCCTATTTGACCCCATTGTTTAAATAACGCCATCACTCCTCTGTGGGCACCATCATCATAATAACCAACTAATCAGTGGTGCATTTATTACTCTGTCGTACATAAATATGCATATATAATGCCATCAAGCCTCTGTGGGCATCATACCATAGTAGTATCATATGTGTATAAGTATATATGAATGATAAAAGAACATTTCGAGCCTATCATAGTAACGTAAGGTCGTTGCATCTCCGATTATATTATGAACTTCATCAACATCATTATGTACCTCAATGGGACTTAAGATTTATACATATGGACTTCCTTGATTAGTATGGCTGACAAGGCCGTCATGAACATCTGCACAACAAGACATAGGCTGACAAGGCCATACAATATCTATATACATGACAACTATCTACAAGTCTCTAAAGAAGTACATAAACATCATAAGGTCGGGATAGGGCCCCGCCATACCTATATGGACACAAAATTGTACCAAATTAAGACCGCAACTCCGGCACAAGTGCAGTGCCCCAATGCCAAAACTATGCGGGGAAACCTACTGATGCGAACCGTCACCCTGTCTTTCAAAACCTGTTGGCATGAAACATTGTGTCCCCATGCAAAGGGACGTTAGTACGAATAAAGTACCAAGTATGTAAGACAGAAAATAACATAAGTGAGACATGAAAGTAACATGAGATACGAAGATCAACTTGAACATCTGAAATGCCTCTGAGGGCCATGATATGCATAAGTACCGTATATATTCCTATTTGACCCCATTGTTTAAATAACGCCATCACTCCTCTGTGGGCACCATCATCATAATAACCAACTAATCAGTGGTGCATTTATTACGCTGTCGTACATAAATATGCATATATAATGCCATCAAGCCTCTGTGGGCATCATACCATAGTAGTATCATATGTGTATAAGTATATATGAATGATAAAAGAACATTTCGAGCCTATCAGAGTAACGTAAGGTCGTTGCATCTCCGATTATATTACGAACTTCATCACCATCATTATGTACCTCAATGGGACTTAAGATTTATACATATAGACTTCCTTGATTAGTATGGCTGACAAGGCCGTCATGAACATCTGCACAACAAGACATAGGCTGACAAGGCCATACAATATCTACATACATGACAACTATCTACAAGTCTCTAAAGAAGAACATAAACATCATAAGGTTGGGATAGGGCCCCGCCATACCTATATGGACACAAAATTGTACCAAATTAAGACCGCAACTCCGGCACAAGTGCAGTGCTCCAATGCCAACACTGAGTGGGGAAACCTACTGATGCGAACCGTCACCCTGTCTATCAAAACCTGTTGGCATGAAACATTGTGTCCCCATGCAAAGGGACGTCAGTACGAATAAAGCACCTAGTATGTAAGACAGAAAACAACATAAGTGAGACATGAAAGTAACATGAGATACGAAGATCAACTTGAACATCTGAAATGCCTCTGAGGGCCATGATATGCATAAGTACCGTATATATTCCTATATGACGCCATTGTTTAAATAACGCCATCACTCCTCTGTGGGCATCATCATCATAATAACCAACTAATCAGTGGTGTATTTATTACGCTGTCTGTCACGACCCAGCCCCGTGGGCCGCGACTGGCACCCTACCTGGGTACCCAGACCAAATCGCATATTTATTTCCGAATCTAAACTTATTTCAGAATTTTCAAAAAGTTATATCAAACATAATTTATATCGAAAATATGTCTTAAGCGGTCATATCAAATCAAACTCAAACAAAGCGGCGGAATAGACATCGCCGGTCAAAATACAAATATATACAAAAGGGCCATTTGGGGCCATCATATCAAACAGACCGCTTTAAGACCCGAAAGCAAAATCAGACAATAAACACATAGGACCCTCGCCCCACATATATGACTACAGGCCTCTACGAACTCAAAACAAAGACATGTGGCGAGACAGGGCCCCGCCGTACCCAAACTGTCAAATATCCAAAATATATACGGAGTAGAGGAGTCTGTACCAAGAGTGGACTCCGAATCGGATAAGAGTACTCCGAGAAAGCAAAAAGTGGAGCCTACTGCGGAGGATCACCAAGATCTGCACCTGCGGGCATAAAACGCAGCCCCCGGAAAGAGGGGGTCAGTACGGAATATGTACTGAGTATGTAAAGCACGGAGTACAGAAATATGAATCAAAATCGAAAGCAAATCAGATGTCGAAGTCTGTACCGAAATCATATACATATATATTATGCAAGTAAAATCATGCAAGCGCTTAAGAACGTGGTCGCCACTCCGACGCTGGCGCCACACACAGCATAATCACCAGAAGGTTTCAAATCTCCGTACATCCCTGAACATAATCATAATCATCGGTGAGCGTATCGCGTCCCGAGCCATATCACAGCATAACTCCAAACGGAACCGGGCCCTCTGGCGAAGCCTCGGGAACCGTAACACAGCATACAGCCGAATTTGTCATACAGCGCACGAATCAAAACCGGCCCGGGAACCGGCGAACGAAGTCATAACAAGGCACGAACGGAGTCGTGAGCAAACAAATGCAAGTCGTCTTTCAAAATAGTGTTTCAAAACAAAGTAAATTCATAAATCATATCATATTACAAAATAGTCGAATACTTAGTCGACATAAAGTTTCATTTCGCAAAACGTTTCCAAAATGGTTCATATAATTCAAAACATAGGTTAGCGTATCGAATTGCCCAAACCTACCCCGTAGGAGGATGTTCCAAAGATCCGAAGTAGTATGTACAAATTTATTATCAAAGGTGGCCCGAAGGGCAAATCGGGCATTTTGGGGTAGCGGGCCCACCTCGAGTCGAAGTGAGGTGGCGAACGTGTTTCTACGAGCATTTATATGCCAAAGGTCATACATTATCATTCCTAGGTTACCCGACCACATTTCGATAGGTTTCGGACGAATAGTGGCATTCTAGCCAAATTGGAGCCTTTAGGCTTCAATAGAATTGAATGAATAGTAACTTTTCTGTGGATCGGGTTTCGAGGAGCAGAAATGCTCCGAAAGGTCTCCTATTCGACTGACACATTAAGATATGCCAAATGAAAGAGTGGGAGGCTTTACATACCTCACAGACGTCGTAAGCTCTTCCAAATGTCTCGTCCCGTTTCGTCAAAAATCTGCAAATGGTCAAAGTTACCAAATGAGATCCTTAGGCTTAGAAATGCCTTGAACTTCACAATTGCCTACCGAAATTTCGGCAGCACTTCCCCTATAAATCTAACATCCCCGAGGCATAGCTCGGCTCAAATTAACCAACTACAACAGCCCACACATCAACAACCAAAACAAACAACAATAACACCATTCTAGTTTCAAAGTTCGACATGATTTCTTAAGTTGGCAACTTTCCATTCAACGTTCAAAATCCCGATTCTATATTCACATAATTGTATTCATTCAACCATCCAACACTAGTCAATCACATTCCACATTCAATCTAAGTCATACACGAAATTGCACCAAAATCAATTTATTTCCATAATTCTTCAAAACATCTAAAATGCACTACGAACATTCTAACTCATGTAGTTCCATTCCGAATTCATCAACATCGATATAGATTCACATCTAAAGTCGATAACACCCAAGTTATACATTGATATACATAAAGATACCGAAGGTATACGCTTTCCGATAATATTCAAAATCATTTTTCAATGCCAACTTCATTCACCAATTAATCATTTACGATATAAGGATCACAACAACACATTATACCAACTTAAACAAGATCAATTCACACCAATTTTTCCCATCTATGGCTCACGGCCAAACCTACTACAAACACACACCCACACGTTTCCATTTATGTTCAAATTACGGGATTTTCGTCTACTTCCAATCCTTAACCCATTCATAGTATTTCTATAACATTAGAGGGTGAGAATTCATACCTTTCTTGAAACCCCGACTTGTCGAAAACGTCGTCCTCGTGCCAAACTAATTATACCATGTCGGAGAGCGTCTTGAGCACTTCACAAATATGTAGAAACCAAGATTATTGAACCACCACACAAGCTTGGGATTTTTTTCCTTTTCTTTCTCTCTAGCTCTCGGCCGAACCCTTATTTTTGGGTGTTCTTGATTTTGTGAGTTGTTTCTTGGATAATACTAAGTATAATTCATATATATCTATTTAGGGGTCATGTGCATAGCACATGACCCTTTTAAAATGGGTTTGGGCCTATAACATGGCCGGATCCCCCCTCTTCCATTTTTGGGCTTCAATTGCATTTGTAGTTTCTTGGCCCAATGCTTAAAAATCCCGTTTTGTAATTCCCGAAACTAATTTCCGAAATTCCAAATTTATCCTCGGCCTTCCCCGAGGTCTTAGCATTAAAGATTACACAACCAACATAGTCATATTCTCAAAAATTAATTTATGCCCTTCTAACACCCGAGTCGCAGTTATTTCCCGATTTCCAACTGTGCGAAAACACGGGGCCTAACACTGTCGTACATAAATATGCATATATAATGCCATCAAGCCTCTGTGGCCATCATACCATAGTAGTATCATATGTGTATAAGTATATATGAATGATAAAAGAACATTTCGAGCCTATCAGAGTAACGTAAGGTCGTTGCATCTCCGATTATATTACGAACTTCATCACCATCATTATGTGCCTCAATGGGACTTAAGATTTATACATATAGACTTCCTTGATTAGTATGGCTGACAAGGCCGTCATGAACATCTGCACAACAAGACATAGGCTGACAAGGCCATACAATATCTATATACATGACAACTATCTACAAGTCTCTAAAGAAGAACATAAACATCATAAGGTCGGGATAGGGCCCCGCCATACCTATATGGACACAAAATTGTACCAAATTAAGATCGCAACTCCGGCACAAGTGCAGTGCTCAAATCCCAACACTGAGTGGGGAAACCTACTGATGCGAACCGTCACCCTGTCTATCAAAACCTGTTGGCATGAAACATTGTGTCCCCATGCAAAGGGACGTCAGTACGAATAAAGTACCTAGAATGTAAGACAGAAAACAACATAAGTGAGACATGAAAGTAACATGAGATACGAAGATCAACTTGAACATCTGAAATGCCTCTGAGGGCCATCATATGCAAAAGTACCGTATATATTCCTATATGACCCCATTGTTTAAATAACGCCATCACTCCTCTGTGGGCATCATCATCATAATAACCAACTAATCAGTGGTGCATTTATTACGCTGTCGTACATAAATATGCATATATAATGCCATCAAGCCTCTGTGGGCATCATACCATAGTAGTATCATATGTGTATAAGTATATATGAATGATAAAAGAACATTTCGAGCCTATCATAGTAACGTAAGGTCGTGGCATCTCCGATTATATTATGAACTACATCAACATCATTATGTACCTCAATGGGACTTAAGATTTATACATATGGACTTCCTTGATTAGTATGGCTGACAAGGCCGTCATGAACATCTGCACAACAAGACATAGGCTGACAAGGCCATACAATATCTATATACATGACAACTATCTACAAGTCTCTAAAGAAGTACATAAACATCATAAGGTCGGGATAGGGCCCCGCCATACCTATATGGACACCAAATTGTACCAAATTAAGACCGCAACTCCGGCACAAGTGCAGTGCCCCAATGCCAAAACTATGCGGGGAAACCTACTGATGCGAACCGTCACCCTGTCTATCAAAACCTGTTGGCATGAAACATTGTGTCCCCATGCAAAGGGACGTCAGTACGAATAAAGTACCAAGTATGTAAGACAGAAAACAACATAAGTGAGACATGAAAGTAACATGAGATACGAAGATCAACTTGAACATCTG